>NC_085141.1:106578822-106904599 GCF_024139115.2 Armigeres subalbatus | reverse complement strand
GCATACTAGCATATCATGTCAGGAAAATCCAACAATCAGCAATAAGGATAAACCCATTAGCATAAATTATCGAATACCTAATTAGCTACCATTATCTTGTCATTGTCATTTGTCTACGAAAAGTACTCTTTACGGTTTTACCTAAAACAAACCCACTAACGGGTTTTGCCCAAAACATCACATTATAAACATCAACAATAAACGCCTTAACCTTAAGCACACTTCCAATGTCAGACACCACACCGTTATATTATTATTTTACCTACTCACGTGTTTGGGTCACGTACCTGAACGCAAGAAGACAATTGTAAACTAGTATTTAAGAAAGATACAATAAAGAAACGACGTTCATTCTTACTCAAGTCAAATCCAGACGGACATGCTGTCTGATGTGTTGTGAATCTGTTCAAGTTATCACCACCCGTGCAGGAGCACACCTAATGGCGAACCGTGACTCTAATCGGCGATCTAGCCTTTGCTGTTTGTACAAAGTGTCTAAGTAGCTCAGTGCGATCCGGACTTATAATCGGCAACCTATAGTTATCAGCGGAAAATTAGTGAAATCAAAGCCTGAAAATGTGGTTCGGTGACACGATAATCAACCATAATGAGAACACCATCGAAGTGCGAGTGATAGCGGGCACGTTTGTTATTATGCTAGGCGTACTGGTCGCTTACATGTGTATACGCGCCCACAATAAGTTCACAAGTGCGAAAATCCGACAAGCCGCCCAGGCGGAGATCCAATTAAATAACATACGCACACAGTGAGAACAAAAGTGCACACGCAGAAAACGAACTAATGATAAAACTCGCGTGCGGCGTAAGGGGCTGTTGGCCCATAATAGTGACGACGACAACAGAGGGCAGTACGTCCACTCATTTAGTGGAAACTACCGAAAGTGAGGAATACTTACAAGTGCCAATGGAACAATTTAACATCAATGAAAACGTTATGTACTTAGCAATAATCGCCACGTTAGCGATAGCGGTGATAGTGCTCACAATCATCATTGCGCTATACAAACACAAACAACAAAAGAAGAAAAGTGAACAAGCAAAACTGATCAAAATAATCATAGCGACAGCTCAAGCCAACGCAGTGAAGGATAGTGAAATGCAATAAGTCAGCCGTAGTTAGCAACATCCAATCGGCATCACAACAAGGGGCGAACGGTCGAAGCCAGACCACCCTACGAGACGCTACAACGAGTGCGGAGACATCACACATTGTCAGGGGCGAACGGTCAAACCTGACCACCCTGAAGACTGCCGGTGCCAGCAACCGTGGTAGCAGTAATACCGTTATACGAAGTAGTGAAAAACATACAGGTATGAAAAAAAAAAGTGCTAGAATATATTTATAATTCATATGATAAGCAATGATGGACTAGTGTGATGTGGAAAAACAATACTAAAATTCTTTCAACGACAATTAAAATTTGTTATAAATGTAAAATCCTTTTATTTGAAACTAAATGAATAGACTGAGAACGATCGATGAGTACGTTAGAAGGAACATACAAATTTGTTGAAGAATATAAAACGTCCTCGGTCTCTACAGGGAATACTAGAAAAGGGCGAAATACTCAAAGATTTTTAAATGAATATAAATCGGTCTTAAACAAAAACAGGCGTTGTCTTTCGGATACACAGTGGAACGACGAAGTGAAAATTTACCAAGCGTTAAAGGCTCGATACATGGAATGTACTAAAATCTTAGAAAATACACAAATTTTGAAAAATACGCAAATTTCCACGCCGTCCAAACCTACTCTATAGTCTGTAGCAAACTCGATAATTTTTTGTAATAGGTTAAGTGGAAACTTCAGAACGTGGGAAAATTCCCCCACCGTTTCCATCACGTCTAATCCAACCCCAATTAGCAAGCAGAACCCTACCACCATTTCAATCATGCCTTCCGAGACACCTAACGAAACTTTTGACATCAAAACTGCTACAGCACTCGTGCAGCCGTACGACGGCTCTGCCGAGGGGCTGGACGCATTTTTGGATGCCACTAGCTTGTTAGAGGAGATAACAGCAAACAATATGGTACCCAGGGCCATAAAATTCTTGAAAACACGTCTTACTGGCAAAGCCAGGCTGGGATTACCAGAAAACCTCAACACAATTGACGAACTAGCGCAAAACGTCAAACAACGATGCGCTAGCAAAATCACACCAGAACAATGTGGTGGCAAAACTGAGAGCGGTTAAGCAGAAAGGATCTGTAGAAAATTTTTGCGACGAAGTAGACACGCTTACAAACAAACTGAAGGCGGTCTACATCGAGCAGGGTATTCCCGTGCAATTAGCAAACAGCATGGCAACAAAACGGGCGTTGAAACCCTAATTAATGGTACCAACTCCCAGGATAATAAAATTATATTGAACGCAGGGACTTTCAATGACATAAAAGATGCGACACAAAAAATGTTGGAAAATTCAAACAATAACAACCAACATGCTCAGGTACTCTCGTTCAACACACGCGATGCCAATACACATAGTAATCAAGGACAACACTCTAGAAACTACCGCGGAAACTACAGAAACCAAAGTTCCAGCAATAGAGATTCAAATTACTACCCTAGAAATTATTCGAACAACCGTTTCAGAGGCGGTCGGCCGCAACAACACCGCTCACAATTTAATCAATCACAATTCAATCAACCGCCACAACGACGGTATTACGGGTATAATAATAACCGTTTCCAGCGCGGAAGATCAAATTTCAATACGAGAAACATTTTCACAGCGAGCGCGCAGGAGCAAGCAATGCAAGTGCCAATGCCATTCAATACTCCGATGGCAGTGGTAGGAAACCAACAACAAGGAATGTTGACGATGCCACCAGGAGGCCCGGTTATGCAACCAGGTGGCTCGATGCAAAATAACGCTTTTTTAGGGCACCCGGGTCAGTTCATGACCCCACAAAATTAGTATACACAATCAACACCAGTGCAGCCAATTTTGTGACACTGTATGTCCAATCGTCCAAATGTACATTTATAGTAGACTCAGGGCAGAAATTTCCATCATTAAACAAAGAAAATTAAGCCCCACGCAACCATTTGATTTTTGCAAAATATTTAAAGTGACAGGCATTACAGAAGGTTTTACCAATACAGTGGGCGAGGCTCAAACCTGTATAACCTTCGCTAATGGTTTAACGTTAGAACATACACTTCAGATAGTCGGGAACGACTTTCCGATATTAACCGACGGTATATTAGGTCGGGATTTTTTCGTTAAATATAGATGCACCTAGACTACGAGAACTGGTTGCTCAACTTTAGTTTCAATAATTGTTTGGTATCAGTACCAATCGAAGATAAATTTAACAACAGCATCATCATTCCAGCGAGATGCGAAGTGGTCAGAAAATTTCCAAATCTTAATGTTACAGCCGAATCAGTAGTATTATCACAGGAAATCCTCCCTGGAGTGTTCTGTGCAAACACTATTGTTTCACAAAGTGCTCCATATGTAAAATTGTAAATACCACCTTCAAACAAGTGGCTATTACACACTTTGAACCAAAAATCGACTTGTTAGATGATTACATTAAACCTAAAAACGGGAGCAATGTTCCTCAGAAGGACCGGGACACACGATTGAGTAAAATCTTTTCAGAAATTAACATGGACCAAGTCTTACCCAGCGTAAAACCAAAACTTAAAAACTTAATTAATGAATTCTCTGATGTATTTTGCTTACCTGGAGAAAAGTTGACGACCAACAATTTTTATTCACAGCATATCCCATTACAGGATACTTCACCCGTGTACATACCAAATTATAAATCCATACATTCGCAACAAGAAGAAATTCAAAGTCAGGTGAAAACTTCTGGATGAAGACATTATTGAACCTTCAGTGTCTTCTTACAATTCCCCAATTCTCCTAGTACCGAAAAAGTCTGATGATAGTTCAAAAAATGGAGACTTGTAGTGGACTTCAGGCAATTAAACAAAAAGGTATTAGCAGATAAATTTCCACTACCACGCATAGACACAATTTTGGGCCAATTGGGAAGAGCAAATTACTTCAGTACTCTTGATCTTATGTCAGGATTCCAACAAATCCCACTAGACCAAGAATCCAGGAAGTAAACCACAATCTCTACTTCCTCAGGTCATTTCCAGTTTAAACGATTACCTTTTGGTTTAAATATCAGTCCCAACAGTTTTCAGAGAATGATGAACATAGCAATGGCTGGACTTACTCCAGAATGTGCGTTCATCTACATTGATGATATTGTAGTTACAGGATGTTCTGCTGATCATCACCTTGATAACTTACGAAAACATTTGAGCGTTTAAGGCATTACAATTTAAAACTTAATGCCAGCAAATGTAAATTTTTCGGACTGAGGTTACCTATCTCGGTCATAAAATTACCGATAAAGGAATACTTCCAGATGACTCCAAATTCGATGTATTGAAAAATTTTCCTAGACCCACGAATGCTGAAGAGGCACGCAGATTTGTAGCATTCTGCAATTACTACAGGAAGTTTGTGCCAAACTTCGCGCACATTGCCAAACCATTAAACGAATTACAAAAGAAAGGTTCAACATTTCAATGGACCAAGGCCCATGAAGAAGGTTTCAGAAACTCAAACAATATCTAATGTCACCCCCAAATTTTACGCTACCCAGATTTTTCAAAGAAATTTATTGTCACTACAGACGCGTCAGATATAGCATGTGGTGCAGTACTCTCCCAAATGTACGAAGATGGAGATTTCCCAGTTGCTTTTGCAAGCAAAAGTTTCACACCCGGTGAACGTAATAAACCAATAATCGAAAAAGAGTTAACAGCAATCCATTGGGCAGTTAACTATTTCACACCATATTTGTACGGAAGAAGGTTCTTGGTTAGAACAGACCATAGGCCTCTGGTATACCTATTCAATATGAAAAATCCTACGTCAAAACTCACTAGGATGAGAGTTGATTTAGAAGATTTTAATTTCGATATCGAGTTCGTAGCAGGAAAAGCAAACGTTTGTGCGGACGCGCTCTCACGTATTGTAATTCCTACTACTTCAGAACAACTTAAAGTCTAAGTGTTCTTGTGGTTAACACAAGAGCCATGACAAAGAAGAAAGAAACATTAAAAATACCCACGGATTCACAGGAAGCTAGCAGTGAGACTGATCACCTCACAGCTTGGCAAACTGAGAACCCTTCTCAGACCAATAAACTCCTTAAACTCGATGGTAGCGTGCACAACAATCGGTTAAGGATGTCCATTTTTAATCATAATTATAGAAAGATGCTAGGAACAGTTAACGTAACATTCACGCGCGAAAATGGAAGTCAAGCTTTAGAGTTTGCTCTTCTAGAAATATCGAAATATATGAAGCATTACAAGAGAGATAAGCTAGCACTCTCAACGGAAAACGAAATATTTAATTTTATCTCGCTCCATACACTCAAGGAAATCGCAAACAATGCCATTTCCACGTACGAGATAATACTTTATAAACCCCAGACGTTTATAGAAAATGAAGAGGATATCAATGAAATACTAACACATTATCACATGACACCTACGGGAGGTCATATAGGCCAACATCGGCTATATTTAAAATTGAGAGAAATATATAAGTTCAAAAACATGAAAAATTTAATATCAAACTTTGTCAGAAATTGTGAAAAATGTAAGGTGAATAAAGTAACCAGACATACTAAGCAGCCAGAAGTAGTCACTACGACTCCTTCTAGACCATTTGAAGTCCTTTCAGTAGACACTGCAGGTCCACTGACAAGAACTGATAAAGGGAACAGGTATATTTTGACAATACAATGTAATTTAACTAAATATGTGGTACTTGTACCAGTACCTACAAAGGAAGCTGCAATATTAGCCAGAGCACTAGTATACAATTTTATCCTGATCTATGGATCATTCTTGGAAATTAGAACTGACCAAGGATCAGAGTATAATAATGAGGTTATGGAACGAATTTGTAAACTATTGGAAATAAAACAAAATTTTTCGACAGCATACCACCCACAGTCAATTGGAGCACTGGAGAGAAATCACAGATGTTTAAACGAATATCTGAGATGTTTCACCAATGCTCATCAAACAGATTGGGATGATTGGGTAAAATTTTATGAATTCACATTCAATACTACACCACACACCGAACATGGCTACACTCCTTATGAGTTAGTATTCGGCAAGAAAGCTAGGCTACCGCAAGATTCTAAAAATTTAAACTCAACAATTGAACCAATTTATAATCTTGATCAGTATGATGCCGAACTAAAATTTAGACTCCAAAACTCCAACCAAATAGCTAGAGATAGCTTGATTCAGAGTAAACAAAACCGACAAATTGCAGCAAATACAAATACAAACCCTATTTTATTAAGCGTAGGAGATAAAGTTTATATCACAAACGAAAATAGGAAGAAATTAGACCCTTTTACATCGGCCCATACGTAATAATTAAATCAGAAGAACCAAATTGTATAATCAAACATACGGTCACAAATAAACAGTCCAAAGTTCACAAAAATAGATTGATTAAAGCGTAAAAGTTAGGAGCGTACATCACTTCATATTGAAATTATATATATTTTTATTCTTTTCGAATGGTTACACCATTCTCCTAAAGGGGGAGGTGTAGCATACTAGCATATCATGTCAGGAAAATCCAACAATCAGCAATAAGGATAAACCCATTAGCATAAATTATCGAATACCTAATTAGCTACCATTATCTTGTCATTGTCATTTGTCTACGAAAAGTACTCTTTACGGTTTTACCTAAAACAAACCCACTAACGGGTTTTGCCCAAAACATCACATTATAAACATCAACAATAAACGCCTTAACCTTAAGCACACTTCCAATGTCAGACACCACACCGTTATATTATTATTTTACCTACTCACGTGTTTGGGTCACGTACCTGAACGCAAGAAGACAATTGTAAACTAGTATTTAAGAAAGATACAATAAAGAAACGACGTTCATTCTTACTCAAGTCAAATCCAGACGGACATGCTGTCTGATGTGTTGTGAATCTGTTCAAGTTATCACCACCCGTGCAGGAGCACACCTAAATATTCACGAAAGTGGCTAGAACAAATGGAGGAGTATGAGAAAGCCCTTGACGCACACGCGTCTGAGCTAGAACATGCATTTCCAAACATCATTGCAGAATTCAACAAAGCGACTAGGTTACCCGAACGCTATCCAGCACCAATGAGATTGAGCCGCGACGTCATACATATACACAATACGTTATTGACTCTCATCATCAAGGAGATATACCTGAAACGCACGTTGAAAACCTACAGTGAACAATGCACAGACTTACTAGTGCAACCAGAACCATGTACAAATGGAATTTGGATTAACAGAGGGAAAGAGGATCCTAGATCACTCTCGCTCCCAGTGATTGTTGTGCCGATGCAAAAGAAGTTGAAATTCGATGCACGAACAACACTACTGTTGATACAGATGCAGTTTTCTGCAAAACCAGAAGTACGCGCTACGGCGAAATTGGATCTGAACGCGCGATTGGAGCAAGGTAGAATGAATGACATCATGCAGTCACCCGACGCTATACTGGCAATTGCTATTGCAGAAGCTAGACTAACGCCGCTAGAAATACTGTCCGTCGTATTCCCAAAGCACCAAAACGCGAACGAGCATCAATGCTTAGACTGTGTCACCGCAGTACACATTTCAGCCACCACATTCTATCACACTAAGTGTAGAACAGTGAATTGGTTGACAAAATACCAGCCCTTTAAGTACAATGATAGGGAAGGAGCCATCATACCCTTAACTCGAGCCTATGTATCACCGACTCACCGCATGAGGATGTGCCAATTGTTAGAGCTTCACGCTCAATTAAATGGAGACATCATCATCAAGAACGGATCGGAAACCACGATATGGAAGAGGAACGAAGATGGAACTCTACGTAAGGTTAACCTCCAGTCGATAAGAGAGGAAGACCAAGTAGGAACTTACGCATGGCGAAGAAAACACGGATTCACTACAGCGCACGGCGCAGTAAAATGAATCAAAGCGCAAACATTGGGATTAAATCCACAAGCGCACAGAGAAGTTGACTCTATAAAAGAAACACTACACAAACAACACAACGAACTATCGCTGATATGATATATAATTCATGGCACCGTTTAGTACGTCAAATAAAACAAAGAAGAACAGCAGGGGTGGGGCAGCAGGGACCATGTCCAAGGGCTTGACGACCCCTCCCCAGCTGTCTGTGAGTCAGGGAGAACTGCCTAGGGCGTGGTGGGATAAAAATACTTAATTAGTCACCGGCCGGGTAGCACGTATATTAATTTTGCTCCGCTTAACTGAACCGCGCGCGTTTTAAGTTGTGTCGATTTGTTATTGCTACGTAAGTGAATTGTAACATGTGCATCCCACACGTTATTCAAATTCTCATCTATCATACACTTCGAGCAGACCACACCAGTGGAATCATGCTGAGAAGGTTAATTTCAAAGCCACATTGAACCTTCAGTTCAATGGCTTACATTCTAGGCGACAAACAGAAGTGTCGCATTACAAATTTATTGAAGCATGCTGTTACCAACTGTACAGCTATGCAGTTTTGAGGGACTCTGTCTCTCCCGCTTTCACATGGACAACGATCGCTGATTGGTGATCGTTGTACATAGCATTTTATGTATCGGTGCTTCAAGTGTCTCCAGTTAGGTTACTTGTAAAATATATTTGGAACAAATAAACATTCTTTACAGAACCGTCAAAGGGAGTGTTTGATATTTTCTTTGAGAAAGAAAATTTCAATATTACATGGCTGACCAGTGACTTTGTGAACGAACTTGTGATCAAATAGTGATGGAAAAAATAACCAAGTTCGGTCTAACTATCTAACCATTGTGCTACGAATGCCAAAAGCGCTATTGGAAGTTAATTTTGAAAAACTTCTGAGTCAGCAGCAAGAGGCGATTAAGCACAATAAGTCCCTTATGGATGCTAATCACAAGTTAGCATCCGTTCTCAACCAGCTAAACATTACTGGATGCTTTGAGAACATTGAAATGGACATTAATGAGTTAAAGAAGGAAATACAATTTTCTACTCAATATCAAAGCAATATAGGCAAAAAAACTCCTGATGTTGATGAGCTAAAAAATCACATCACGTCACTGTTCGATTCGTCATTGCAGTCGACGAAGGAAAATATGGCCGACGTCTCGATAGTAACTTTCATATCCAAGACCACAACATGAGTGACATAAAGACATCTGAGAACAATCGTATTTATATAATTATCCGGACAAGTGACGACAGATTCCATTTTTCTTAACTCTAAGCATCAGTAGAGTTTTCGAGTTGACATTTGACAGCCTTTGCATATTACTGCCGGACTGGGGTGATAAATAAAACTTAATTTATCAAGTATTGAACGCTTCGATAGTAACTTTCATATCCAATACCACATCCTAAACATCAATTTCCAAGGTTGAAGGAATCTGAAGAATTGAATAGGTTGATTACAACCTTCACAGAAAGGAGGGGTAATGAAGTGAAAATAACAGTGAAGAATGTTATCGACACAGCGTTCCTTTTCGCAAATTCTATGGGTTAATTTATTACAAACGAAAAGGACATCAACACAAATCTCCACATCCCAAAAGAAGGGACATATCTTACACGAGCGCAACAAGTGCGCTAGAATTTGCTAAGGAAAAAGGTTCAATTTTATCCTTCCCCGAAATAGCTACCGGGTGGCGGCATTTAAACCACTTCGAGTGGAATACGATAGGGAGAGATCGTAGGAGAAATGCATTGCGCTTGCTGGAAGTAGTTAAACTTCATCCGGTGCTAATCTTGAAGCTCCGGCGCCCAAAATCGATCCAACTCTAATTTGATGTGCAACATTGTTGCACAAGACGGTCAGACGCAGCACAAGCATAAATGTGCTGCCAACGGTCCATCAGCAAACATTGACCGATGGACAAAAAGCGCCCGCAGCAGCACTTCACGTGCTACAATATTGTCAACACAAATTCGCAGCAATCAGCGGCATACATCCGGCCGACCAGCGGTCACGACCGCATGGGTCCAACGTACATCGATATTACCGCTGCCTCAGCAATGCCATGCGCCGCCTATCAACTATAAACTGCGCAACAACCATGCAAAGCGCAATCAGTAAACTCATCATTCACCAGCGCACCCAACCAACGCAACGTAGCAACAATGTGGCCCTTCAGCAGCGATCCGGTGGAGCAAGGCAGCGCAACGACTGCCAACGTTCACGATATTATATCGTACTCGATTGATGGCGGGTTTATCGCCATAGTCA
Organism: Armigeres subalbatus; assembly: GCF_024139115.2. Lineage (NCBI taxonomy): Eukaryota > Metazoa > Arthropoda > Insecta > Diptera > Culicidae > Armigeres > Armigeres subalbatus. The sequence continues at coordinate 106,894,251 of NC_085141.1, read as the reverse complement.
TCGTCGTCGTCATCATTTGGAAGTGGCGGCGAAACCTGAGCCGCATCAAAAACCTGGAGACAGCGACAAGGAGGAACAACCTCTAGGCGGTGTGAGGGGGACATCCGACACCCTGCCCGGCCATCCATGTGGAAATAGTGCACACGGCACTATAAGTGTAAATTCTATCCCGAAACTCTGTAAGTAAAGAATTCAATAAAGTTCAGTTCTAGTTTAGCATTCGCGGTGGTTTGAACTTTATTTCTGATCACACTCCCGGTTTTCGGTGGTCAACGGTTCTTTCACTTTTAGTTGTCCCTGCGGAAGCGGGACTTTAACCTAAAGTCGAAACCTTCAGACTATTTCTTGTAACCAACAAGCTGAATCAATAAACCAGGAATCTCAATTCAACTCTTGAGCGAACAAGTCGATAGAAAGAAAAGTTCCCTACACAGCTGAGCTAAAACCCAAGTATGAAAATATCAAATAGAAAACAGTTTATAGTGTAAAGTAATAGTCCAGTCTGATGCAATTTATGAACTCATTATGAAATTCATAGCTCGAATTGACTATAAATACCGTGCGCTTTTCCAAGCTCGGGGTCAGTCCTAAAAATTTCAGCAACACCTTTATTGGAATTCGGCGCTTTCTGGGCTACCTCAGCTTAGTCTACCGAACACTCCATGTGAAACAGGTTTGCCCCTTAGACACCTCGACACTCGTGTCCAGTGCACGAATCGAGATCTAAGTTTAAATTAACTAACCTCTTAAAAAAACAAAAGTGAACAGTTAAATAGTCTGTCGCGGTAAAATCGAAATCGGTGTTAGAGTCTCTAGATAAGTATCGAAAAACAAAAGTGTTAGGATATTGTCATACGGGAAACAGTGCGAAAGTAGAAGAAAAGTATAATTGTACGAACATGTGTTCCCTAGAAAACTTAAATAATAAAGTTTAAGTCCAACCGTAATTGAGTGTTTGAACTACACTGTACACCATGGAGCTGTGATTATTAACATTTTAGGAAACTTTTCTCTTCATAAAGTGTAGTGGTGGTGCGCGTTTTAAGGGATATAGGGTGCAGTTTGTTTGTTTCAATCTATGGGTGAAACAGTTTAGAAAACATATTTTCTGGAATTGTGTTGCTTTCTTTGGTAATGCAATAATGGCAAGAATTTTGCTGGTGCAAAATGTTCAATCCATAAACATGTCATTTTTTTAATAATAGCAATTACAGTGGTTGCGTCTGTCTGGAAAAAAAACTTCAACAAAACCGTATCATTGGTTTTCTGCTCCGTTACAATGCCTCAATTTGCTTTAGTGAAGTGTATCAAGCAGTGAAGCAGTAAGACTTGTAAGACAGTAATTATGTTGAACAAGATCAAACGAACCCGATCAGAGAGAATCATTCGATAAATCAAGAATTAAACGTAGAACCAACCAGAAATGAAGGTATTAAACATCCCATAGTAAATTCTATTCTATGATCATCGATTCTGTTCGGAACTTGCTACATTAGAAAACCCTAATAAATTAACGAAGTTTCTTTTAGATACTGAAGCTCAAATGAATATAATAAGCGAGTTAACACATAGCGACGAACGACATTAAACTCTACAAGCAGCATCAGCACTTCTCAAGTGGGTCACGAACGCCGGGACAACGAACGCCGATAAAAACAATCACAACATTGTCGAGGGCACCGATCGATCTATGCTGAGTGGGCTCAACCGCCGCGGGACCGTCATCGCTGAAATTACATTTTGAGTTTCGAACCTTGAATAAAGCCTGTTCTGTTTTTACCATCGACCGACTCGGATCATTCTTTTAAAAGAACCTCCTCGGTAAATAAGTTAACTCGCGTTTTAAGGGATATAGGCTGCAGTTTGTTTGTTTCAATCTATGGGTGAAACAGTTTAGAAAACATATTTTCTGCAATTGTGTTGCTTTCTTTGGTAATGCAATAATGGCAAGAATTTTGCTGGTGCAAAATGTTCAATCCATAAACATGTCATTTTTTTTTAATAATAGCAATTACAGTGGTTGCGTCTGTCTGGAAAAAAACTTCAACAAAACCGTATCATTGGTTTTCTGCTCCGTTACAATGCCTCAATTTGCTTCAGTGAAGTGTATCAAGCAGTGAAGCAGTAAGACATGTAAGACAGTAATTATGTTGAACAAGATCAAACGAACCCGATCAGAGAGAATCATTCGATAAATCAAGAATTAAACGTAGAACCAACCAGAAATGAAGGTATTAAACATCCCATAGTAAATTCTATTCTATGATCATCGATTCTGTTTGGAACTTGCTACACTAGAAAACCCAAATAAATTAACGAAGTTTCTTTTAGATACTGGAGCTCAAATGAATATAATAAGCGCAAAAAGGGCAATCAGAGTTGGAGCGAAATCTATTAATACAGTAGACCAAACCTATCGAAAGTTAGTTTATCCTTCGACTTCAACAATCGTCAACTACATCAACTACCCTGGGACTATGCAGTTTACATCTACCCTTGTCATCCAGAAGGTCATCACGATGGGATCAGAGTTGCAGCGATCCAGCTTCGTCAGGAGTTTATCGCATCCCATCAAGGACCAGCTCTGGAGTATATCATCTTGATAAAATCCTGATTTTAAATCTATTGTTGTAAAGAATTCGCTATCACTAAGGCTGTCTAAAATTTCGTTAACGAGAGGTATTGGGTATACAAAGGGCTTCGTGATAAGGTTGAGAGCTCTGAAGTCAACTACAATGCGATATTTCTTGTTCCCTTCCGCATCTAGATCTTTCTTCGGAATGCACAAGACTGGTGCATTCCAAGAACTTTTACTCGGTCTGATAATCCCCCGCTGCTCAATTTCCTTTATCTCTTTATTGATTTGGATTTTGGTTTTCTCTGGAAATCATTACTGTCGTTTGATGATTGAAACATTAGTCGTAGTTTCGATCTCATGAACAGCTGCATTTGTTACTGTAAGATGATCCTCTTGGATAAAAAACACATCTTGATAATTCACCATAATTTGGGCCATAGTATTGAAATCGTTTGTTTTTAAATGTTTCATATTCAGCAAAAATGTCAATTTTTTCTTTACAGGATAATACAACAAAGAAAAAAAACCTTTCTTTTATTTTTTAACCATTTAGATCTAGCTCATCCTCTCCAGCTCCCCAAATGGAGAAAAAAAGGAAGGATGGATGCTCGATAAGCAAAAGGACACATGGAAAAGTGAAGCATAACGCGAGGATGATTACAAAAACAAACGAAATTTTGGCTCTTCAGGATCAGCGATTTTTTTCTAAAAATGTGGAATATTGTTTTCTTAACAACATGAAGGAAAAATTCACATATTATTTTTTTGCGACGTGTCCACTTAAAACTGCCAAATCGGCCGTTCGACAAAACAATATTTAGGATCACCGTGGTTGCCAACCGACAAATAATAGTCCGCATGGTTTTCACTTATCAAGCAAACGAATTGAATTTCGAGTCAACGAAATTAAGCAATCTACCTTTAGTGGAAGAAAACATGATCCAACAAAAATCCAACAATAATTTTAAAAGCTCAGGGAAAAAAATGATAAACAAAAAACGTTTCCACTCATTAAGCAAGCATACGGAATTCCGAGGGAATCAAATTGAGTAGGCCACCCTTTGGTGGAAGGAAAACACGCTCCAACAAAATCCAACAGTAGCTTTAAATTGTAAACAAAACGATTCGCAGCGGGTTCTTGAGCGAATCAATGTAAGGGCAGTAAAAAGGGAAAGAAACAACGGGATGCAAAAAAGTAAATAGGCAACACATCACACCATGAAGAGAGTAAACATTAAGGCGCTTGTAGGTAATACTAACCACTGTAAGAGCTAAGTAGAGAGCAAATCCACAAATCCACTCAGAAATAGGACGTCGCGTGACATTAAGAAGCAACATGTAAAAGCACTTGAGGGGTGCAACATTTCCTAGCAAGAGAGTATAGAAGAGAGAGAAATAAGCCTAACTGGCGTTAAGCCGCGCCGATGTATATGAGTAAAAATAAATGTATAACTTTAGGGGTAGGGTAAGCAAAGAGAAAATTATTGCCCGAGAAATGGGAGAATCTCAAATGGAAAAACTATGTAAAACATGAGTGTAAATGAAAAAGGTAAATAAATTTAGAGCTTAAGATACTATAAATAAGGTGAATGGTGAATAAATAATTTGAGTTTTAAGTTGACAGTGAATGTGCCTGTTTCAAATTTCCCTCCGTGAATATTGGATGTCGTCCCTAGTCCGCTCGGTACGATGCACATGTGTAGAGGCAATCAGCTAACAAGGGAATTCCGTTAAGCTACAATACGGTTGGATGTAGAGAACCCTTGTAGGCAATAGTGTGATTAGAAAATCACAGGAATTCTCTGAGGAGAATAACACGTTTTCGCGAGGAAGTGCAGAGAGCCTTCAAAGGCGTAGGAAAGAAATAATATAAGTCTAGTTGTTACCGGCAACACTGTTGACCGCGAAACGACGGTGAAACCACCGTCCGCTCCCTGGCAACTGAGCGGCTGTCGCCGAGTGGACTGACAGTTCGGACAGCAGCAGACAGAAAGGAGAAGAACTGATTCATTCAGAGTATATCGTAATAGTGCACAGTCAGCACATTTTGATAGGCATAAGTGAAAATTAGTAGTGGAATATTTCGATTATTTAAAGTAAGTTTGTGAACTGTAGTTAGTTGAAATCCATCTTAAGTTTATTCTCATTGAATTTAGTGCACAGTTGTACCCGGTATTCGGCAGTAGTCAGCATCGCACAGATAGTGTAAAATATCAGTCAGTTGAGGTACGTTTTGTAGTCAATTAAGAAGCTCTTTCCATTATTCAGTCCGTGTTAAACAGTACATAACCCGAAACCAATTGTGTAATTTCTACAGATTGTACGTTTCACGTTTTCTCCTCAATTACCGACCATCTAAAAGCGACAGAAAAATACTGAATTGTAAGACTGTTTTAAATACTGTTTACCGACCACTGACTAACTGAAATCTAATAAATTACAGCTTTGTAGCTGCTAAGTATGCAACTAGAAGAACGGTGTTTGTTCTGACGACCGGGAACACTAGTTCAAAGGTAAGCACACTGATCAAGTAATGTCAGACTTGAGCAGAGAGATCGACGAGTTAGTTGAATACTTTAGAGAAGTAGATCTCAAAACGGAGCAACTGAAACAGGGCAATCGTTATAAATCGTTAGTGGAGGCAGAAGCGCCTTCCTAAAGGCAGAATCTCAGAGACGAAACAATTCAGTATAACACCACGCCAGAAGGTTGTCGAGGATAGTCTCATGAAATTTGTGGATAAAACTTATCCTAAAAAACCTTGACCCGACTGGTTCACCCCAGTTGGCTATTGACTACTTTAGTTTCCTGTTGTTATTATTGAGACCCTAACTAGAACACCCCAGTTAGACAATCTCGTGTGTAAAGAAAGTGTGCTATACACGCATCGACCCAAAACATCTTTCCCTCGTAAATCAGCACTAGCAATAAAATGCATATTATGTTTTGTTACAACCGAATAGGTCAGGTCCGCATGAGCGCGAACGATGGCCTCGGTGCAACATGCGTAAGCAGTTTGCATCGAGGCACTCGAGTGCGCCACATGTTTTGCTGATTGGCTAAGGATCAAGTTTCAACCCAAAAGCTATAACCGAAATATTGTCACCGCCGTCCCAGGAGTCTATCCCTTTCTAGCACAGTATGTAAATTGTAACCGATTGATTGGAAAATTAAATAAAAAGGAACCCAGGTTCCAAACCCAGAACATTCTGGTTCTGACCACAAGACTATGTGTTTCAATGCATTTCGATGCATACCGAAACTACTTTAGCAATCTGAATTTCAGACACTGCTAACCATAGGCTATGTTATGGCGACCAGTGACTTAGTAACCTGAATACAGTACCACGATTATTTCGCGCGCGGTTCTAACAGTAAAAAAAAAAGTTCTGTAAGTGAAAAAGTTCTATAAGTGAAAAATTCTATAAGTGAAAAAGATCTATAAGTGAAAAAAGGCACGCCGGTCGTATATGCAGTGGAAAGATTCGGCCAACGTGAATCCCGCGCTGGTCAAGAAGACAAAGTGAACGTGATATGTTAGAAAAGTGTTCGATATGGCAGAAATGTTGAAACTAATTAACGAGATATTTGCGAAACGAGACAATGGGACAATATCCATAACGAACTCTCGATTGTCTAAGCAATTTCTTCAGCTACTAATCAAAGAAGAATTTGTCGAAGTGCAAAAAGTAGCGTACAATAAATACAAAATCAAGAAAGTGATGGTCAACAACATAGTGGTGGTCGATCGAAGACCAATGAAAGCGAAGTCCGTTCTAGAATTCGCAAGTGAGGTGCTGCCGAGCATCACTGGAGCAGTGGTGATATCTACAAACAAGGGCCTGATGACGCACCGAGAAGCAGCCAGCATCAACGCAGGAGGACGCATACTGGCGGTAATTTATTAAGGTGGTGAGTCGAAAAATATTTTTTTCTCTAATAAATTTGTGACATGTCCAAAGAAGAATTAATAATTATTGTAGAAAGTGTTAACAAAGAATTTCAAAATCTAAACAAGAATAAAAATCGTCCTAGGTCAACTGAAAATGTTCAAGAAAAACTCAGAAGCTAGTTAATCTACTAAAAACTTATAAAATAATTCTAACAAAACTAGAGAGTTCTCTTTCAATTAATGAGTGGAACAATGAGTGTTTGAAATACGCAGAATTAAAAACTACATTCCAATCTTGTATAAAAATTGTCAAAGAGTCCAAGTTAATCAAAAACCCAAATCGTTTTAAATTAGCTGTTAAATCCATTATCAATCAAAATCGTTTAAGTAAACTCATCAAAATGCCTACCGTTGACATTAAGTTAGGGACAGCCCTGGTCCAAACTTATGATGGAAATCCGATAATTTAAATGCGTTCCTAGACGCGGTAGATTTATTCAAATCTACAACAGAAACGGAATTTGAAGCGGCAACACCCGCGCAAAAACAAGTAGCAGGGGAAACAATTTTCAAATTTGTTAAAACACGTCTCACTGGGGTTGCTCGCCAAGCAATTGGAGGAGCAATAGATCTTGATCAAACTCTTATTAATCTGAAGGAACAGTGTGCGCCAAAAATCAACTCAGACAACATAAAGGCAAAATTGATTGCCTTGAAACAAAAGGATCCCTAGATGATTTTTGTGAACAAGTTCAAACTTTAACGCAAAACTTTCAAATTTGTATGTAGAGGAAAAAATACCAGCCGACAAAGCTAACCAGATGGCCACAAAGAGTGGTGTGGAAGCTTTGATTGGTGGAATATCTAACCATGACACAAAACTTATTCTCAAAGCAGGTACGTTTACAAAAATAGTTGATGCCATACAAAAACTACAGGAAAATGATAATGGAGAAAAAAGTCGTTCACCAAACGGTATGCAAGCACAAGTTTACATTGCAAAAAATAATCATTTTCAACGTGGACGTGGTCGTGGTAGATTTACCAACCGTGGAAATTTTTCTTCAAGTTACAGACAATATTCCCATCCACCTAGACAAATCAACAATGGATCGTCCCGATTTTCGAATTTCCGAGGTAATTACAGCCGAGGACAAAATTTTAATCAGAGAGGACAATGGAGTAGGGGACGAGGAAGGTATGAATCGTCTTCATACCCTTCCACGTATTTCATGCAACCAATACAACAAACCGCACAACCAGTTATGCAACAATCCCAACAGGTACCACAACCCATCTACCAACAACAACAACAGCAACCAATACAAAACACCAATTTTTTAGGAACACAGTTTGGTCGGCATTTACCATAAATGCCTCGACCTCTAATTATGTTATTTTGAATATAGATTTATCAGAAACTCAGTGTAATTTTATTATTGACACAGGATCTGATATATCTGTCATCAAAAGTCAAAAAGTAAAACCTAGTCAAATTTATTATCCCGAAGAAAAGTGCATCATATCAGGTATAGGTGATGTAGGAATTCACTCTTTAGGTAGTACCTTCGCTAATATAATAATTGATGGTATACAGCTTCAACAAAAATTTCATATAGTCCAAAATGATTTTCCAATTCCAACAGATGGAATCATTGGAAGAGATTTCTTATCAAATTATAAATGCAAAATCGACTATGAACCATGGATTTTATCATTTACCATAGACAACCTACCCATTTCAATACCTATTGAAGACAATTTTCAAAACAAATTTTTCTTACCTCCACGATATGAAGTTACCCGTTACATTCCAAATCAAAACTTGCAAGAGGATATGGTCGTACATTCACAAGAAATCCAACCTGGAGTTTTTTGTGGAAATACGATTATATCAGCTAAAGAACCAATACTTAAATTCATTAATACAACCAATAAAGCAGTTTATGTTGCATATTCAGATTTCAAACCACACATGGAACCACTTAGTAATTTTCAAATAATACCACACAAAAATTACTCAATTGATAAAACCATTCGGCGAAACAAAATTTTGAAAAATTTGGATACTCAACATCTTACTCCACATGCTAAATGTGAACTTGAAAAATTAATTATTCAGTACGAAGATATTTTTAACATGGAAGACGAAAAGCTGTCAACCAATAACTTTTATACACAGAACATAAGTCTTACTGATAATGTTCCGGTATACATACCAAATTACAAAACCATTCATGCCCAAGGTGAAGAAATCGAAAAGCAAATCCAACAAATGTTAAATGACGAAATCATCGAACCCTCAGTTTCGTCATACAATTCCCCAATATTACTTGTACCGAAAAAATCGAACAATTCTGATAAAAATGGTGATTAGTCGTAGATTTTAGACAATTAAACAAAAAATTATGCCCGACAAATTCCCACTACCAAGGATTGAAAGTATTTTGGATCAACTTGGTAGAGCAAAGTATTTTAGCACGTTGGATCTGATGTCAGGTTTTCATCAGATCCCTTGGACAATAATTCAAAAAGATTTACTGCATTTTCTTCCAACTCTGGACACTATCATTTCAAGCGATTACCATTTGGATTAAATATTAGTCCAAATAGTTTTCAAAGAATGATGGCTATTGCTATGGCAGGTTTAACACCTGAACGTGCATTCATCTATATTGATGATATTGTTGTTATTGGATGTTCTTTAAAGCATCATTTATCTAATTTAGCATCAGTATTTGAACGCTTGAGAAGATACAACTTAAAATTAAATTTATCTAAATGTAAATTTTTGAGAACCGAAGTGACCTATCTGGGTCATAAAATAACAGATAGAGGCATATTGCCAGATGACAGTAAATTCGAAGCCATTAAAAATTATCCCATACCGAAAATGCCGATGAAGTGCGACGATTTGTTGCTTTTTGCAATTATTACCGCAGATTTGTCGAAAAATTTGCTGATATTGCTTATCCACTAAACCAACTATTGAAGAAAATGCTACTTTTAAATGGACCGACAATTGTCAAAACGCATTTGATCTGTTAAGACAGCATTTGATGTCACCAAGATTATTGCAATACCCTGATTTTTCCCAAAAATTCATATTAACTACAGACGCTTCCGATATTGGATGCGGAGCCGTGTTGTCTCAAGTTTCAGAAGCAGGTGATAGACCTATTGCTTTTGCAAGCAAAACGTTCACACCAGCCGAGAAAAATAAACCTACTATATTAAAGGAACTTATAGCCATACACTGGGCCATAAATTATTTTGAGGCTTATCTGTATGGAAGACGTTTCACAGTACGTACAGATCACAGACCTCTTGTGTATCTGTTCGGAATCAAAAAACCCACATCAAAATTGACTCGAATTCGTATCGATCTTGAAGGATTCGATTACGATGTTGTATATATAAAAGGTAAGGAAAACGTGGCAGCTGACGCATTATCGCGGATAGCTACTACGTCTGATGAATTAAAAAAATGTAATATATTATTAGTTAATACAAGGTCTATGACCCGAAATGTACAAAAGTCTAGTAAAAATAATTTAGCTAAAATCAAGAATGACAAAACTACTATTGAAAATAAGGAGACTGATCACCTCTATGCATATGAAACTGAATGCCCTACGGAGACTAGAAAATGATGAAGCTGTGCACAGCCGTAGTGGACAATACTCTGAAATTTATAATATTGAAAATAATTGCAAAACGATTGTTGCACAAGTGCATCAAGACGTTAGAAATGGAAGTCACACATTCGAGTGTGCTCTCCCAGAAATCGAAAAAATTATGAAAAAATTAAACGCGAAAAAATTAGCGCTGTCGACAAACGATTATATTTTTAGCATGGTACCATTGAACTTATTCAAAATGATTGCAAATAAAATTTTGAAAACTCTAAAAATAGTAATTTACAAAGAACCTATCTTCGTAAATAACCCTAATGATATACAAACTATTTTAAATAATCACCATAACTTACCCGTCGGAGGTCATGTAGGTCAACATCGTTTGTACCTCAGACTTCGCGAAAAATACAAATGGCACGATATGAAAGGTCTATTGCTCAATTCGTTAAGGCCTGCGAATTGTGCAAAAGAAATAAGATTATCAAGCATACAAAAGAATCAATGATTATAACAACAACTCCATCAAAGGCATTTGAAGTAATATCCATAGACACTGTTGGACCTTTACCCAAGTCAAATTAAAATAACCGTTATTGCATTACAATCCAATGCGATCTCACAAAGTACATAACCATAATCCCTATTCCAAACAAAGAAGCAAACACCATAGCTAGAGCGTTAGTCGAAAATTTTATTTTGACGTTCGGAAATTTCCTCGAATTGCGTTCTGATCAAGGTACTGAATACAACAATGAAGTACTCGAACAGATTAGCAAATTACTCCAAATCAAGCAAACATTTTCAACACCATATCACCCACAGTCAATTGGTTCATTGGAGAGAAATCACAGATGTCTCAATGAGTATCTGCGATCATTCACCAATGCGCACCAATCAGATTGGGATGATTGGATAAAATTTACGAATTCTCGTACAACACAACCCCCACACGGACCATAGTTTCACCCCATTTGAGTTGATATTTGGCAGAAAAGCTAACCTTCCCCAAGACGTATTAGAAAACAGTAACGAACCAGTTTATAACTACGAGTCTTATAAAACGAATTGAAATTTAAGTTGAGCCAATCTCACGAATTAGTAAAGCAAAAACTATTAGACCATAAATATCAAAGAAAACAGCAATATGATAACAACCTCAATCCCATTTCTGTTGTGATTAATGACATAGTTTATCTAAAAAATGAAAACAGGAGCAAATTAGATTCCTTTTATCTTGGACCATATAAAATAATAAAAATTGTAGAACCAAATTGTGAAATCCAACACATACTTTCAGGAAAAACTACAAATATACACAAAAATAGATTAATCAAAGCATAAATTAGTTTGTTTATATAACTTTAACTAGAGTCCCACTGAGCCTAACCTCACACAAAAATAATAAATTCAAAAAATAAGTAAAATGATGAGGTAGGTGAAAGTTCCCAGCTTTATGCTGAGGAGTGCAAAATTCGGTTAGTCTAGATATAAAGTGAAAAAGTAGTGTTAGAAAAAAACCCAAATTCATGTAAAACTCAAAATATTGTAAAGGCATCTGGGACTGGCAACCAAATGAATGATTCCATTACACTTTCTTTCCATTACATCATTTCAAGGGTGGAAGTGTGCTATACACGCATCGACCCAAAACATCTTTCCCTCGTAAATCAGCACTAGCAATAAAATGCATATTATGTTTTGTTACAACCGAATAGGTCAGGTCCGCATGAGCGCGAACGATGGCCTCGGTGCAACATGCGTAAGCAGTTTGCATCGAGGCACTCGAGTGCGCCACATGTTTTGCTGATTGGCTAAGGATCAAGTTTCAACCCAAAAGCTATAACCGAAATATTGTCACCGCCGTCCCAGGCGTCTATCCCTTTCTAGCACAGTATGTAAATTGTAACCGATTGATTGGAAAATTAAATAAAAAGGAACCCAGGTTCCAAACCCAGAACATTCTGGTTCTGACCACAAGACTATGTGTTTCAATGCATTTCGATGCACACCGAAACTACTTTAGCAATCTGAATTTCAGACACTGCTAACCATAGGCTATGTTAAAAGTGTCCAAGAGTACGACATGATTTTATCAAATGTATAATCGCTCCTAACGATGATTTTATCAAATGGCGACCGTGACAGGACCCGAGCCTGCAATCTTCGGATCGCGACGATCTTAAGTGAATCGGTAAATCGGTACGTAATCGGTCTTAAGTAAATTAGTGTGTCAATGAAAAAAGTGGAAAAGTACAACAAACATCGAGATAACGATTAACGAACAACAGTGAGTATGACGGAAGTTGCAGAAGATCTGTTTGTTGGTCTGTTTTAAGATCACCAGAAGCTGATAAACGAAAATAATATAGTGTTCGATTGTGATTACGATTTTGTGAAAAAAATATGAAGAGAGAAAATGTCCAACACTACAGAAGAAGAATTTGGAGACAATGCCGAGAACCCACCATACAATCCACAAAGTACTATTATTGACAAAAAAGTGATCAGAAAAGTACAACCAAAGTGGTCTAAGACCCATGTGGCCAATGATATTACGTATGCATTAACATAAGGTTCGTGCACCATTGGTAATAAACATAAACCTATGCTAATGGAAAGCTAGGCTAGGCGTAGATAAACTCATGCGGAAACACAAAACATGTATGTCAACATATTCAATAAACAAATATGTAAATTAACATAAGGCGCGTGCATCATAAAAGAGCCAACGATAACAAATGTAAATCTAGGCTAGTCGTAATATCAGACAAACCCATCAGGAAACACAAAAGATGTATTTCAACATAATTGATACCGATGCGCGTCGATGCACTTTCAAATTCCATCTTTTATTATGATACAAAGAAACGCATCACAATAAATGTGAATGCGCCGAATAGGAATTCAGGTTAATTTGTCCAAAGGGCAGCCGCTCGTTTTATAGATATCCATCTGCGTATGGAAAACACGTTTGATAGTAGAGAAAGGTATAGATCTAAGCATATATAAATAAAGCGGAGTGTAGCATACTCAATCTTGTTGATTAATTTATTCATCTCGAAATTCATCTGAAACAACTTCAACATGTTTGGATCAGACCTCACATGTACATTTCATTTAACAAGTCATAAATTGCAATTGGATACAACTGCCTTTAGCAACATTACACTCAAGTGCATGTGTAGTCAAATTTATTAACAGACCTACTTTCGTAGCGACCTCCTTTGAATTTATTACATGCACATGTTTTCCTTACTTGAACCATAATATGTTTTGGACACTTTTAAACAAAAGCTCAAATTACCATCCAATTCAAGCTACGTGTTCTCATTCTTTCTTGACATACATTCTATGTTATGAGCAGTCATCAATATGCCACCGGAGTAGAAAAGGCATATGTTGTTTTCAAAACATATGTCGCATGGATAGCCAACTCGAAAGTGATTGGTTCAAATAGAATTTGTTATGTACATACACGCACCTCCCATAATTATATTGTAGTGTAGAAATGTAATAATTGTGTAGAGTTTAAGTTTCAATTGTACAAATCTGAAATCTGAAATATAGTGCTAGAGTAACAGTCAAACTGGAAAGTTCATCAAATATCACGTGCTCCCTAACCCCAAGGACCAGCGTATTATAGGAGTGTTAACTCCAGAGACAGATCCAAAAAGTATCTTTTAGTCAACGGCCACGCCACACGTGTTTACACATAGCGACGAACGACATTAAACTCTACAAGCAGCATCAGCACTTCTCAAGTGGGTCACGAACGCCGGGACAACGAACGCCGATAGAAACAATCACAACATTGTCGAGGGCACCGATCGATCTATGCTGAGTGGGCTCAACCGCCGCGGGACCGTCATCGCTGAAATTACATTTTGAGTTTCGAACCTTGAATAAATCCTGATCTGTATTTACCATCGACCGACTCGGAGCATTCTTTTAAAAGAACCTCCCCGGTAAATAAGTTAACTCGCGTTTTAAGGGATATAGGGTGCAGTTTGTTTGTTTCAATCTATGGGTGAAACAGTTTAGAAAACATATTTTCTGCAATTGTGTTGCTTTCTTTGGTAATGCAATAATGGCAAGAATTTTGCTGGTGCAAAATGTTCAATCCATAAACATGTCATTTTTTTAATAATAGCAATTACAGTGGTTGCGTCTGTCTGGGAAAGAAACTTCAACAAAACCGTATCATTGGTTTTCTGCTCCGTTACAATGCCTCAATTTGCTTTAGTGAAGTGTATCAAGCAGTGAAGCAGTAAGACATGTAAGACAGTAATTATGTTGAACAAGATCAACGAACCCGATCAGAGAGAATCATTCGATAAATCAAGAATTAAACGTAGAACCAACCAGAAATGAAGGTATTAAACATCCCATAGTAAATTCTATTCTATGATCATCGATTCTGTTTGGAACTTGCTACACTAGAAAACCCAAATAAATTAACGAAGTTTCTTTTAGATACTGGAGCTCAAATGAATATAATAAGCGCAAAAAGGGCAATCAGAGTTGGAGCGAAATCTATTAATACAGTAGACCAAACCTATCGAAAGTTAGTTTATCCTTCGACTTCAACAATCGTCAACTACATCAACTACCCTGGGACTATGCAGTTTACATCTACCCTTGTCATCCAGAAGGTCATCACGATGGGATCAGAGTTGCAGCGATCCAGCTTCGTCAGGAGTTTATCGCATCCCATCAAGGACCAGCTCTGGAGTATATCAACTTGATAAAATCCTGATTTTAAATCTATTGTTGTAAAGAATTCGCTATCACTAAGGCTGTCTAAAATTTCGTTAACGAGAGGTATTGGGTATACAAAGGGCTACAATGCGATATTTCTTGTTCCCTTCCGCATCTAGATCTTTCTTCGGAATGCACAAGACTGGTGCATCCCAAGGACTTTTACTCGGTCTGATAATCCCCCGCTGCTCAATTTCCTTTATCTCTTTATTGATTTGGATTTTGGTTTTCTCTGGAAATCGATACTGTCGTTTGATGATTGAAACATTAGTCGTAGTTTCGATCTCGTGAACAGCTGCATTTGTTACTGTAAGATGATCCTCTTGGATAAAAAACACATCTTGATAATTCACCATAATTTGGGCCATAGTATTGAAATCGTTTGTTTTTAAATGTTTCATATTCAGCAAAAATGTCAAATTTTTCTTTACAGGATAATACAACAAAGAAAAAAACCTTTCTTTTATTTTTTAACCATTTAGATCTAGCTCATCCTCTCCAGGCACTCCTAAAGCCTAATTAATTGGGGAGAGAGAATGCCCACCGAGAAGAGACGCACAATGGTATAGATCAATTGAAAGTAAGTATGTCAAATTTTGTGGAATCGATTTTAGTAATTCAGAAAATATAAAAATGGTTTAAGTACAAATCGATGATGCAAGATTTTATAAATGACCTTTACTCATACATTTTTTTAAAGAAAAAGACGGAACAAGAGAATCAAAGGTCGCTAGGAATTTTGATACAAAAATGAATTCCAGCGTTAGACACAGAACATTTAAAAAAGCTCATTGAAAGCTCCCCAAATGGAGAAAAAAAGGAAGGATGGATGCTCGATAAGCAAAAGGACACATGGAAAAGTGAAGCATAACGCGAGGATGATTACAAAAACAAACGAAGTTTTGGCTCTTCAGGATCAGCGATTTTTTTTCTAAAAATGTGGAATATTGTTTTCTTAACAACATGAAGGAAAAATTCACATTTTTTTTTTGCGACGTCTCCACTTAAAACTGCCAAAATCGGCCATTCGACAAAACAATATTTAGGATCACCGTGGTTGCCAACCGACGAATAATAGTCCGCATGGTTTTCACTTATCAAGCAAACGAATTGAATTTCGAGTCAACGAAATTAAGCAATCTACCTTTAGTGGAAGAAAACATGATCCAACAAAAATCCAACAATAATTTTAAAAGCTCAGGGAAAAAATGACAAACAAAAAACGTTTCCACTCATTAAGCAAGCATACGGAATTCCGAGGAAATCAAATTGAGTAGGCCACCCTTTGGTGGAAGGAAAACACGCTCCAACAAAATCCAACAGTAGCTTTAAATTGTAAACAAAACGAAACGCAGCGGGTTCTTGAGCGAATCAATGTAAGGGCAGTAAAAAGGGAAAGAAACAACGGGATGCAAAAAAGTAAATAGGCAACACATCACACCATGAAGAGAGTAAACTTTAAGGCGCTTGTAGGTAATACTAACCACTGTAAGAGCTAAGTAGAGAGCAAATCCACAAATCCACTCAGAAATAGGACGTCGCGTGACATTAAGAAGCAACATGTAAAAACACTTGAGGGGTGCAACATTTTCTAGCAAGAGAGATAGAAGAGAGAGAAATAAGCCTAACTGGCGTTAAGCCGCGCCGATGTATATGAGTAAAAATAAATGTATAACTTTAGGGGTAGGGTAAGCAAAGAGAAAAGAGAGAGAAATAAGCCTAACTGGCGTTAAGCCGCGCCGATGTATATGAGTAAAAATAAATGTATAACTTTAGGGGTAGGGTAAGCAAAGAGAAAATTATTGCCCGAGAAGTGGGAGAATCTCAAATGGAAAAACTATGTAAAACATGAGTGTAAATGAAAAAGGTAAATAAATTTAGAGCTTAAGATACTATAAATAATGTGAATGGTGAATAAAGAATATGAGTATTAGGTTGACAGAGAATGTATCTGTTTTAAATTTTCATCCGTGAATATTGGATCTCGTCCCTAGTCCGCTCGGTACGTTGCACATGTGTAGAGGCAATCAGCTAACAAGGGAATTCCGTTAAGCTACAATACGGTTGGATGTAGAGAACCCTTGTAGGCAATAGTGTGATTAGAAAATCACAGGAATTCTCTGAGGAGAATAGCACGTTTTCGCGAGGAAGTGCAGAGAGCCTTCAAAGGCGCAGTAAAGAATTAAGATAAGTCTAGTTCAAAGGTAAGCTCACTGATCAAGTAATGTCAGACTTGAGCAGAGAGATCGACGAGTTAGTTGAACACTTTAGAGAAGTAGATCATTATAAATCGTTAGTGGAGGCCGAAGCGCCTTCCTAAAGGCAGAATTTCAGAGACAAAACAATTCAGTATAACACCACGCCAGAAGGTTGTCGAGGATAGTCTCACGAAATTTGTGGATAAAACTTATCCTAAAAAACCTTGACCCCAGTTGGCTATCGACTACTTTAGTTTCCTGTTGTTATTATTGAGACCCTAACTAGAACACCCCAGTTAGACAATCTCGTGTGTAAAGAAAGTGTCCAAGAGTACGACATGATTTTATCAAATGTATAATCGCTCCTAACGATGATTTTATCAAATGGCGACCGTGACAGGACCCGAGCCTGCAATCTTCGGATCGCGACGATCTTAAGTGAATCGGTAAATCGGTACGTAATCGGTCTTAAGTAAATTAGTGTGTCAATGAAAAAAGTGGAAAAGTACAACAAACATCGAGATAACGATTAACGAACAACAGTGAGTATGATGGAAGTTGCAGAAGATCTGTTTGTTGGTCTGTTTTAAGATCACCAGAAGCTGATAAACGAAAATAATATAGTGTTCGATTGTGATCACGATTTTGTGAAAAAAAAATATGAAGAGAGAAAATGTCCAACACTACAGAAGAAGAATGTGGAGACAATGCCGAGAACCCACCATACAATCCACAAAGTACTATTATTGACAAAAAAGTGATCAGAAAAGTACAACCAAAGTGGTCTAAGACCCAGAAACGTCCATTCAGGGAAAGTGAAAAGTTGCGATGGAAGAAAATAAATGAACAAAACACAGAAAGTGATAAAAATTAAAATGAATATAAAAGTATAATTGTGCTGGGAACAGTGAGTGGAATAATTAATTTCACGTTTTTGTGTAAATACGTAATTGAATATTACATGGTTGACGACCATTGAATTCAAGTGCGACAGAATGGGAAGCGAAGTTTCTACACCGGCACCGCCGAAGGTGCATGAAGATACAACACATATGGGGAAAACAGCAAAAGCTGTGACGACCTAATCGCCACATTAATGTTTCAATACCAGGCGACAATAATATTCATTATACATTAAGTGCGCAAACTTAAAAAAAAATTAAAGAATGCTGAGCCAAGTAAACTTAGCCTTAACTCGGAGAATTAGAAGAGAATGAGAATGTAGGAGAAAATAGTGAAATTGAATGTAGGTTAGCAGTAAGTTAAGTTTTATGTGAATAAATTGTCTTGTTCCAACCACCGCTCGAGGTCCTAAGCCCTGGTCCTAAGCCCTGGTAAAGGAGGAAGGTTGCGATGGCTGTTATTCATGGCCATCGTGTAAAGCAAAAATGGATAAACCCCAATGCCAAGGTGTCATGCGACCCATGCCGAGGGCTGAATGATTGAGGGGGTTCTAAACATGCTCAACCGCGAACGGAGCCTGGGGTGCACCAGGGCGAACACCCCAGTAAGCAGCCCTTACTGCACTACGGCGGGCACTGGTGCAGCGGACATTTATTTCCCTAGCTACTCGTGGGACCAAAAATGAGTACAAATTCTACAAACAACCCTCAAGGTGACGACTGCCTCTCTCAGTCGTGTGAGAGCGAAGTGGAGAATACTCTGAGTCAGCTTGGCCTTACCGAAGACCAGCTACTCAGTAGTTCGCAGGAGAAGATGGAAATATCCTGCCCCTCAACGCCTATCTCCCGGAGCAGCACATGTTTCGACAAAGCTGATCCAGATCTACAACCCCCCTCATCGACCGACTCCAACCTGTTGGACATGGAAGATAACGAAGATGATGATATAAGGATCATCATCAACCCCCAAAAATCTTTAGCAAGTAGCAAAGGATCCGAAGATAACAAGGGTTCTACGGAAGCCAAGGGTGCTCCGAGAAAGAAAATCCCCACACTCACACGCTCGCAGAGGAAGCAGCTTAGAACTCTCCGGGAGAAGGGAAAAGACCGGAATGAGGCCTTGTCCATAATCCTGAATAAGGAGAGCGAGCCCACTTCCTCAAAACGCTCGAGAAACGACCTAGACAAATCCGCCACAGAGGACCCCAAACAAAAAAGGGTGAAGCACCATCTGGATCCGAGAGAGCGCGCCCAACAGTCCTCAAACCGCGCGCCTCAGAAAAACGTGTCTGGACAACAAAACCCACCCATGAGGAAAACAGCTGGTATCAGCTACAGTGATATGGCCAAAAGCGTGAAGGTCGGGATAATACCCAAAGACTTTCCCACCGTCCAACTCACTACAGCCCAGCTAGACCTTCTACAAGAAGCACTCCTGCTCAGAGTAGTTCAACAGCGAAACGAGCCAATAAAACCCAAATTCAACAACCTCATCTACAAGTCCGGTTACATGGTTCTAATCTGTAAGTTGAGCACTTCGGATGACCTCCTCGATATCATACGTAGTACATGGCTGACCGTGCAGGCTCAGTCCGCGAACGTTGGAAACTTCAGTTAAAGTTCGAAAAAGTGTTTGAGTGATTTCACGAACGTTGGAAACTTCAGTTAAAGTCGAAAAAGTGTTTGAGTGATTTCACGAACGTTGGAAACTTCAGTTAAAGTTGGAAAAAGTGTTTGAGTGATTTCGAGACGAAGGAAGAACCGTAAATATCGCCCGAGTTCTATTATGAAGTGAAAGTGTATTGAAACATGGGGAATCAAAAATCCTCTCCAAAAGTTTCCCAAGAAGGAGATCATGATCTAACGATCATCAATACACAAGAAGTGCATACAGACTTCTTTCTTAACCATGAGCTAAAGTTAAACATTATCATTGGACTCCTGATCCTTCAATTAGCGCTAGCCCTATACAAAATGCTAGTTAAACGTGAGAAGAAGCGTGCCACAAGAATCACATTTGGCACATTAGTTTGCCAAATTTTAATAAGGGAAAATAATGAAGGAGGATATAATCCTATAGAAAGATTTATTAATTGAAGAAATAATACTATATTACAGGAGAAGAGTCATGCCTCCTATAGAAAGAAATAAAAAGAGATATTACAGGAGAAGAATTATGCCTCCTTAAAAAGGATATTATGGGAGAGGAAAACACCCTCCAGAAAATTAAACAAAAGGGGAGTACATTTATAGAATTTTTGTATTGATCTGGATACTTAAAGTTATCCAAAAGGGAGAAGTGTACAAAAAAAACTGCAAGATCTACCAAGTTAAATAAAAGTTAGAACTCAACCCGCTAGTTTCAATTGAAAGTGATCTTTTCAAGTACACTTTCAACTCATTGGGTAGGGGGTAATGTGACGACCCCAACTACTTAAATTCCTTCAGGGGGATTCGTCACAATATTTTATGCGGAGTCAGTTCACCTTGGCACCGACCCGCACTAGAAAAGAGTTTTGCGCCCAGCAACAAGGTTTTGTTTCTTAAGTCTGCTTACTTTTGCTTTTCAAGCAAAATACAGCACTTGGCAAGGTTCTAAATGAACCGTTATGCGTGAGAGAGTCATTAAGTAAAGAAAAGAGAGAGAGAAAATTGTCAACATAACGTAGGTTAGCTATAAGTTAAATGTAAGTTAATAAAGAGTCTAAGTTGTACCACCGAACCGGAGTGGTGTTTCAATTCTAATTCGAAAAGCCAGTGCCGCCGCGCGGCCCACCGGCGGGGATCGTCGCCCTGTCGGTAGAGGTCTGTTCAAAGCAACCACCAAGATAGTATACGTTGCTTTTATCTCAGTATTATTGTTATTGGCATACTTTGCTTATCGTGCTATAGTCACCTATGAGCGACTAATAAACGCACAAGCTATTGAACGTGCAGTATCTTTAGCTTCCATTACAACAACGAAGTGAAAGTGAGAGACATTTAAGAAGTGATACAGAATGGCTACTCTGGTGGCACTCAAGGAACTAAAACATGTGTAAAGTTAATGAAAACTCCACCAATTGAGAGGTTAGTGAAGTTACTGGAAGATGAACGGCTTGTTGGTGTATTGGAGACTGACAGCAGAGAAATAACAGTGAACAATAACAAAAAACAACAGCGGAAGCAATCGCAATCCGTGTGATTGACGATGTACTACACGCAACCAGAAACGAGTTGTTGAACTTGGCAACAACACTTCTACCGAGCATTACAGGGAGAATGCTACTGACAACCCGACGTGGGTTGATGACGCACAACGAAGCCATCCGGCTTGGCAATTGGAGGACAAATCTTCGGAGTGGCTTACTAGACCAAAACAAAGAGTGAGTAAAACACAAAGGATTTGTTAATTTCAACAAATTATGTAACATGACAATACCTACATATACAAAAGAAAATATATTTTAATATCAATGTCCAAAGAAGAATTACACGAAATTGAACAATTTATAGAAAGAGAAAATATTAATCTTTATAAAAATATTAATCAACCAAGATCACTACAAAATATTATAGCCAAGAAGGAAAAATTGAGAGAACTTGTAAATAAATATAAATCTATATTAATATTACAGGAAACTAAATTCACAAATCACGAGTGGAGTGAAGAGTGTGAAAAATACGAAAGATAAAGCTAGAGTAGCAATCTTGCGTACATTTTTTAAATAGGTCTAAAGTAATTGAAAATAGTAAACGAACATATAAATTTAAAACTATTGGGACAATCTTTATTTATAAGATCAATACTTTTGTATGGTGTTGGTTGTTGGCAAAACCAAAAATCGTTAGAGACGGAGGTGATGGACCCCTTTGCCAAAGGGTGTCTAGCGAGGTCCCCTGTGCTATACACGCATCGACCCAAAACATCTTTCCTCCATCAATCAGCGTTAGCAATAAAAACACACAGAATGGTATGTCACAACTTAATCATAACAGAATAGGTCAGATCCGCATGGGTACGAACGATGGCCCCGGTGCAACATGCGTAAGCAGTTTGCATCGAGGCACTCGAGTACGCAGTGCGCCACATGTTTTGCTGATTGCACTTTTACTCGCTGGTGGTCGTCCGTTTTTACGACACGCTAAGGCTCATGTTCTACCAAATAAGTTATTGTCGAAATATTGTCACCGCCGCCCCAGGCGTATATCTATCTATCTCTTTTAGGCATATGTACTTACACAGAGTGTCTACTCATCTGTAAAAACAAAATTCCCTGATTTTTCCAGGGTTTTTTTTTCCAGGTGTTTTACATTAATTTCCAGGCAAAAACAAATGTGCCATATATAGATTTTAGCAGCAAAATGATCAACTCAAAAAAGTAAATATTGAGAAAAATATTATTTTAAATAATTTTTTGATGGCTTCACAAAACAATGTTGTAAATTACTTAAGAAATTTTTCCAGAAATTCCTTCGCAAGTTCACCCAGAAATTGCTTCAGCCATTCAATTAAAATTCCTTCAGGAATCACATAAGAAATTCCTCCAGGTATTCCTTTGAAAATTTCTCAATAAATTCCATCGGAAAATCCTCCGGATTTTAAGAATTGCTTCAGAATTTCCTTCAGGATTTAATTTGTAAATATCTTTGCTAAAACTTTAGAAAACATCTCAAGGAATTGTTTTGGAAATTCCTTTAGAGATGCATTTGGCGATTCATTTACTATTTTTTTTAATTCCTCAGGTGTTTGTTCGAAAATATCTTGTGAAAATCCCTCGGAAATACCTTTATAAAATACTTTGCAGATTTCTTCTGATTTTTTTTAGGAATTTCTTTGGAAACTTGTTTAGAAATTCTATCAAAAATATCTTTGAATTTTATTTTAGCTGTTTTTTTAAAGAAACTTAAGACAACTTCTCAAGAAAATGTTCTGGAAATATGTTAAGGA
The DNA here is from genome assembly GCF_024139115.2 of Armigeres subalbatus. NCBI lineage: Eukaryota > Metazoa > Arthropoda > Insecta > Diptera > Culicidae > Armigeres > Armigeres subalbatus. The sequence goes on along the minus strand of NC_085141.1, from coordinate 106,871,355 downwards.
TTTTTTTCAGGAAATCCTTCAGAACTTTTTACGAAAGCTCCTTCAAGAAATGTGTTGATGCAAAAATATGAGATCTGGGTCTGGGTCCATGACGTTAGGCATAAGAACGTTAGGCATGATACCTTCTTTATGCCGTGGGCTGTTTTTGGGGCATTTTATACTTAACATCCTTTATGCCTAACGTTTCCCAGAGTGGTACGTCGCGATCCACCAGCCTGTATAAGTATTATGGATGGCAGTCACGACCCCTCAACTTTAAAAGGCTATGAGCATGAGCAGTTGCTACTGCGTGATTGACCAGAGCAATCGAAATTGCACAAGGAACCAGTGGATGGAGATGGTATTGGACTTTTCAACTAAGAAAAGCTATGGTATAAAAAATATAGGATTTTATTAAGCATCGTAGTTAATGGTTTCTGAAGTTATTTATATTTGGCCTGGGTTCTGGCACCAAGTGCCAACAAAAAATTATCCGTTTTTCTGTCCAAGTTTTCACTAAGCAGATTTAATTCATTAAAAATCCTATTGGATTTCCCAATACCCCATAGCTGAGGTCATCCTAGAACGTGAATAAATTGATATGAAATGATTTCTGTTTTAGTTTTACGATGAAAATATCACAAGTTAGTTAATAAGCCGCTGGGTGCGTTTTGGCAGAACCCCGACCATTTGAAATCTATTCTCTTTAATCGATTTCCGCATTGCTTTTCTGAAAGTTTCTGAATTATAAGGCTGTGCCTTTTTTCTACAAATTGAGCTCAATATAATAGTGATAGCTGAAAAGGAAGTACGAATAGTCCTCCTGACCTGAAAGGTCAAACGTATTTTGGACAAATATCTCATTGCGACTGTGGATTCATTAAAAACAAGAACTTTATTTTTATTAATCGAAATTTTAGTTTTGATCGTTTTCTTAGCCAAGTATCATTTGTAAATCATGCCGATGTTTTATGATTTGATTAGGTGGATTATATTTCTCTAGCATCTATTTTATTTTCTTTGAGCTGTTTGTCGTAAATTTGTGAACTCCCAATCCACTTCTGAGACATGAATACCGATTAATCTAAGAGGAATTAGAAGGATTCACGAGAAGACTGTGGGCGAACATGAACAGCTTTTGAACTATTTTTGATTAATTTTGTTCAAAAAATAATCTGGAGTTCTGAAAGTTTGGTAATTTAGGAAATTTTTATTAATTTTATTAAATTTGATTTTTTTTATCCAGAATATTTCTCTAACTTTTTATATCGAAAATAGAGAATAAGTTCCATGTTCCATGAAAATCAATTTCTAATATTGCAATATTGGGTGAAAACTTTCAACCCTTAAATATGATGAAAAATCGGCATGAATAAACAATATTGAAAAACAAAATTCAAAAAATCGAAATTAATTTATTGGCTTTTTTCGGTGATAATTATACTACTCAAAGCGAAAGGGAGTAGATGAAAGTAATGAAGATACAGATTCGATTGACACCGCAAGCGAGCGGCAAGTGTGAAATGAATAGAAACTGAAGATTAGCAGTGGGCCATATGAGAGAACAAACATTGTTGAATTGTATTTTGCCTGTCTTGGTACAGTGATCACCACGTCACTATCCAAGCCATTCCTGGGTGGACGTTAGGCAGAATAACAGCGATTTCAACAATGTTTGTTCTCTCATATGGCCCTCTACTAATCTTCAGTTTCTATTCATTTCACACTTGCCGCTCGCTTGCGGTGTCAATCGAATCTGTATCTTCATTACTTTCATCTACTCCCTTTCGCTTTGAGTAGTATAATTATCACCGAAAAAAGCCAATAAATTTATTTCGATAAAGTCACGCGGTGATCAAAGCTTTCCTAATTATAAATTCAAAAAATTCAAACTAGGTTAGATCGATTTAAAAAAGTGTGAAGTTTCAGCAGTGAAAATAAAAAATTGGGCCTTAGAGGGCTAATAAACATCAAAAAAATTCTTAATACTTCGAGAATACCTTTACAAACTCCTTTGAAAAATCCATTCGAGAATCCTTCGGCTATTCTTTCAAGAATTCCTTTAGCAAACATCCTTCACAAATCACTCTACACTTTTTTTGAAAATCCCTTCAGATTTTCTTTCGGGAATTTCTTAAAGAAACCATACGAAAAATCTTCCGAAAATTCGTTTTGAAATTTCTCCGAGAAAAGAAAAGAATCGATTTTTATCTTAGAAATTCCTCCATAAATAATTTGGAAAATTGCTAATCATTCCTATGGACACTCTATTATAATCTTCGAATAATTCCTTGGATAACTGATCCCAAAATTCCTTCGGAAGTTCCTTCAGGATTTGCTTTGAGAAATCCTAACTAATTTAGTATTTTTTAATATAAACCAAAAGAATTTCCGAGGGAATACTCAAAAGAGTTTACAAAGCAATCCCCAATTAAATTCCCGAATAAATTCCTAGACTTCACCAATCATAGCTTCGGAAATTCTCCAGGAATTCTTTAGAAGATGGTAAAACATTTTTGCGGAACAACGGTTCATTAACGTTAACTACATTTTCAATAGATTTGATTGGTATATTTTTAAGGATTTGTTCATCTTTTGAGAGAATTTCACTCGTGATCACCGGGTATTGAAATTTCCCTGATTATGTCAGGAATTCCCTGATAATTCCAGGTATTTTCCAGGTGGGGAGAAATTCCCTGATAATTCCAGGTTTTCCAGGTTTTTCCAGGTAGTAGACACCCTGTTACATTGTAATAATCGATTGAAAGCCCAAATATAAGGAACTTCGGTTCCAGTACCAGGACAGTCTTGTTCTGACTCCAAAGCTATGCGTTTCAATACACTTCGGTGTACACTGAAATCTCCCTTTAGCAACCTGATGCTCAGGCACTGCTAACTTCATAGGAATGGCTTAAGGTCGGGAACAAAGAAGTATCAGAAGTTTTTGATCCGAATGCTTAGTCCCCGGACGGACTATGTGATCTTCAATTTTCTAAATTTTCTTTTATTAAAATTTATTATGTTATATTTCAGAGTAAAAAAAAAAAATCTTATTCCAACCGTGATTGAGTGTTTGAACTAGAAAATCCTCTTCCTTATCGGGGCGATTGTGTTGCTTTCTTCGGTAATGCAATAATGGCAAGAATTTTGCTGGTGCAAAATGTTTAATCCATAAACATGTCGTTTTTTTAATAATAGCAATTACAATGATTGTATCTATCTGGAAAAGAAACTACGAAAACCGCATCAGTAATTTTAGGCTCCGTTGCAATGCCTCCATTTGCTTTAGTGAAGTGTATCAAGCAGTGAAGTAATGCAAGACCCGACAAACGGTCTATTAAAGTGTAATTAGAAGTGAAGAGAAAATGTAATAAATCCATAGTGTAAAGTGCTCTGGGATGAACCACTATAGTGCTATAATAGACAATGCCATCCTGTTTATCTATGCACATTCTTGCACGAGCTCCTTGCAAATGCAGTTCTACAAAAATTCCGGCCCGAATTTAGGCTGTGGCCTATGACCGATGGTCCCAAATCAAAGATGTCAGACCAGGGACAGTTGGAGAGTTTGCAAAGAGAAAGAAATCAGCAAAAGTGGACTTAAGGTGTTTTCATTTATCAGATTTTTAAGGATATATCACATGAAAAAAACGAGAAGTTCCGGAATTATAATTTTCCGTCACGGAAATGAGTCTGATACGCACGTAATCCGTTGATGAATTGGAGAATATAATTTTCCTATTAGAAGACACATAGAACTTATTTACTACACGAGATTTATGAAATTCTTCATCTGCATGGATTTACCTTCATACAATTTTAGGCTTGGTTAAAATGTACCGTGTAATTGGCCTTGTGAACCCCTGAAGACGGGTACAACATAGTAGTATCCTTAGAGTTTAACATTATATAAATCATATTCGCACTCGCTCGCTCGATCAACGTCATCTTCTTCCAAGCGAGTGGGCTCAGTGCTATAATAGACAATGCCATCCTGTTTATCTATGCTCATTCTTGCACGAGCTCCTTGCAAATGCAGTTCTACAAAAAGAGTGCAATCAGTTCGATTCAATCCATAGAGGAAGAAGCAAGGCGTCAGATCGAAGCTATGCGACAACAGCTAATGGATTTGGACGCAGAGGAGGCAGCGCCACACGAGGCACCAGATGATGGTCCGAGACCCGATAATGACTGCGACAGTGTCCACTCGCGTGGTTCTGATAGTGGTGCAGGGGATCTCTCGGATTTAGATGACGCGGTGGATACGGATGGAACACATCCAGAGGAGCCAAGAAGCCGAGATGCTATTTATTGGTACTCTTATGTGGCTAAGCATTGCCGAGGTTCTATTCCGGCCCGAATGGAGGCTGTGGCCTATGACCGATGGTCCCAAATCAAAGATGTCAGACCAGGGACAGTTGGAGAGTTTGCAAAGAGAAAGAAATCAGCAAAAGTGGACTTAAGGTGTTTTTATTTATCAGATTTTTAAGGATATATCACATGAAAAAAACGAAAGTTTCCGGAATTATAATTCTCCGTCACGGAAATGAGTTTGATACGCACGTAATCCGTTGATGAATTGGAGAATATAATTTTCCTATTAGAAGACACATAGAACTTATTTACTACACGAGATTTATGAAATTCTTCATCTGCATGGATTTACCTTCATACAATTTTAGGCTTGGGTAAAATGTACCGTGTAAGTGGCCTTGTGAACCCCTGAAGACGGGTACAACATAGTAGTATCCTTAGAGTTCAACATTATATAAATCATATTCGCACTCGCTCGCTCGATCAACGCCATCTTCTTCCAACCGAGTGGGCTCAGCGCTATAATAGACAATGCCATCCTATTTATCTATGCTCATTCTTGCACGAGCTCCTTGCAAATGCAGTTCTACAAAAAGAGTGAAATCAGGTCGATTCAATCCAAAGAGGAAGAAGCAAGGCGTCAGATCGAAGCTATGCGACAACAGCTAATGGATTTGGACACAGAAGAGGCAGCGCCACACGAGGCCCCAGATGATGGTCCGAGACCCGATAATGACGGCGACAGTGTCCACTCGCGAGGTTCTGATAGTGGTGCAGGGGATCTCTCGGATTTAGATGACGCGGGGGATACGGATGGAACACATCCAGAGGAGCCAAGAAGCCGAGATGCCATTTATTGGTACTCTAATGTGGCTAAGCATTGCCGAGGTTCTATTCCGGCCCGAATGGAGGCTGTGGCCTATGACCGATGGTCCCAAATCAAAGATGTCAGACCAGGGACAGTTGGAGAGTTTGCAAAGAGAAAGAAATCAGCAAAAGTGGACTTATGGTGTTTTTATTTATCAGATTTTCAGATCACATGAAAAAAAAACTAGAGGTCCCGAAATTATAATTCTCCGTCACGGAAAAGAGTTTGATACGCACGTAATCCGTTGATGAATTGGAGAATATAATTTTCCTATTAGAAGACACATAGAACGTATTTACTACACGAGATTTATGAAATTCTTCATCTGCATGGATTTACTTCATACAATTTTAGGCTTGGTTAAAATGTACCGTGTAAGTGGCCTTGTGAACCCCTGAAGACGGGCACAACATAGTAGTATCCTTAGAGCTTAACATTATAAATCATAACCGATATTGTATGGTTTATTTCACTTGGTATCTTATTAATTATACTAATATGCTATGGAATAGTGTATGGAAAGATGTTGAACAACGTTGAACGAGTTTTGTCTGTCCTATTTCGCTTTTTGTTTTCATTACCTTTCACGCCAACTTTTATATGAGTGCAGAAGTATCTTATCAGTTGAGTGAACTCCTATCACACTCACCGTTGGCTGTTGGGGATAGTGGGTCGAAATGACCAAAGTAAGGTGCGCTAATCGTGTCGATTAACACGGTGATCGGTTACAATACCACCGACGAGTAAAGGTGTAATTATCAGTGCAGAACAAACACGGTTGAAACTTGAGAACTTCAAATAACCATTGGTTCTTTTTGGTTCATTGGTTCATTTCGCTTTAGTAAAATCCCTGGCCAGTGCTCTACGCAAGTAGATACCACTGTAAGTCAAGACCAGAACAAGTCATGCTGGCGGGCAACCATGCGTTTGTCATTTAGTTCGACGCGGTTTATCTTTCCGTTTTGGGAACGCACGTCGTTTAAAGTGCTTAGTAATGAAAGTGGTATATTCCGGCAGCAGCCTAGTATACAAGAAAATATAAATCTAGACCAACATTTGAAGGGCGTAACAGCCAAAATTTATTCTTTCCAGTTCTTTGTCTACGTATATAGCATTGTATGTAGACGAGGAATCAGAAAGAATAAATTTTGGCTGTTACGCCCTTTTCAAATGCTGGTCTAGAAATGTTAGCTAGTACAAGCAGATTAAACTTAAAGAGCTCGTAACCCAGGTTCAGTTCAATAACTTATATTATCGAGAGGACTAAGTCGCAATTATGTTGACTTTTTTTAAATAATAGTAATCATAGTGGTTTGATTTGTCTGGCAGAGAATCGTAACGCGAATCAAACACGAACAAAGCTCAAAAAACTTAAAAAGTTTTTATTTTATTTTGGTACATTGGCTTAGCTTAGCCTATTATGATTGAGTATCCGGCCGTACACTGAAGAAAATGGCATGTACGATTTTCATTCGATTAATCTTACATCTCATGGGAATGGAGTAATAAAAATCCTAAGATTTGGTTTGGTTCATTTTGATTTTTTATTGGCTATCCAGTGAGATGTTGGTGTCGGGTACCCGGTTGAATAGAGATCTTTATGCTGAAGAACAAGTGATTAGTGGGGCGCAGGAAAACATGGAGCAGAACGATATGCGGAGGTTTTATGAGACTGTCAATGGCGTGCGGACGAAGACAGCGCCATCTCCAGTCATGTGCAACGACCAAGGAGGGAATTTCCTGACAGATAAAGCTGAAATGGCTGCCAGGTGGAAGCAACATTTCGAGACTTTGTTGGAAAATGGAAGTGACGGTGCATCGGTGAACAGAATAAATATTACCGACAATGGACAAGCTGTGTACTGTGTAGCCGCCTACACTAGATAAGGTTAGAAAAGCCATTAAGGAGCTGAAGATAACAATAAAACTGCGGGGAAGGACCGGCTGCGGCTGAACTTCTCACATATGGCAGTGAGCAGCTTTATGAAATTCTGCACCATATTATGTCGAAAATATGGAAAGACGAGAAATTGCCTGCTTGCTGGTTGGACGGCCTCATTTCTTTAAGAAGGGGGCACAGACTGTAGAGCGGCAATTACAGAGGACTAGGACTAGAGAATTCTTTCGGGAATACTGGGAATCCCTCCTTCAGGAATTCATCCATGAATTATTTCGAAATTTCCTCCGGGAATTCCTACAAAAATTCTTTTCTAGAATTAATCCGTGATTTCCTCCCAGAATTCCTCTGGGAATGTCTTCATGAATTTCTTCTGGAATTCCTCTGCGCATTCCTTCAAGAATTTCATTGAAAAATCTTTCAGATAACTCCGCGAATTCCTCAAGAAATTCCATTCAAAACATCGCAGTGCAATTCCTAAAGGGATTCATGGTGGATTTTCGAAAGGAATTAATGGTGCAGTGTCTGGAGGAATTCGCGGTTGAATTCCTGCGAAATTCTCGGTAGAATGTCCGACGGAATTCCTGGTGGATTATTTTGAAATTTGGATCGTAGAGAGTTAAAATTCTTTTTTTCGACTGCCGAGAATCCGACAGCCGAAATCGTGGTAACGCTTTCAACGAATTTTGGTAAACATTTTACCGAGATTTGGGTAAAGTTTACTTAATCACCGATAATCTTTACCGAAATTTAGGCACAAAAGCAATCTTGCCGAATTTCGGTAAAATATCGACCGATTTTCGGCAGAGGAATCAAAGAATTTTGGTAAAAAAATAACCGTGACCTCGGCGAAAATTCCAAGATATGACACACACGTTCACCACGGCTTGGTCAAGGCGTATGACACTGCGAAACACTGAGCAGATCAAGAATACCCTAACAGAAGCAATGAAGAAAGGTCCAGATAAAATAGAAACCACCCATCCTTTCCCAGACTATACAAGAATTACGATATTTTTTAACAATATTATTGAAATTTTTTCAGGTTCTAACGGAACATGTAAATGCCTCTAAGTTAAACGGATTGCTAACAGATATCATGGGCAAAGTACAAGAAGTATATAAAAAGCATTTCGCCCGACAAAACATGTTAAGAATCCGTTTCACTCAGAAAATGCTCATAGAGATTCCAGAGGAGGATGCACAATGGGAGATTATAAAAAGTGAGCACTATAGAGCATACCGTGGGCTAGAGGAAAACAAAGCTCAAACTCTTAGGAAATTGTATTTCCCACAGTTAAACACCAAACCTCGTGAATTCACAGCAGCAGTAGACATAGTGACTGCGATTAAGGAAGTTCTAACCAAATATAAAATGGCAGAGACTGTCGTAATGGATAACGAAAACTCCTTCACGACAGGTGGGCTTGTGAATTTCTTTAATGAAAATGAAATCGCTTCCTACATAGTAGTCACCAGTCGCAGTGAAATGAATGGAACTGTTGAAAGGCTCCATTCAACTCTACAAGAAATTTACCGCATATTAAAATTTGAAAACCAGAACAAAAAACCTGAACAATTTATTGATATGGCAGTTATCAAATACAATTCTTCTGTCTACCACTGTCTACCAAATTTGCAAAAAAAGAGGCTCAGAAACCTCCTTTCAAGAGTCTCGGAAGCTTCCTTTCAAGAGGCTCGGAAGCCTCCTTTCAAGAGGCTCGGAAGCCTCCTTTCAAGAGGCTCGGAAGCCTCCTTTCAAGAGGCTCGGAAGCTTCATTTCAAGACGCTCGGAAGCCTCCTTTCAAGAGACTCGGAAGCCTCCTTTCAAGAGGCTCGGAAGCCTCCTTTCAAGAGGCTCGGAAGCCTCGTTTCAAGAGGCTCGGAAGCCTTCTTTCAAGAGGCTCGGAAGACTCCTTTCAAGAGGTTCGGAAGCCTCCTTTCAAGAGGCTCGGAAGACTCCGTACAAGAGGCTCGGAAGCCTCATTTTAAAAGACTTGGGAGCCTCCTTTCAAGAGGCTCGAAAGCCTTCTTTCAAGAGGCTCGGAAGCCTCCTTTCAAAAGGATCGGAAGACACCTTTCAAGAGGCTCGGAAGTCTCCTTTCAAGAGGCTCGGAAGCCTTCTTCCAAAAGGGTCTGAATCCTCAATGATCCATCGGAGACACGGAAACTCCCTATCAAGAGGCTCGTAAGTCGTAATGCTAGTTCAGGAGGCTTGGTAGCTTCCTTCCAAGACGCTCGGAAGCCTCCAAAAGTCTTGTGGGAAGATTGGTGTATAAAATCAATTTAAATCAGGAAGTTTCACGGTATAACGAAAACTTCAAGACATTTTTTTAGAGAACCATATATCCTGTTAGTGTTGTGGTTTGTTTTTAATATATCAGTTACGGACGTAAATGCAACCAGAGTCAAATTGCTGGAACGGCAACTGTTAGCGTCCAACTCTAAGCTAGCCACATTGGACCGGACGTAACCGGAGACCAACACCTTGCACATTCCAGTATTCACATTCACATTCCACACATTCAGCATAAAGTATTCCCCAGCTAGGTTCCATAATAATTAGTTAACAATAAAATTCATTCGTATTTCTTCACTCGAGCAGACAGGTCGATTGTTTAGTTTTTTTTAAAAACGTATCTCGAACGACCAAAAACATAAGTGGCGCAGTCGGTAGGATCCGGTAGTTTTCGGTTGTGATAAGTGTAAAGTGAAATCGCCCGCCAACTGGAAGAACGTGGGAATAACGTCACCGACAGGAGGCATCTTCGACGGATTATTGAAGATTCGAGACGATATCCAGCACTCACCAAGCGAAAGCCTGCGGATCAACTTAATCAACCTATCCCCCTCGCGACGGTTCATCGCGGAAAACTAACTGTAAGTAAACGAATTTATCAACAACATTATCGATTAATAGTGATAATAAGTGAAACAGTGAAAGTGAATTAACAATAAATCCCTAAAATCGTTAGATAAAATATTTGTGAATATTAAGTGAATGATTACAAGGAGAATGTCTGAGGAAATTACACAACAAATTGAGGCTCTTACAGCCCAAATTGAGCAACAGAGACTACAAATTGAAGCTCTATCATCCCGTCCCCGTTCAAATTATGAAAGTGAAGTAGAGTCTAGAGTAAGATTGCCTTCCAATCCTACTTCCTCATTTAACCCATCTAGAGTGCCAGATGCAATCAAACTAATTGTCCCATATAAAGGAGATAAAAAATCATTAGCCACCTGGATCGCTTCCGTAGAAGAAAAACTTGATCACGCAAAGCAATTATGTCCATCAGCAGCAGATGTCACTATGGTGTTACCTCTTTGGACAAGTATTATTAGGGACAAGATAACAGAGGAGGCCAGTGAAGCTCTTGAAGCGCGACACACCCCTTGCGATTGGAATATTATCAAAAAAGTACTTATCGAGTACTTTGGTGATAAACGAGATCTTTCTAGTCTTGTAACCCAGATTTGCTATTTAAAACAAGGCAACAAGAATATAACGACCTTTTATAACGAATGCCGTGAATTATTATCGGATATTGTTGCAAAGCTAGCCTTAGATCCTGACTTGAACAGAAATATTCAAACCCTTTCTCGCAGTTATGAAGACATGATCCTCAATTCATTTATTGATGGCCTCGTCGAGCCATATTCCACACTCGTTAGAACTACATGCCCTACTACTCTTCTGTTAGCTTATCAACGTGCGCTTGATCAATTTAACGCTGCTCAGCGCAAGAGAGAAAAATTTCCAAAACTTCAGTTTCTTCCGAATAACACTAACAGAGCCCCGCCTCAGCAAAGTGGAAATTTCAATAGATACCAAAATAATTTTAGGGCTCAACCAAATTACAACCCGAATTATCGCCCATACTATCAAAATAATTTCAAACCTCAAAATCAGAACCAGCATAACGGTCAATTGCAGAACGCAATTAAATTCGAACCCCAATCTTCCTCAAACTTCAGACAGAACAACCCACCCCAAGGCAACATGAGAATTAATTGTCACGAAGATCAACATGAGTCCGACCAAACTTTCCCATATTGCACTAATTCCGATCAGTACACAGATGAGCCATATGAAGATCCTGTTGAATATCATGACGACTCAAATTTTCAACCAGGCCCAGATGCGGAAACCAAAACGTAAATAATTTTCTTCCCTACATCGTTGTGCAAGTACAAACGAAGCAGCTAAAATTCCTCATTGACACAGGTGCCAACAGGAATTATATTGATCCAGCCAAAGTTTTGCCAAATGAAATTTTTGAGTGTAAACCTACATGTGTGAACAATATTAATGGTTCATATGAAATAAGCTTTCAACTTCGTATCGATCATCTTAATGGAGAAGAAAGGGATAAACTTCTAAAACTTATTTCTAAATATCAGGACGTTTTCTTCATTAAAGGCAATGACTTGACCTTCACTAACGCAATCAAGCACAACATTGAAACCAGGGATGAAATCCCTACCCATGCGAAGAGCTATCGGTACCCCTATTGCCATAAGCAAGAGGTACAAGATCAAATAAACGAAATGTTAGCTCAAGGCATTATACGGCCTAGCACATCCCCTTGGTGCTCACCAATTTGGGTTGTCCCAAAAAAGGCGGATGCCTCAGGCAAACAAAAATGGCGTTTAGTTTACGATAATCGACAACTAAACGCCATTTTTGTTTGCCTGAGGCATCCGCCTTTTTTGGGACAACCCAAATTGGTGAGCACCAAGGGGATGTGCTAGGCCGTATAATGCCTTGAGCTAACATTTCGTTTATTTGATCTTGTACCTCTTGCTTATGGCAATAGGGGTACTACGGTTCTACTCTAAAACAAATTACAGGCAATCTGGACGATAATGATCTAATAAAAATTTCGGAGAATATCAGAAAGTTAGAGTCCAATAACGAAATTTTGATAAACGAAAATAACGAACAAGTCCAAATCAATAGCCAACTTCAAGATAGGATGAATAGAATTATCAGACAGTTAGAAAAGGACCATGATCAAATCAAACGAAGTCTAATACCCTCACGAACTAGTTCAGGTGTAGCGAAACATCTGACAACTCTACCAGACATTCTAAAATCCAATATTTTAATTGATAATGTAAACGATCACTTTCGAACCATTTTGAAATAGTACAGCTAGCCAAATTAAGAGTTATTTCCAAAGATATTTTGACTCCTGATGAATTAAAATTATAATACAACAATTTGAAACCCAAAAGCTTAACGTAGAAACCGTAGATCAAATGTACGAATTCCTTGAAATAAGCAGCTTCCATAATGAAACTAAGATTATTTTTGTAATTGAAATTCCCTCGCTCGAAACTCTTGCCTATAAAACTCTCTTACTAGAACCTTTGATAATTAAAGATAGGACGCTGAAGGTACCGGCAACCATAGCAATCATCAACGATTTCAATCTCTACTTCATCAACAAACCCTGCCAGGAAATAGGACGCAACCACATCTGTAGCTTGGAAAACCTTCAAAACTCGACAAACGATGGCTGTTTCTCAATGCTTCTCAACGGAAAACCAGCAAACTGCTCATTTAAGGAAGTAAGCCAAGTATCGGTGGTAAAACCATTAACCCCAAATCATTTGGTCGTCAAGCAAATCAAAAACCAAGAGATCATTACTTCTTGTGGAATACATAACAGAACTCTAACTGGCACATTTTTAATAGAATACCATAACTGTACTATCTATATCGATGGGTTGGAATTCACCAACAAAGAATGGTATAAAACAGGTCAGTTATCAATCGTTCCACTGGACGGTTTGGACATCCAAATTAAAGACCTAGAGCCTGAGATGAGTTTCGAAAAAATCCACATCAACAATAGACATCATCTGGATTCTCTAAGAAAAACCATGAATTCTGTCGTACTAACGTCAATGTCTTTATCAGGCGTCAGCCTGCTTGCCATTATAATCGCCATTTTATTTTATATGAGCAGAAAAATTTTCCATGAGAAGCAACGTGCCAAACCAACCGGAAACGAGGACGTTTCGGACTTCAAGGAGGGGCCAGTTACGGACGTAAATGCAACCAGAGTCAAATTGCTGGAACGGCAACTGTTAGCGTCCAACTCTAAGCTACCCGAGCAGCACACATGTTGCACAAGAGTTACTCTCACCGCTATACAACCTAATTTAGTCACATTGAAGTCGCTGCAACCAAATTGGTCTGGATTGTGCTGCTAGGGTAGCCACATTGGACCGGACGTAACCGGAGACCAACACCTTGCACATTCCGCACCGGTGTTATTGGAGCCGCGACCGACGCCCATGATTGATGGTTCTTGCCAGTATCAGCATAAAGTATTCCCCAGCTAGGTTCCATAATAATTAGTTAACAATAAAATTCATTCGTATTTCTTCACTCGAGCAGACAGGTCGATTGTTTAGTTTTTTTTAAAAACGTATCTCGAACGACCAAAAACATAAGTTATCTAATATATGAAATGCGCTTATTTTTATTTACAGCGAAAATAAAATAGGGGGTACCTCAATGAAAGCATAAGTTTGAAGGGATACCTCGCAAGGAAAAGGTTGAGAACCGCTGTTCTAGAGATAAAATATTATACGCAACTAGTAGATTTTCAAGATTTTCGTGACCAATTAAGACAATATCCCGAAACAGTAAGCTTGCCATTGATACAAACATACCAATTATTTTCGCTTGGTCGGTCAAGATGAAGATGGAGCCAACAAGCTGGTTACAATGGTCTTATTCGTCAAAGGGGCGGAGCTTCAGCTAGAATTGCTCTGATGTAATGATAATATCATAGCTCAAGCGAGTTCAGTTCCTACTTAAATTTTATCTTGAACCAATATCCAGCGACAGGGAAAATGATGGTGTCGTCTCTAGAAATCAAAAATTTTCTTTTTACATATTTTAATCAATGCACAATAAAATTCAACATTAGTTGAAAAATCGATTGATAGATTTCCATTTTGAGATATATTTTTTTCTAAATTGGTCACAAAAATTGTAATGGGACTAATATCGAAGATTTTTCCATTCAAATTAGATTAAGGACTGTTCAGTTTATAAAGAGGACACTTTGTATTTTCGATGTTTTTTAAACGATCAATCTTTTTAGAAATCTGCTTTCTTTTCGTTGAATATATTATCTGACCTTCTAGAAATAAAATTCAATTATCAACGAAACAATTCTAACTCAGGAATTTGGGATATTTATAATAATCTCAATTTATTGGATTTCCAACAGCTCCAACAGTTTATTGAACGTTTTCGGGCTGCCACAGGCTCTACTGTGTCTAGATATCGACAAATCATTGACAGTGTGTTTCTTTCCGATCTTCTTGATGATTTTGTTGATATGCCGATTTACAATTTTCTTACACACTGTCAATTTTGCTTATAAAAAAAATCTATTGGGAAGCTTATGTTTACGCGAAATTCGAGAAGCTTTGACAATAGGCGCCATTTTGTTGGATATAAACTGTTTTATCTCGTTTCAAAAATTACAGTTGGTTGACAGTGTAGTATAATATACGATAGAGCAAACTCCATCGAAATTGACCAACCTGTCTGTAAAATATCGTTATGTAGAAGTGTTCTCTCAATAAACTGAACAGTCCTTATATGAGAGATTTCGGCATATTATGTATCTTTAAAGGCATGGTCAAGTCAAGTCCTACGTCCACTTCGTAGTTATGTCACAGACAAAACCCACAATTAAAACAGGCTATCCAGTTTTCCGCGAGCGGTAATGGCCGCCAGCTTGCCTGCGGGTTAGTCTCTGATTTGACGTCTGTGGAGGTCAACTGCACCTACCGCTCCGAGCATTCTGACCAATGTGGCAAATAAGAAGGCGCTGATTATGTGAATTTGAGCCTTCTTATATACCTTTGGGGCCAGGGGCTTTGTTGTTTTTCAGCCGGCCGATCTCCTCTTGGATTTCCTGGAGATTCGGAGCCGGAAGTCGCATGTCCTGCGCGCGTGCTCCTAGGTTCATTACCATACCGCCACCGTTGTCTGCCATTTCACCATTCAGATGGCCACCTCACGCTCATTTGTAAGAAGGTTCTCATTTATGTCCTTACACATATCGGGCTGTGGCACGTGGCCCTTACGTGAACGGTTCAACTTCTCATAGAACTTTCGTGCGTTATTAGCGCGGTACAGTTCCTCCGTCTCTTCACGGTCTCTCAGGGCCAAGAGAGTTAATAATAATTTTCGCAATTGGGTGGCATTCGTCACTGGTTCGTCGCATGCTGCATTAAGGCAATTCGCTTCCCGCTGGTTCCATTGAAGAAACAGCACACGTCATGCGGATACGCTGCATGAAGACAGCTTTGGTTTTGCGCTCCACCCAGGAGCACCCAGCATCAGCCTTAGGGGCCCCATACACGCTTGTACAACACGTTGTACAACACGTCGGAGCGTGTATGGGGCCCCTTACAGTCCGCTGCAACATGACGCAACAGATGGAGATAGAAAATGTATTTCTTTGAAGCAAACGGTTCTTCTGAGAGCCACTGATATATATAATATCAAAGTTTTAAAACCCTCCGCGTTAGAAAATGTACTTGGGTGTCAAATCCAATATTCTAGAGATAAAATGTTATACGCGAATAGCAGATTTTCAAGATTTTTTATAACCGTGACATAACAAGAACTGTGACCGCGAAGTGGACGAAAAACTAGACTTGACCATGCCTTTAAAGACACTTAATATGTCCAAATTTCCCACATAATCTAATTTAGATAAATAAATCGGTGATAACAGCCCAAACATTATTATATAACAGTTTTCGTGAGCAATTTAAAAAAGATATCTCAAAATGAAAAGCTATCAATCGATTTATATAGAAAAACATTGTTCGATACTGTTCGCGCACAAAGCGAACGTGATTGAATGTTCTCCCAAGCTACCAATCCTAAATTTTCCCCACTTCCCACCTGAACAGCCATTCTTAGCTCGATTGCCTGGCTTGTGGCCTGTACCGTGCGAAAAGTCCCGTTAGCAAATAGACACCAGCAGCGAGCAACAAAAGAAATAAAAAGAAGCCCATCACGAACGCGTCGATGATGATGACGCTTTGACTGACAAAGGAACGGGATACAAGACGCTCACTGATTGGCCGACCAATCGGGAAGCAGAGACGATTCAAAATTAAGTATAAAAGAAAAGTGCATTCGCTTACAGAGCATTCAGTCCTTCTTATTAGTTGGGCCAAGCCGAAACAAACAGCCTTTTTCAAGGCTATAAGAGTTAAATAATTTCCTTATTCAGTCGATATCGCATGGGCTCGGAGGCCCTTCAGTCGAAGCTGCGAATGAGCTGCTGCTGGGTCTGACGAGAAGGCATAAAATAGCGCAACGTGATTTTTTTTTCCCTTTCATTCTGACCGGGACAAGCCAAGTAACAGTAATATCGATTCGACAGCATTCACACCTTTTAGCAAGGCAGCATCGTCCATACTATCCACTTTTTCGGCCCGGCAGAGTCGAGGCCAACATCCGCCGAAGCATAGCCAGCAGTACAGCAGTAGAAGAAGTTCCAGAAGCAGTCCACCCCACAGACCCGACATCGCAGCAATGCCGAGCAGATACCGGCAACAGCAGCAGAGTCGAGCCGAGGCCGGCCGGCATCAGTATCGATCCGACACAGGCTGAAGAAAAGCAAGACAAAGAATTGCGATGCTTTTGAAGAAACCGTGTGTGTGTTTTGGTTTCGAACAAGAAACTCTTTCGGTCAACCAGTTGTCCACGAAAAAGTTAATTTCCGGCCCTTATCAGGGCCAAGAAAGATAATGATAATGCTCGCAATTGGTCACCGGTTCATCGGTCGGCAGTTCGTATCCCGCTGGTTCCATATGGAGAAACAACACACGTCGGTACATACCTACACTGCATGAAGACAGCTTTGATTTCGCGCTCCACCCGGAGCACCCAACATTAGTTTTACAATCCACTGCAACATGACGCAACAGATGGACATAGAAAATGTTTATTTTCAAAGCATACGGTTCTTCTGAGAGCCATTAATATACTTACTAAAGAGTTCTTAAAAATTCTAAAATACTCTAGAGATAAAATGTTATACACGAATAGCAGATTTTCAAGATTTTTTCATAACTGTTCGTTTTTTATAATAGTAATTACAGTGATTGTATCTGTCTGAAAAAGAAACTTAATACGCGGTTGAAACTTTAGAGCTTCAAATAACCATTGGTTCTTTTTTCCATTGCAATGCCTCAATTCGCTTTAGTAAAATCCCTGGCCAGTGCTCTACGCAAGTAGATGCCACTGGTAGTCAAGACCAGAACAAGCCATGCTGACGGGCAACCGTGCTTTTGTCAGTTAGTTCGACGCGGTTTATCTTTCCGTTTTGGAAACGCGCGTCGCTTAAAGTGCTTAGTAATGAAAGTGGCATATCCCGGCAACAGCCTAGTATATACAAGGAAAGATAAATCTAGACCAACATTTGATAAGGGCGTAACAGCCAAAATTTAATCTATCCAGTTCTTTGTCTACGTATATAGCATTGTATGTAGACGAGGAATCAGAAAGAATAAATTTTGGCTGTTACGCCCTTTTCAAATGCTGGTCTAGAAATGTTAGCTAGTACAAGCAGATTAAACTTAAAGAGCTCGTAACCCAGGTTCAGTTCAATAACTTATATTATCGAGAGGACTAAGTCGCAATTATGTTGACTTTTTTTAAATAATAGTAATCATAGTGGTTTGATTTGTCTGGCAGAGAATCGTAACGCGAATCAAACACGAACAAAGCTCAAAAATTTAAAAAGCCTCTAATTTAGTTTGGTACATTGGCTGAGCTTTTTTTTATCATGATTGAGCATCCAGCCGTACACTGAAGAAAACGGCATGGACCGGTTCCTGTCTGAGCATCTCACATATGGCAGTGAGTAGCTTTATGAAATTCTGTACCATATTATGTCGAAAATATGGGAAGACAAGCAATTGCCTTGTTGGAGATGTTAGAATTGGTTGGACGGCCTCATTTCTTTAAGAAAGGGCACAGACTGGAGTGCGCCAATTACCGAGGAATAACCCTCCTTAATTCAGCGTACAAAATTATGTCCCGTATTCTGTTCAAATGTGCCAAATGGAATACAAAAAATATATAATAAACTAATAATACTTCAGAAAAAATATTTTAAGTTCATTTAGTAGAATGTATTCAACCGTCTAAGACGAGTTTAGTACTCTCCATTTAATTCCACCAAGTTATGTTATCTTTGCAGATACGTATTTCGACCACAACTGTGTGGAATTAAATGGAGAGCACTAAACTCGTCTTAGACGGTTTAATAATACCTGCAATCTTTCTGAAAAATTAGCATAATATACTTTATATATGTACCAAGATTTTTTTTTATGTACAGGTTATCCGACTTGTCAATAGGCCTTTTCATGTGACACTGCCGAGACTGCACTTGTTTACAACCGCTGAAAGGCCCGCAACCCCGAAGCTGTCACTTTCATAGAAGAACTGTCAATTGACGGTAAAATCAGCTGTTTTTAAACGTCTCGTGAAAAGGCCCATATCCCCAACTCAGCCATCTTGGATTTTTGTATGGAATTTATGCTCGTTTGTTTACGTTTTGCACTGAAAATGTATGTTTCCCCCCCGCGCTGGTTATTCCCATCTACTGACGAAGTCGGATAACCTGTACATAAAAAAATCTTGATATGTACGTTGCTATAGAACAAATAAATGAACCATAATTATATTTATGTTTTGGTCAAAAGTGTATCAAAATCCGGAATGTGACTTATGCGAATAAATAGCAAGATGGGACAACACAAGTGTGTTTTAATTTCCAAATTTCTAGAATAAGGCCTAATTGGCTTTTATCAGTTTTCTTAAAGATGAGGTAGCTTTGTGCTTATTTCTGGAAGAAAATCAAAATCATCAAAAATCGACATGGGACTCTTATGCGAATGGCGCCCTTTATAATAAAGGGTTGGATATTGTTCAGCGTATACAACACGATGGGCTGGATACGATATGCTTATGCCGGAGGAACGCTAAGCGCAGATAATATTCAGTAGAGAACCCGGAAGATGCCGTAGGTTTCGCGGAAGACCGCGTACACGATGGCTTTTTTGCAGTAGAAGAGGAACTGAGAGCGCTAAACGTTCCGGACTGGAAGCGATTGGCCTAGGATCGAGTCCAGAGGATGAGGATACACAATTCGGCGTAGGTTTACCGAGGAGCAGCAGCCCATCCAGTATCAAGTATTCCAGTGAGAAAAGATCTTAAATCGTCGATGGACGAGTGGTACACTGACGCGCTTCCCACATCTCGACGTCCATGGTCCGAACCCGAATTGCATAATATTTCATAAGTTTGTCCATTATAGACTCAAATGAAATTCTAAATTATTTCTTTTGGCGAATTTTCAAATCAAAAATACCTAATGGTCATACGATCAGTTTTCTTAATGTAGTTGCTACTCCATTACGAGATTTTCTCCAGGATTTCATCCATCCTTCGAAACTTCCTCTTCTAGGTGTTTATCCGATAATGCCTCAAATTAAATCGAGATTTCCCCGGGAATACCTCCACGATTTTTTCTAAATTTCCTCCAGGAATTCTTCCAGAAATTCCTCCAAGAATTTCAATTGGAATTCTTCCGAGAGTTTCTACTGGAAATTCCTCCTTCAAGAATATTCCTTTCTAGAATTAATCCGTGATTTCCACCACGAATTTCTCTGGGAATGTCTTCATCAATTTCTTCAGGCATTCCTCTACAAATTCCTTCAAGAATTCCTCCACAAACTACTTCAAATTTTTTCCAGGAATCATTTCCACAAATACCTTCAGAAATCCATTCAGAAATTCTTCCAAGAATTTCGTTGAAAAATCCTCCAGATATTACTTCGCGAATTCTTCTAGAAAGTCCATTTAAAATATCACAGTGCAATTAATGGAGAAATTTGTGATGGATTTCCGGAAGGAATTAATGATGCAGTGTCTGGAGGAATTCGGGGTTGAATTCCTGCGGTATTCCCGGCAGCAGAACCATAGAATTTTGGTTAAAAAAACGTGACCTCGGCGCAAATTCCAAGATTTCACAAACACGTTCAATTTTTCAAGAAGGCAAAACCAAAGAACGGAGAAAAGGTAGAGTTGTGAGAAAAATGCCACTGCACGATATAGATTTTCTATAATAGGAAATAAATTGCAGCATTATATCAAAATTTACAAGACGACATTTAATTTAAAATGGGTTAGACTTCCAATTAACTACACAAAAGACACATTTTTTTATACTGTCGATCTTCATATGTGATTCGCCTTGAAAAAATCTTCGAACCCATTTTGAAAAAGAAAATCAAATGTTAGTTTTAGAAAACCAGTTTTCCACGCTCAGCATGGGTTCGTTGGAAATTACGCCCAACGTTTTTCGTCATTTTCAATCTACTGTAATCCCACAGTCAGCTCCGGTCAGGCCTTTTTTAATAAGAAACGGATTCCCCGTTGAAAATTGTTGCGAATGAAGGATAAATGCCTAATTGGCGATTCTTTGTGCGCACGTACTGCACTAAATTTTGAAACTGATGTGATAGATATCCACACTATGCAACTGCAAAAATAATCTATCAACCATTATCCCGATTATCCGGCTACATAAACACTACTTAATCAATCAATTGATACATCGATCTAAATGATGTCTGAGTTGGCATTCATGGAGGTTGATTTATACAATACCATAACCGCCCCATTAGGCTTTCTGCGGCCGTGTACGTACACGATCCAATTCACCCACACTATCGTGCACTTGTTTCGTATCACAATCAGCTGTCACGCCAACAACAGCACGAGTTACTTTCAACTACGAACCGTGCGTTTGGGTTGGTGAGAATTTTCGACGAGAGCCAAATTGCCAAGTATGGACAATCGACACCCCACTTGATTTTCATGTTCCGATTCAGCATGTATTTCTTTCCTATTTGTGCCTTCTGGGAAAGTATTTATTGGCACTTGGTTTGCAGAATCCTGGCCACGTAATAATACTTTTTCCTTGACAGCGTATAGCGTGGAGTTATTGCCCGAGCAACTGTTTGATTTCCTTTGGTGCATCCTCTGATTTCCTGTGTGTCTGCCATTTCGCTCTTCGGATGTCTCACACGTTCCGTATTCTAAAATACCTTTGCCTTTTTGAGTATATAAATACGATAGGCATGTATTCGACAATGAGCCCAAGTTTATGACTTCATTAAATAATTATCGAGCCATTTGACTTGACACGCGCACTGCTACCAGAAAACACTGCCATTCTCTGCGGAGATACTAATGAAACTGAACAAATAAAAAATGGCTTACTTTTCACTTGCCAAGTGGAAGCTACATTAGGGTCTCGCCGACATTTCTCACCAACACGAACGCAGGTTCGTGGTTGCAAACAATCCCATTTGATTTTGCCGTGACAGCTGCTCGTGGTTGCAAACAAACCTAGTAAAAGTGTGAGTGAAACGTGCGTGTACGTACACGTTCGCTGAAAGCCTAATTAGGCTTTCTGTGAGCGTGTACAATTTACACACACGTCGCATTTCACCCACACTGTTTTAAACTTGTTTACAATCACAAGCAGCTGTCACGGCAAATTAAATGGGATTATTTTCAACCACAAACCGTGAGTTCGTGTTGGTGAGAATTTTTGGCTTGGTGGTGCGCTCGTTGAGATTTTTTACGAATACACATGCATCGCATGAAAATACCGCTGATGACTGATGCGTTCTGTTTGCACCACACTTGAATAAATCCAACGTTATGTTTTATCACAAATGACATGTAACTTTAATTTATTGTTTAACCAGAGCCGTAGCGTGAACTCCCAGCGCCCTTGGCGAAACCTTTTTTAGGCGCCCCTCACTCTTGCAGATGTTCGAAACAAAAAGCGTGCTAAGAGCAGGGAGAATAAAAATTAACTTTTTTTGCGGGGAGGATTTAATGAATTTTTGCTTTATGAATTCCTAAAGCCTCTATAACCTGCATATGTTCCAATAGGTAGAAAGTAAGGGTTATTAAAAGACTAGAACATTTCTAGAAATCCCCTGAAGTTTAACGATTTTCGTCATTTATAAACATTCATTTCAATGCATTGCAGCAATTTCCGAAAAAAATGGCAAAAAATATGTTTTGTTAATAACTCCGGAACGCAATGTTCGATCGGTCTATTTTTCAATAGGGTGTAACTAGGCCTCAATCTGCGTCGAATGCAACTTGGATAATGCTAAGTACAAAAAAGTTTGTGTCACATTTCTTGTACACATACACACACACATACATACGTACATACATGCATCAATATTTTATGGAGTCGATTGGATGACCTTCGGAAACGCTATTAGTTCTTTTGATGACAAAAAATCCAACTCCAGAGTGGCTTGGTTTGCAAAAACTACTGATCTTTCAATGAACTTCCACTTTAGAGTGAATTGGTTGATTGTGAGAATAGCGATTGCTCCAAGTAGTTTCATGAACAAAACAATTAGGTTGATTGATGGCCAGAATAACCAACGGGCCTATTCAGATCAAGGTATATAAATTTTTAGAGTGGGTCTGACGGTAGTTTGGTAGCACTGGTTGTTTTGGTTGAACCAATAAATTTCAATTTCAGCATACCATCATTTCAAATACGCTTCCCCGTTAAAAGCTTTACCAGTTTATAAAGATTACGATGCGCGCTGGATCAAATGCGATCGCATAGTTTGTCTGCGTAAAATGAGCGAATTTATCTCAAATTCACACAAATTTATTATCTCTACTTCCGTATAACTATTATTAGATAACGTTTTGGATTTTTCAATCGCGAACAAAAACTATATGAATTTGATTTACGCTTTTTTCTAGTCTACTCTGTGTTTCGCCTTTAGCTTATTGAAGTCCTTATCTATGGCTCCTTCCCTCATGCATTTGTATTTCCTCTTCCACTTTCTGTTCCATCAAGTAGATTATGAAAAAGACATTCCCAAACTAGGGGAGCATACCGACGTTCTAATACCTTGAAACGTTATGACCCCGGGAGTTCTTGCTGTCCCAGAAAGGGTTTGACCAACGGCAGCTTCCGTGGTGGGCGCAAAAGGTCTCTTTTCTCCCAGCTCCCAGGGCTTGCGAACGTGGGGAGATTTCGAATGGTGAGGAATCTAAATAGAACTTTATTCATTACATTTTACCTTTAATGGTTTATTCAGCGGTATGGGCGGTGACAGTGGCAATGACTTGGTCGGTTAGCGGTGCCACTATCGCAGATGGCGTTAGGCACTGGCGCGTCGTGTAGCCGGATGGTCGTCGAATAACCCGGCGGCGTCCGCGAGGCGTTGCTTCTCGACGATCTTATGGCCGAGGTAAATTACGGAATTTCATCCGTTGACGGAAGCCGATAACACGGCGTTAGTTGGCATCGCGTGAGAAAAGCTGGGACGAACAATAGCTGTCGTTGTTAGGACGCCGTATGACAAAATGGCGTTCGTGGCGTGGTACCGCCCGTCGGTTCGGACGAGAAAGTACCTCCAGGAATACGTAGAAATCCCGGCACCTCTGGGCAAGATGTTAGCAGGCTCGGTGGTTCTCACTTGGCAGGTCTTGCTAAGCTCGGGGACGATCGGCTTGTACAATACGCACCGCTCGCTGGAAGTCGTCTGCCGACCGAATTGCCAACAGTTGTCAACCCCGGAAACGAATAACCAAACGTCGGCCAGCCAAATGGTAATTCCTGGCAGGAATCCGGATGTGCTCTAAGGCACGCGCCAACTTGCAAGATGGCGTTCTCGTGGTAATAGCACTTACAGTTGGTGAGAGGCGTCGAAAAGGCCTGGATTCCCACTTAGTTCGTTCCCGAACATCACACTATCGGACTGACTATTTGGGCTGATTTTCCACACTTATCTCCAAATTCCGAGTTTCACGAGGAATGAAATAAACTTCAAAGATGCGAATTGGCTGTAGGTTCTTAGTATCTCGTACCTCGACTGATTGCTTTCTTCCTTTTTTGCATTCTTCATCGAAGCCTCTAGAGCTCATATTTTTGGTAACCGTATTCATTTGCCACCCACTTTGCCCATTCACCACTTTGGTTCATCGCCCACCCTTTTGAAATGTCGGTTAGACACTCAAATTATTATCAAATTATTACACTCAATGTATCCTACCAACAATATCACACACGAACGACCGAAGCGCCAACTTGAACACCAACCATCAAAAAATATATGGGGGTTTGTGCGACATCACTACAAACGATCGAACATGTTCGGCGAACTTTGACTCCGCCCCCGACAGGTCAAACCAAAATCAAACCGCTTTGATTTTTTTCCAACCGAGCCATCAACCGTCAAATAATTCTAGATTGCTTTGAGAATAGGTCGTAAGTGCAAACGAGAGATTCTCTTTGATCATGCTCTCTTTCGCTAATATATCGGCAAGTTTTGCATGTTTTGCTACATTTCCACTTCAGCATGATAGACAAAGCTATTGTCTTTGGTTATCTGCCAAGAAGTTCGAAGTAAATTTTTGTATAGTTTTGTAATATGAAACCAGCAGAGACCCAGGGAGTAGAATTTAGGTCCTAGACGAGGACCAGCAAAGCCCCAAACTGCTGGTCTAGAGCCACGGCAGCTTTCGGGGTGGGCAATCAAGGCCTCTCTTTTATTCTCCCTGGTCCTCAGGGTCGTTTTACTTACTTTTTCTTGGTCTGTGGAGGTAATTCCTTTTGTGGTTCTATTTAGTTTTATGTGGTGAAAAGGCGGACAATAACAAAGTGAACTGAAGCAACGGAAAACAAGATTTTTTAATTAGGACCAATCGGACAGCTGCGGTTCGGAGGGCCATTTGATGCTTCCGATATTGTTTTACTGGATCGCTTCACTGGCTGCTTCTTCATTGCCAGGCTTTTGCAGATATACAACAGAAGGGGGATGGTTTGGCCTAAGTAGTGAACGGCCATTGTTTCGCGGGTCCGGAGGGTGGTACTGAAGCGCGCACTATCTTCTGGTCGGGATCCGAGCGAGCTGACACCATTCTTCCTTGGCAAGGTAAAATCTTTACGGAACGTCAAGAAAACACCTTTGCCACTTCCGACCACTAATTACTGCAGATAGAGCATAAAATATTCATCTTCATGAAGCAACTTATGTCCGAATTTTGACAAAAACATAGAATGACATATAAAGAGGCTGCACTCATAACAAAGAGATGAAGTGTCAAAATTGGAACAGCGCATTTGCTGTCAAATCGGTTGTTCCAATCGAGCACAAGGTTGTTAAAGGTAGGAGTATTGCGTCTCTTTGTTTTTAATCCAGACTCGTTAATGACATAGTCAGACGACTACTCAACAAACTCATTCATTCGACTGTCACTGAGTGTGCTTACTATGTGCAGAAAAAAACATAATAAGCATTGTTTATGTTGATGTTCACCGTTGAAAGTGCCTCGCGGATGAAAATCGAATTCAGTTATATGTGATACACAAGGATGTTATCGATTATTAAGTAATCTGCTTTCGATCATTTAGTAATTTGTCAATAACTCCTTCCAGAGGCTAAATTTCAAAAAGTGTTGTTAGGTGGACTTCTAGTGCGAAGGTTTTTCTTCAACTCTGCCTAACTGGTCGATGTTTGAATTTAACTAATAACGGAGCTATAGCGCTAGGAGCAGTAACTTATACTAAATGATAACAAAACTTTAATCATTTAGTACAAGTTACTGATACTGGAGCTGTTGCTCCGTTATTAGTGAAATTCATTCACCGAACTGTTAGGCAGAGTTGTAGATAAACCTTTGCACTAGAAGTCCACCATAGAATATATATTAAATTTAGCTTCTGGAATGAGTTATTGACAAACTACTAGGGGAAAATACCTATTCTTGGCAGTCTAAGACATTCGCCAAATTGAATGATAAAAATAATGGATAATAACACTAAAACACAGGTATAATTGAACTGGTATACATTTGTATGCTCTTTCTTTGATGGTTGGTGTTCACTAAATATGACAGCTTTTACTACAAACTCAGTAAATTTAATATAAAGTAACAGGTCAATGTTTCTTCTATTGGCATAGCAATTTCTATTATCAGCAATGAGTTTGCTCCCTTTAGCAACTAGACATGGAAGTAGAAAATTGGTAATGTATTGGTGCCAAGTGCTGGTTGTTTATATCCTCCAGTAGTAAAATTCATTCATATTAATCGGCTGCACGCTCATCTCGCGCCACTCAATTTTGGAACAAACTTTATTGTTTATCAAAACTGATTTTTAAGCCTCGGCGTCAATTTTATGTCATGTAGACAGATAGGAAAAAACATTGTAAAACAAATTTAACCCTTATGCGGCCAACAAAAAACAGACGTGATAGAGTACCCGTGTAGCCAGATATTGCCATTTTCATAACTTTGACCATTTTCAATCGATTTGAAGAAGGGGACTTATATGCTTTTTGTCCGCTGCCAAGATTTACATCTTTTGTCTTCTGTAATGCCTTAGAGCAGAGCTTTAAATATCTGAATATTTTTTATGAAGCCCATCGGCCTTCTTTGTCACTTCACTTCTAAACATATTCATATTCTGCTCTGCACCGTCAATTTTCATAATGAATATGGGTCAGTGAGTACTTATTAGAATTTCACAAATAATTAAATAATCGTGAAACTGAACACACGTTTGATGATTTAAATCAATACACGCATAGATCTAATCTCGACGTTAAATTGAGGAACATTTTTAGAGGCAAATGTCAATATAATCAAAGCTAATTATGTTTTTTTCAATCAATTGATCAATTGAATGAATCTAGGAAGAAGTAAACTGAGTAAGTCATTCTATGTTTTGAATAATCAAAACACGATTGTCGAAACTCGGAGCGAATGTGCTTCATGAAAGTGAATATTTTATGCTCTGGCTTAGAGTCTACAC
This sequence comes from Armigeres subalbatus, assembly GCF_024139115.2. Lineage (NCBI taxonomy): Eukaryota > Metazoa > Arthropoda > Insecta > Diptera > Culicidae > Armigeres > Armigeres subalbatus. The sequence goes on along the minus strand of NC_085141.1, from coordinate 106,844,351 downwards.
GCGTAAGCAAAAGTCCATCAACAAGTTTCAAATATACAACTTGCTCTTTGCGGTCCTTACATGATATGTTTGTTTCATAAAAAAAAATCATGGTGATTGTGTTCAAGACACGACCGCTCGACGTAAACTACGCTAAACTAAATCAATACCCATAAGAATGAATTTTGCCTGTCTGCCCTTATAGACAAGGAACATTTGTATGTAGAGGTTTTTTGGAACGATGGATATTCTTATGATGGTTTTAGACCCCTCCTTTTCTGGAAGGTGGACTCCTATACAAATGAAATACAAATTTCTGCTTCAATCGAAAATTAATCTAAAAACCCACATTAATCCACCTAGCGTTGGTGGTGCCTTTCTCGCATTTAGTTAAGACACCAACCTTATATGGGGTTTATATGGCCCGATGTACCATTTTCTTCATAACTTTCAAACGCAATGATCGATCGTTATAAAATTCAATAGTGATCAACAAGGCTTCGTCCCCTGTTGAATAAAACTTGTTGCGAGAAAATCGGTTAAGGATTACTATACGAAAAGTTGTCTAATGTTTTTCATAGCTTTTGTGCACACACATACGCACACACATACACACGGACAGACAGACATGTGCTCAGCTCGTCGAGCTGAGTCGATTGGTATATAATACTATGGGTCTCAGAGGCTTCTATAAAAAGTTCGTTTTCGGAGTGGAATGATAGCCTTTCGGTACAACTTAGTTGTACGAGAAAGGCAAAAATGGAATCCAAATTTGCAAATTTCGAATACTTAAATTATCAATTTTAGGTGAAACGAAGCTCATCGGTTCGAGTAGTATAGTATATTAACAATATATTCCACCTCGTGAGTCTTCATATGTTGAATGTCTGTCCTATCCAGCCGATGGAGCCACCCCATTCTTTCACTACATTTCACAGTTGAATAATAGATAATACCCTAAAACTAGGCAATTATTTATGGTTGAAATGCGTTAAGTAGGAACGGGAATAGTTATGATTTATTTGATGAGCTTGGAAAGTATTGGCCCTGACGGCAGCGCGAAAACAAAATGGGGTCTGGGTGGTGCTTTTTTATTTCACCCGGCAAGGCATATAGGACGTCAATTTTAAAATGTTTATTAAAACGTTAAAACAGTTGAATTTTTCGGTTTAGAAATTTGATTTTCTTTTAGATCGGCAACACGAAAGTTAAATTAATTCGATTAAAAAAACATGTGTAGATAAGTAGCCTAACATGTAGTTTTCAAAAATTATAACCCCACGTATTCAAAAGTTTTCACTATAACTCTGTTAAACACACTTTAAAAGCATTTGAATCATTTGTTTGAGAAACTGCATAAGTCCATTTTACACTATTTCGAGAAAACAACAAAAAACTGTTTTTTAACAAATTTGCACCGAAACTTTCGATTTCTTCGATACAGATCAATAGTTTTTGGTAAAACTCAACACCCTGGGGCACTTTCAGTGCAAAAAATGTAAACAGTACTCCACAATTGCTCTTCAAAGTACGTGGACATATGTAGTTTCTCAAACAAACGAAATTTTTTCATACATTCCTGAACAAAATTTTTTTTTTCGTATTTTTTGCCAGAATATGTATTTTTGGACGAGGATTCAGAATATATAAAAATCTCATATTGGCCAAAAATGTTACATATGCAGTTTCTCAAACAAACGGTTCATTTACAAAAATAATTCCAAGGCGAATTGAAGTTGCAAAAGAAAAACGGTTCTGTCAGCCACATAAGGGTTAAAATACTACGGTGTTGCTATCACTTTTGATATAATTCATGGTCTGCGTAAAAGTCTGAATAGAAGCATTTGTATTTTAACACTTTTTTTAAAAAATAAATGCCATCGCCGCATATTTTTTTCGTATTTTTGCTAAAATCAAATCACATAGAATTGTGCGTGGTATCTTTTTAGCGTGTGTTTGATATACTCACAAACACATTCTCTCGCTCTATTCCGAAGTGTGCTGCTGTCAAAGAAAACGAACAGTCCCGATTTTATTTAGTGCAACATAGAGCAAATATTGCATAAATTTGCTCTTTGTGGTGATAATTAAGTGGTGATAAAGTGTAAAAAATAGTTTACGTACTTAATTTGTTTTGTCATACGAAATAAAGAGGAGAAACAGGCGATCCAAAAAAGTAAGTAACAGTTTGATTTTCGTGCGCTGCTTTCTTTGGCAATGCAATAATGGCAAGGATTTCGTAGGTGCAAATTTGTTTCGGTGATTAACATATCAAATCTTGCTAATTTTACACAAACAACTTATTCAAATGAAAGCTTAGACTTGAAATTATGTGATTGAATTAAAATTATGTTCATAAATAGTGTATGTTCGCTGGAAAACGCAAATATTGTTGAGGGTGCCAACAACTGTCGCCAATGCCGTATTCTACCCTAAATGATCGAACGCAGATTATTAAACGATCGATAACACCCTTGGTGATACATTACTTCACGATGTGTGCAACGATGGTTTTCTTACAGACAAAACAAAATTTAATTAATTCCAAGTAGGTGTCGTGTTAAACTAATAATATTTAAATTCCGATTGTTGGCTACATGCAAAACTTTAACAATCCTAACCGGTCACTTGTTTTCCATGTGATTTATAATAAATAATGAATAAATAAATAAAGGATCTATCTCAATTATTTATTATAAAAAATAAATAAATAATGCCTCTGAATAAATAGTAATAAATAATGCCTAGTAATAAATAGTGAAATAAATAAATAAATAAGAAAATAAATAAGTGAAAAAATAATGCATCTGAATTAATAAAGAAATTCTACAATCGGAATACATAACAAAAATTAATAAATAATAAATAAAGACACCTTAAGCTACTAAGCGTAAAATAAACATCGTAATCAAACACAAAACTGTGAAAATAGACGATTATTATACACTTAGACATTTAAATAAGAAATATAAACATTCAATTTGAATAAAAAAAATAACAATAAATATTCTCCGGACCATCAGCTGGCCTTTCCAACACATAACACTGTTACCAAAAACGGTTGGTAACAAAAATAATCGATAGAGAATAGATCCAAAGAGAGACTCTCTTTCGCACATACGACGCAGTTGACGTGGAACGGCAACTTTGCCCCGATATATCTCAGGTGTTTTCAGTCAAATTGTCATGATTCTTTCCAGTTACAATCTGTAGAATTTCAGGATTTCATTAGCGACTACAGATTGTAAATCCGTACTTTGGCCGCTGAGAACCAGCCGGAATATTCCGTTGCACGTTTTTTGCAATACTTACAAGTCGCAATTATGTTGCTTGCAAATCGTTCCGCACTGCTTGTATGAAAGCTGTTCAAACTGAAACCACAGACAAACAGACATAACACATTGAACATTCACTCATCAAATTCATCGTCGTTCAAACACTAACGACATCTGTTGATTTTAGTTAGTTGGGCAAACCACGAACCAGATGGCGGTAGTGTGCAAACGACAAACACGAGCAAATCCGATGCGCGCGCCACGAGTGGTCGATTGGCCAACTAATGATTATTTGAATTGACCAGTAAATCAGTGAACGATGGATATTTGACGAGTGTTATGTCTGTTTGTCTGTGCTGAAACCATCAAATATTTTACGCCAAATGAAAATTAACAATATGTTTCATCAATAGTTAGTTTTAGTTAGTTATCTAAAAATCCAGTTTGTGAAAAATAAGCAAGAAAAATAAATAGTTTTCTTGTACGCCGAGAAAACTGGATTAGGAATTGGATGCTTTGTGCTGTTGATAAGATTATGGTCACTGGGGGAAAGAAAGTTCACACTTAATTTTTTTTTACCGGGATCTCAGCAAAATGTTGAACTTTTTCCGAGAATCGCACAGCCGTGCCCCAGCAAAGATGTTTTTTGCAGAGATTTCTGTCAAAATTGCTGATAACCAGCAAATAATTTGCCGAAATATCAGTTATTTATTTTGCTGGCGCACGGCAGTGCGGATTTTTGCCGAGTTGCAGAAATAAAAACTGAGTGTGTTGGTTCGCGGCGCAAGTGCGCCAGGCCAGGCTGAAAACTGCAATCTGAACTGGTAAGTTATGACAAGTAAGGACGATATATCAAATTTAGGAATTTAGGATTCAGGATTTATTTAGGGATTTATATTCATTTACTTATCTGCTTTACAACGTGCCCACACATCATCTATTCATCGACATCAAAGCCGCATATGATACAATCGATCGGGACCAGCTATGGCAGCTAATGCACGAAAACGGATTTCCGGATAAACTGACACGGTTGATCAAAGCGACGATGGATCGGGTGATGTGCGTAGTTCGAGTTTCAGGGGCATTCTCGAGTCCCTTCGAAACCCGCAGAGGGTTACGGCAAGGTGATGGTCTTTCGTGTCTGCTATTCAACATCGCTTTGGAAGGGGTAATACGAAGAGCAGGTATTAACACGAGTGGTACAATTTTTAATAAGTCCGTCCAGCTATTTGGCTTCCCCGACGACATAGATATAGCTGTAACTTTGAGAAGATGGAAGCCTACATCAGACTAAAGAGGGATTGAACTAGCCATCAACACGTCGAAGACGAAGTATATGATAGGAAGTGGTTCAAGAGAAGACAATGTGAGCCACCCACCGCGAGTTGGCATCGGTGGTGATGAAATCGAGGTGGTAGAAGAATTTGTGTACTTGGGCTCACTGGTGACTGCCGAAAATGATACCAGCAGAGAAATTCGGAGGCGTATAGTGGCTGGAAATCGTGCATACTTTGGACTCCGCAAGACGCTTCGATCGAATAGAGTTCGCCGCCGTACCAAACTGACCATCTACAAAACGCTCATTAGACCGGTAGTCCTCTACGGACACGAGACCTGGACGATGCTCGTGGAGGACCAACGCGCACTCGGAGTTTTCGAAAGGAAAGTGCTGCGTACCATCTATGGTGGGGTGCAGATGGCGGACGGTACATGGAGGAGGCGAATGAACCACGAGTTGCATCAGCTGTTGGGAGAACCATCCATCGTTCACACCGCGAAAATCGGACGACTGCGGTGGGCCGGGCACGTAGCCAGAATGTCGGACAATAACCCGGTGAAAATGGTTCTCGACAACGATCCGACGGGCACAAGAAGGCGAGGTGCGCAGCGGGCAAGGTGGATCGATCAGGTGGAAGATGACTTGCGGACCCTCCGTAGACTGCGTGGCTGGCGACGTGTTGCCATGAACCGAGCCGAATGGAGAAGACTCTTACATACCGCACAGGCCACTTCGGCCTTAGTCTGAATAAATAAATAATAATTATCTGCTTTATCCTACTTATTATCCGTCCTACTCAAGGAATAATCGATAAACAAAAGCTATAATTTGAAAATCAATACATTGAAAGCCTTTCGCTTTAGTATGAAGCGACGGAATGTGAATGGGGGGTAATATATACCATCTGTTGAACAGCACACAATCGAGGCATGAATCTTCTTGCCTAACGTCCTGGTTGTGGGCGGCGATGAATTTAGGAACTAAGGAACTTAGAGATTCAAGAATTTAGGAATTCAGAATTCTAGAAACTTGGGAATTCAGAAATTTTCATTTCCTCCTGAATTTGCTGCGGGAATTTTCCAAATTTAAAATATCGCTGCCGAATGACTTTTTTTCTCACATTTGTCACTCCTAAAAGTTATATCCGGCGTAATCAGCGGCGGAGCTATTCCAAGAATTCCTGGAAGAAGAATTTCTGGAGAAACTCCAGGTAGAATTCCTGAAGGATATAGAGTAGAGTGGGGCAAGAGTGCGCGTGGGGTAAGAGTACGTTTTCGATTTTTTGAAGTGATAAAAAAAAGATAAACTAGCAGCACTGGATCAGTTTGACAGGTATTCTGGCCAACTATTATCATGTGTAATTGTAAACGATTTGAATTAACAACAAAGGAGATATGGAGTTAGATAATTTTTTGGTTATTTTGCTAAAAATAATCGGGTTTCCGCAACTAGTATTTCATTACCATATATACGTTCAATCTGGTGAACTTTCTACCATTTCGATAACCTATTGTATAGAGTACTTTATGGTACAGAACACCCATCCGGTTGGTTTTCCAAGAAGTCAAAACCATTACTTGAATAATTTTTGGGACTGTGGGGTAAAAGTACGCAGGAACCGGTGGGGCAAGAGTACGCATATGAATCTTCAAGTTAGGATGTCAAACCCGTATCTCCGGCCGAAATAAGACTTTTTCCAAAGCGTAAAGATCCACAACTAAAAAAAAGGAACAGAATTCGAAATTATCACAAGTTTTAGGATAAGTTGGAGTAATTCGGTGTTAGAAAGGACTTAGCGAACAAAGCACTGAAGCGAAATAATGAAATTGTACAAGGACTTCTTGTGCACCTAAACATAGTACGAAAACACAACTTCATCTAAATGATAATTTCATTTAATCAAAAGAAACATTCATAAATTACGCAACGTTTAGCTGGGAGAGGTTGTGAGATGTGTGACGATCCATATAATTTTTAGAGGATTCATACAAATAGTGTAAGGTAGGGGGGGGGGAGGAGTGATGAAAGAGCCAAATTTTACGTTACGTGATTGGTGGACTTTCTTTAAGGAAAATGCCTTTGTATACGCCACGCAAAACGTGGTATATATTTTTACCTCTGTAGTTTTTTGTATATATGAAAGTGCACATTTTTAGGACCCCCTCCCCCTTTAAGAGTTACGTAATCTTTAAACATTCCTCTCATTAAACATCAATTAAATGTTATTAACTCTTATTTGTGTTAATATATACTTAAAGCACATGATTGGATAAATGCGTACTCTTACCCCACCCGATGCGCACTTTTACCCCACCGGTGGGGTAAGAGTGCATTTTTCACTTGTCTTGCAATAAGGGTTCTACTAAAACGAATCTCAATAATTTCAATATTTTTTCCACTGGGTAACATAAAGGAAGAGTATATGAATCATCGACACTGATTTGATATGCAGAAGCTTGCTTGCTTCATTCTGAATTCCCCCAGGAATTCATTCTGAGTTCTTCCAGGAATGCATTCTGAGTTCCTCCAGGAATTCATTCTGAGTTCATCCAGGAATTCATTCTGAGTTCCTCCAGGAATTCATTCGGAATTCTTCCAAGAAGTCATTCTGAATTCTTCCAAGAATTTATTCTGAATTCTTCCAAGAATTCATTCTGAATTCCTCCAGGAATTTCATCATCATTCCTCCAGGAATTCATCCTGAATTCCTACATGAATACACTCTGAATTTCCCCAGGAATTAATTCGGAAAGCCCCCAAGATTTCATTGTGAATTCCACCACAGTTTTAGTTCTTTCAGGAAATCGCACAAGAATTTCTCCAAAAAATCTGCTTGAAGCTCCACCAGAAATTTATACTGGAGTTCTTCCAGGATTCACCAAAGATTTTTTCCCGCAGTTCCTGCAGGGATTCTATATGGGGTTCATCCAGGATGTCCTTTTTGAATTCCTACAGGAATCCTTCCTGGAGTTTCTTAAAAAAATATTCTTAGAGTTCCTCCAGAAATTACTTCTGGAGTTCCTCCGAGAATTCCTGCTAGAGTTCCTCCTGAAGATCCTTCAGGTATTTTTTCACGGATTGCTCCAAGCGTCTTTTCGGAAATTCTTCTTCGCTTTTCTTCGGGCATTTTTCTTGAAGTTCCTCCAACAATTCTACCTGACGTTTATACAGGATATCTTTTTGGACTTCTTACGGGAATCCTTCCGAAAAATTTTCTTGGAGCTCCTCCAGAAATTACTAGAGTTCCCCCAGTATTTCCTTTTGGATTTTCTCTCGAGTTTTTTTTTTCTGGAGTTCTTCCAAATATTTCTCCTTTGATTTTCAGGAATTCCTGAAGTTTTTTAGGAATTCTTTTCAAAGTTCCTTTTTGGAGTTCCACCAGCAATTCATCCCGGATTTCATCCAGCAATTCCTCGTAGAGCTCCTCATGGAGTTTCTTCAAAAGTTTATATTTGAGTCACTCCAAAAACTTATTTTTGAGTTACTCCAGGAATTCTTGGAATAACTCACGCCTGCTGGAATTCAGAAATAATTCCTGTTGAAATTCAGAAAGAATTTTTTTTTTGAGAATTTAGAATGAATTTTCCTGGGGAAATTCAGAAGGAATTCCTGGGGAGATTCAGAATGAATTCCTGGGATAATTCAAAGCGAATCCCCGGGAGAACATAGAATGAATTCCCGGGGGAATGAAGAATGAATTTCTAAAGAATTTTCGAATTGATTCCTGGGGAAACTCAGAATAAATTTCTGGAATATTTCTGAATAAATTCCTGGAGGAATTCAGGGCGAATTCCTGGATGAGATCACCAAAAATAATTTCTGGATGAGCACCACGAAGAATTTTTGGGGAAACTCCAAGAAGCATTCCTGCAGGAACTAAAAAAATCATGAATGAACCCAGGTCAAATTATTGGAGGGAATCTAAGAAGAATTGCCGATGGGACGCTAGGAGGAATCTTTGGAGAAATTCCTGAAGAAACTCTAGAGGAACTCCAAGAGAATTTCCTGAGGTAACTCTAGGAGGAATCTCTGGAGCAATTCTATAAGGAATTCTTGAAGAAACTTTGAGAGGAATTCCTGGTCTAACTCCAACTGTGAACAGAATTCTAAGAGGATCTTCAAGATGAATTTCGGGAAGAATTTCTTTAGGATCTTCGGGAAGAATTTCAGGAGAATTTTCTGGGTGGACTGTATGATGAATGCCAGAAGAAGTTTCTCAAGAAATTCCTCCTGGAATTCACCCAGGAGTTCTTCCTAAAGTTCCTCTTGGAATTCTTTTAGACGTTTCTGTTTGAATCCTTTCAGAGGGTTTCCGGGAATACTTAAGGATGTATCTCCGGGAATTCCTGCAAATGTTTCTTCTGGATTTTTTAAAATTATCTCAGGATTTCCGAGAATTCTTGTAAAAGCTTTTTGAATTTGGCTTTTTTCGAAATTGCCAATATTTTCAGTTTTTTAGAGAGTTTTGGACCGTTCAAAGAAAAAAATAATGAACATCCACTGAGTTTTTGGTGGAATTACAACAAGAATCCTTCAAATTTATCCCAGACTAATTATTTATGTGCAAATTGTGATATCTGGTAGCTTTCAACAAATTTTGTGCGTAACAGCAGCTTTCTGTTTGAAATCGAGAGCTCTAGTGCCTGCATGGACATGACATATTACACTTGGCTTCATTCGCGTAATGTAAGGTTACGTAAGGTTACGATGACATCCTTTAAAAAGATTGGTTCAGCTCATAAAATGATGCCTCCATAAAGGAACTTGAGGAAATATTGAGGAAAATGTGAGGTGATGTGTAAAATCGTCTTGAATTTCTTCACTACTCAACAACTTTTTGCATATTATAAATTTTTTAACTATCCCTTTAAAAATTCATGTCTTTTCTACAAATAAACACAGCCCATTTTAAAACGAATCGAACCGTACATAAATAATACTTATCGGTTCATCAATTCGTGAGTTCAATTGCCTCAGAGGAAATGTACACTCATTTTTATACACAGAAGAAAGAAAAAAAAGATATTTGAAAAAAAATCAGAGGCTCTAAGTTTGGATATGTAGGATTGCTTGTTGGATGTTCGATCAGCACTTCTACAGTTATTAACTGCGAGGTTTCTAAGCTAAGTTATCATTTTTGCATTCATATATCATGAGGCTAGCACGATGATACTTTTATGCTCATGGAAGTCGTAAAAATGTGCAAGACAGGACCGGGAATCGAACCTAGCCACTCTCAGCATGATCTTGCTTTGTAGTATCTCACCGCTCGGCTAAGGAACACACGCTATGTTTAAAGGCAACTATTATGCAAAGTGAATGCACCTCGGATGTTAAGCCTTTTTTACTTTTTATAGTAATATTTTTAACCTAAAATCCTTTTCTGATTTTTTAAAAATTTTTGAAACAAGTTATATAAAATCCAATCGCTTCTTTTTTTTCCTGATGATTTAGGAAACATTTTCATATAAAAACATTTTTCATATGATGAAAATACTAGAAGTTATATTAAAATTACTGCCAGCCTCAAATGTTCTTACGGTTTATTATGAATAGATCTGGAGCCTTCCTTAGCCGTGCGGTACGATGCACTCCTACACTGCAAGGCCATGCTAAAAGTGGCAGGGTTCGATTCCCGGTCTTGTCTAGGAAATATTCTCGCCTTCTCTGGGCATAAAGTATCATCGTAGCCTCATGATATACGAATGCGGAAATGGTAACTTGTACTAGATACCTCCCAGTTAACACTAGGATTCATTCGTTCAGAAAATCGTTGTAACTAAATTTTCAAATGGCTATATCTCAGTGGTTTTTCAACCGATTTTCTCAGTTTTTTCACCAACCTCTTAGCCATCTCTTCTAGTTTCTGGACATTGCAAAATATCGTATCTAGGGGTGTTCAATTTTTCACTAGAGCTGTGGGAGTAAAGCAACGGATTTAGAAAAATGCGATTTTGGAGATATACTTATATTTCATTACCAAAAATTATATCTATTCATATAGTGATGATGGAAATGATATAATAACAAATAAGGGACATCACCTAGAACATAAGAACACATTTTGAGCATCCCTACTATGCATACGATGATAATTCGGTACCTTTAGGAACCACTTTATACTACACGATGTATAAAGCTTCAGAAAATGTTTTCAAGCATGTTGTCTACTGTGAACTTGTTAAAATAAATGTAAACTATATACGAAACATGTGTGATAATAAATTATGATGTTCTAGGATCTCCGAACTGTACTGGAATTTGAATCAAATGGTCTACCGAATCAACCAAGGCTTCCATGATGCCCCAGCCGCAGTATCAACCCAATTATGTCCTCCGAGTATTTGTCTTTCACTTGCGTCTCAAATCCAAACATATGAGATGTTGTAAGATCTCCAAATTGTCCTGGAGTTTGAGTAAAATGGTCTATCGAATCAACCACGGCTTCCATGATGTCCTCTGCCGTAGTATGAACCCTATTATGTCTTCCGAGTATTTTCTTTCACTTCCATCTCAAATTCAGGCATTTGAGATGTTGTAAGATCTCCAAATTGCCCTGGAGTTTGAATAAAATGGTCTTTCGAAATCAACCAAGGCATCCACGATGTCCCCAGCCGCGGTATCAACCCAATTATATCCTCCGAGTATTTATCTTCCACTTGCGTCTCAAATCCAGGCATTTGAGTCGTTGTAAGATCTCCAAATTGTCCTGGAGTTTGAGTAAAATGGTCTTTCGAAATCAACCAAGGCATCCATGATGTCCCCAGCCGCGGTATCAACCCAATTATGTCCTCCGAGTATTTATCTTTCACTTGCGTCTCAAATCCAGGCATTTGAGTCGTTGTAAGATCTCCAAATTGTCCTGGAGTTTGAGTAAAATGGTCTTTCGAAATCAACCAAGGCATCCATGATGTCCCCAGCCACGGTATCAACCCAATTATGTCATCCAGTATTTATCTTTCACTTGCGTCTCAAATCCAGGCATTTGAGATATTGTAAGATCTCCAAATTGCCTTGGAGTTTGAGAAAAATGATCTATCGAATCAGCCAAGGCTTCCATGATGTCCTCTGCCGCGGTATCACCCCAATTATGTACTCCGGGTATTTGTCTTTTACTTGCGTCTTAAATTTAGGCATATGAGATGTTGTAAAATCTCCAAATTGTCTTGAAGTTTGAATCAAATGGTCAAAAGGATCAACCAAGGCTTCCATGAAGTCCCCAGCCGCGGCATCAACCCAATTATGTCCTCTGAATATTTGTCTTTCACTTGCGTTGCAGTTTAAGGCAATTGAAATGTTGTGAAATCTCCAAATTGTCCTTGAGTATGAATCAAATGGTCTAACGAATCGACCAAAGCTTCCATGAAGTCCTCAGCCGCGGTATCAACTCAATAATGTCCTCTGAATATTTGTCTTTCACTTGCGTCGCAGTTTTAGGCAATTGAGATGTTGTAAGATCTTCAAATTGTCCATGAGTTTGAATCAAATGGTCTATCGAATCGACCAAAGCTTTCATGATGTCCCCAGCCGCGCTACCAACCCAATTATGACCTCCGAGTATTTGTCTTTTACTTGCATTACAAATCCAGGCTATATGAGTTGATTACTTTACTTATGATGTTTATTGTTTATTATTATTATAATAATCATCCGACAGTGTATGTTTGTCTTAATGAAACTTTACTCTAAAAACCTCAATTTTAAGAACATCACTTTGTCAGTCGAAGTCTAATTTCGGACACGTCGCGTTAAGTCCGATCATCATTGATCAAATTGGTACAATCTGGTCCTAGTAATGGTGTCCTCGAGGTAAACGGAAGAAGACACTAGAATGGAACGTATAGGCAAGCATATTGATGTCCATTATCGCCAAAAAATAGGGGGAGGGGGTGGTTATCCGATACACCAACAAGAACTTTGGTAAGTCTGCAAGTTGTACTCCCGGAATTCATCAATGATCATCCGCAGGCTGAACATCTGATCCGTCGTTGATCGACCCTCACGAAAACCTGACTGGTATTCGCTGACGAAGGACTCTTCTAGCGGTGTCAGTCTGTTAAACAGAATACGCGAAAGAATTGTGTACGCCGAGCTCAGAAGGGCGATCCTTCTGTAATTGGCACACTCTAGTCGACGGTCATTGCTTTCAAAAGTTAGGAAGGGAATGGGAAACAATCCAAAAAGGTTGGTGTTTTGGTTAAACGGAAGAAAGGAGAGATCACTTACTACCTGGTTTATTTCGGTTTTTTCTCTTTGAATCGAGAAAATGAGGGAACCGAAAACATTTCAGAGAGGCATCGTAAAGCGTGTTGTTTTGGGAGGAGTACGTTAAGTACTACGTAGGACCAGTCACGGCAGCAGAAATCTCACGCTCCGGCACACTGTCATCCCTAGCTGCATGATTTGGGTAATCATTTGTCATAAGACAATTTTTAATTGTAACTTACCAGATACGTGAGGCCTTCTTTAGTGTCTCGTACTTGACTCGACTAAATGTGTGCATGAGCTCGGAAGACATGATTAGATACATACCTTCGCTGGAGACATAGTTCCAGGCGAGGTTGATTTGGTTGACAGACTACTTGATCCACAACCAGGGCGATTTGGGGGACTAATAACATCGCATTTTTATATACCAAACATGTGCATGGGCTCGGAAGATTGGATAAAAACATCAGCTGGAGACATATTTCAAGGTAGGGTTGATTTGCAAGTCGTGGTTCATTTGGAAAGTAATTTAAAAACAATTATGTCCACTAAATTGCGTTGAGGGGGCCCTCCTTAGCCGTGCGGTAAGACGCGCGGCTACAAAGCAAGACCATGCTGAGGGTGGCTGGGTTCGATTCCCGGTGCCGGTCTAGGCAATTTTCGGATTGGAAATTGTCTCAACTTCCCTGGGCATAAAAGTATCCATCGTGTTAGCCTCATGATATACGAATGCAAAAATGGTAACCTGGCTTAGAAACCTCGCAGTTAATAACTGTGGAAGTGCTTAATGAACACTAAGCTGCGAGGCGGCTCTGTCCCAGTGTGGGGATGTAATGCCAATAAGAAGAAGAAGAAGAAATTGCGTTGATATCGTGGCTGAAGACATCATGGCAGCCTTGGTTGATTCGGTAGGCCATTTGATTCAAACTCCAGGACAATTTGGGAATTTTACAACATCTCATATGCCTGGATTTGTGACGCACGTGAAAGTCAAATCATCGGGGGACGTAATTGAGATGATACCGTGGCTAGGGACTTCATGGAAGCCTTGGTTGATTCGGTAGACCATTTGATTTAAACTCCAGAATAATTTGGAGATCTTCCAACATATGATATGTCTGGATTTGTGACGCAAGACAAATACTCGGAGGAAATAATTGTGTTGAAAATGCGGCTGGGGATATTATGGAAGTATTCGTTGAATCGGTAGGCCATTTGTTTCAAACTCCAGGACAATTTGGATATCTTTCAACATCTCATATGCCTGGATTTGTGACGTAAGTGAAACTTGAAGACTCGGAGAACATTATTCGGTTAATACCGCTGCTAAAAACAGCATGGAAGCCTTGGTTGATTTGCTAGACTATTTGATACAAACTCCAGGACATTTAGGAGACATTACAAAATCTCATTTGCCTGGATTTGAGACGCAAGTGAAAGACAAGCTAGAGACTTCATGGAAGCCTTGGTTGATTCGATAGACCATTTCACTCAAACTCCAGGATAATTTGGAGATCTTACAACATCTCATATGCCTTGATTTGAGGCGCAAATGAAATGCAATTACTCGGAGGACATAAAAGAGTTGATATCGCGGCTGAGGACATCATGAAAGCTTTGGTTGATTCAATAGACCATTTTGCTCATACTCTAGAACCATTTGAATATCTTACAACATCCCCTATGCCTGGATTTGAGACACAGGTGGAAGACAATTATTCGGAGGACATGATAGGGTTTATACTGCGGCTGAGAACATCATGGAGGCCTTGGTTGATTCGATAGACCATTTTACCCAAAATCCAGGACAATTCGGAGATCTTAGAACATCTCAAATGCCTGGATTTGAGACGCAAGTGAAAAATAAATAAGGATGGGACATAATTGGGTTAATACCGTGGCATGAGACATCATTGGAGCCTCGGTTGATTCGATAGACCATTTTACAACATCCGCAAGTCAAGCTCTTACAGGCGCAAGTCAAATACAAATACTCGAAGGACATAAAAGAGTTGATATCGCGGCTGGGGACATCACGGAAGCCTTGGTTGATTTGGTAGACCATTTTACTCAAACTCCAGGAAAACTTTGAGATCTTACAACATCTCAATTTCCTGGATTTAAGACGCAAGTAAAATATAAATACTCGGAGGACATTACTGGGTTGAAACCGCGTCTGGGTACATCATGTAAGCCATGGTTGATTCGATAGACCATTTTACTCATACAGGGACAATTAGGAGATCTTACAACAACTCAATTGCCTGAAACTGCAACGCAAGTGAAAGACAAATATTCGAAGGACATAATTGGGTTTATGTCGTGGCTGGGGACTTCGTGGAAGCCTTGGTTGATTCGATAGACCACTTGATTCAAACTGCACGAAAATTTGGAGATCTTACAACATCTCATATGCCTGGATTTGAGACGCAAGTGAAAAACAAATACTCGGAGAACATAATTGGGGTGATCCCGCGGCAGAGGACATCATGGAAGCCTTTGTTGATTCAATAGACCATTTTACTCAAACTCCAGGACAATTTGGAGATCTTACAACGACTCAAATGCCTGGATTTGAGACGCAAGTGAAAGATAAATACTCGGAGGACATAATTGGGTTGACACCGCGGCTGAGGACATCATGGATGCCTTGGTTGATTCGATGGACCATTTTACTCAAACTCCAGGGCAATTTGGAGATCTTACAACACCTCAAAAGCCTGGATTTGAGATGCAAGTGGAAGACAAATACTCGGAGGACATAATTGGGTTTATACTACGGCAGAGGACATCATGGAAGCCTTGGTTGATTCGGTAGACCAGTTTGCTCAAACTCCAGGACAATTTGGAGATATTACAACGACTCAAATGCCTGGATTTGAGACGCAAGTGAAAGATAAATACTCGGAGGACATAATTGGGTTGACACCGCGGCTGAGGACATCATGGATGCCTTGGTTGATTCGGTAGACCATTTTACTCAAACTTCAGGACAATTTGGAGATCTTACAACATCTCAAATGCCTGGATTTGAGGCGCAAGTGAAAGATAAATACTCGGAGGACATAATTGGATTGATACCGCGGCTGGGGACATCATGGATGCCTTTGTTGATTCGATAGACCATTTTACTCAAACTCCAGGGCAATTTGGAGATCTTACAACATCTCAAATGCCTGGATTTGAGATGCAAGTGAAAGACAAATACTCGGAGGACATAATTGGGTTCATACTACGGCAGAGGACATCATGGAAGCCGTGGTTGATTCGATAGACCATTTTACTCAAACTCCAGGACAATTTGGAGATCTTACAGCGACTCAAATGCCTGGATTTGAGACGCAAGTGAAAGATAAATACTCGGAGGACATAATTGGGTTGATACCGCGACTGGGGACATCATTGATGCCTTCGTTGATTCGATAGACCATTTTACTCAAACTCCAGGACAATTTGGAGATCTTACAACATCTCAAATGCCTGGATTTGAGTCGCAAGTGAAAGATAAATACTCGGAGGACTTAATTGGGTTGATACCGCGGTATAGGACATCATGGAAGCCTTGGTTGATTCGGTAGACCATTTGATTCAAATTCCAGTACAGTTCGGAGATCCTAGAACATCATAATTTATTATCACACATGTTTCGTATATAGTTTACATTTATTTTAACAAGTTCACAGTAGACAACATGCTTGAAAACATTTTCTGAAGCTTTATACATCGTGTAGTATAAAGTGGTTCCTAAAGGTACCGAATTATCATCGTATGCATAGTAGGGATGCTCAAAATGTGTTCTTATGTTCCAGGTGATGTCTTTTATTTGTAATTTTATCATTTCCATCATCACTATATGAATAGATATCATTTTTGGTAATGAAATATAAGTATATCTCCAAAATCGCATTTTTCTAAATCCGTTGCTTTACTCCCACAGCTCTAGTGAAAAATTGAACACCCCTAGATACGATATTTTGCAATGTCCAGAAACTAGAAGAGATGGCTAAGAGGTTGGTGAAAAAACTGATAAAATCGGTTGAAAAACCACTGAGATATAGCCATTTGAAAATTTAGTTACAACGATTTTCTGCACGAATGTATCCGCGTAAGTTTTTTTAGCGAATCAATCCTAGTGTTAATAACTGTGGAAGTGCTTAATGAACACTAAGCTCCGAGGCGGCATATGTCAGAGTGGTTGATGTAATGCCAATAAGAAGAAGTATTATTAAATTTAAGAACATAATATCACTCTTTAACATTTCAAATCAACAAACAAATAAAACTACGAAAACTGTGTTTCAAACTTGATTGAACCTCAATCTACGTCTGCATTATGTGATCATTGTTATATGCTACCGCCGTGGATAACAGTTTACTTGCATACTGTTCGTGGTTATCTGCATTTTGTAGTTTTGCTAAATAGTATAGAAATTTCTGTGGATGGCTTCCGTAGCTGGCTCCGTATACTTTGTAAGGCCTCCCTTCCCTGTAATTCGCTCAATTCAAGAACATGGAATTTCAAAATAAGAAATTTTTCGATGATAGGTAGCCCGGCTGCTGTTGATCTGTCACAAAAAGCTCGTAAGGCGTACGAATAGAAGTCAAACAATGTTACACTAAAACAGCAAACAGCTGCTTGTGGTAGACTCACTATAGTGAGTCGACTGGACCCCATACCTCACATACCTTATAAATTTTGGGCCGAAAATTTGGTAGAGCAATCCCACCAGCAAATTTAGCGCTGGAGGAGGGGTTTTGTCTAAAATTATGTCATAGTCTCCTCCTTCCAGAAGATGATTATGAACACAATTGAAATATAATCGAGCTTCTTCCTTGACCTGTCCAGCGTTAAATTCTGTTTCTATGGTAACAAGTGGTGCAGGGTTGCTGTTTTTTCAATAGACTCGTGTGAGTTATGCAGTTACACAAGAATTCGCTATCGAAAAATGAAAGATATGTTCGGTGTCAACAGTATTTTTAGTATAACTTCTGCTACTTTAATCATATGAAAATTATTTTTATATGAAAATTTTCCTTGAAGCGTAAGGAAAACAATGTGGTACCTGGATATAACTTGCTTCAAAAAATTTCAAAAAATCAGAATAGATTTTTAGGTTAAAAATATCCTCTTAAATGGTAAAAAAAGTAAAATTTTCACCGATGGAATATTTCATTCGACACAGATCCTTAAACTAGAGGTCAAAAACCATGACCTAACGGCTTAACATCCGAGGTGCATTCACTTAGCATAATAGTTGCCTTTAAACATAGCGTGGAACACCTTGCAACGTAATGTTGGTACCGGAATAAACAATTATTTTTCAATATTCATTAGATTTTATATTTTGTACACATGAATAGCATGATGAACTAATTGCGTACCTACTTTCTAAAATTTCAATTATAATAAAAGATTTTATTCACTCAGTCAAACATTGTTCTGTTCTGCTACATAAAAAAGAATTCATAACGTATATCACGTGGAAATGGTCAATATTCAAACCTCCGCCTCTCTTCTTCACGATCTTTGCATTGAACATCTAAAATTGTCATACTTTTAGAAACGCGTTAGGTTTTGTTTTGGAAGGATGGATTGAATTTTTCGGAATTCTAGTTTCCGCATATTCTTTGAAATCACAAAATAATCCTTAGATTTTCATGGCTGAACTATGATTCATCCAAACGTTTCTCCTGCTCCATATAATTTTGCATACAAGCAGTGCAGTACGACTTGCATGCACTGGATGGCCACATGCTGGTTGGCCACAAACAGGCTGCAAAAAACGTGGAACGGATCTATCCGGCTGGTTCTCTGTGCCCGTTAGTTGGAAATATAATCTGTCTTCAACAGCCGATTTTTGACATCCCAAAAGATTTGGTTGAAAAACGGCTGAGATCTGGGTGCTCAAAGTGGCCGTTCCACGTTTTTTGCGACCTTGGTACTTTGCGTTACAAATCTTGGCTCGGTATTTCTAGTGTTAAGCGTGTGTACGTTACATTATGGACAAGCTTTTTTTTACTTCAATGTCATTTATTAGTTTCGTTTTGCTTTATAGAAATTGTTACATAACAAGAGTTTGTCCATATAGCCCTTCAGCTTTGATAGTTTTAATTTTTTTTATACTGCAGATGGCCATGTTCCTAATATCAGTGTTGGTAGAATCATGCTCAAATCTCACTCACCGAGGCCTCACGCACGAGTTGACTCGCTTGCGATTATGTATGGAGAGCATCGCGCATGAGTTTTTCACGCAGGATCGCAACGTTTCGCTAATTTGCCGAAAAATTATTCCGCTCCAAAAAGTGTCAAAACCCAATCGAAGCGTATTTCATGTTTACGTATGGATTTGTTATCCATTGTTTAAAGCAAAGAAAGTTATTCCAATGAATTTAATTAAGAAGAACACGCAATGATGCAAATCGCGAGTCAAATCATGGACGATTCTCTGGGCCATGAGTCGGGTGCAGGGTTTGAATCCAAAGAAGCATAGATAGGTAGCATGAGAGGTAAGGTGATATAGGTGAGAGACGTTTTTTTGGTAGATGTTACGATAATGAACTGATTCGGGGAGCTACAACTCATGATAAATTTCTTTCAATAAGCCCCAATTGCGGGGCACCGGTTCTGATGATGCAGCTACACTTGTTTTACACAGCCGTGCAAAAAAATATAATCCCCAACATGAAATGAGCGAGAACAAAGCGTTTTATCAAACCCCATCGGTGGGGGCTGCCTGCCGATAGTTTTGTTTTCATGGCTTGTTATGATTCGAAGAGGTTTTTGCCTCTCTTTTATCGTTGTTCGTTAACTATTGAGAGCGATTTCTGCAAACCCTGGTCGGATGAGGTTTGCCTCGCGCTTGATTTGAGTCGTGGATAAGATTTGAGTTTTCACCAACACTGTAATCCTTATACAGTTGTCAATATCGCCCCAATTCGACATAGGTATTTCCAAAGACTTATATCCTATCGATCATAATTGAACCGTTTGTTTGAGAAACTGCATATGTAACATTTTTGGCCAAAATGAGATTTTTATATATTCTGAATCCTAGTCCAAAAATACGTATTCTGGCAAAAAATACGAAAAAAAAAATTTGTTCAGGAATGTATGAAATTTTTTTCGTTTGTTTGAGAAACTACATATGTCCACGTACTTTGAAAAGCAATTGTGGAGTACTGCTTAGATTTTTTGCGCTGAAAATGCCCCAGGGTGTTGAGTTTTGCCAAAAACTATTGATCTGTATCGAAGAAATCGAAAGATTCGGTGCAAATTTGTTCAGAAAACAGTATTTTGTTGTTTTCTCGAAATAGTGTAAAATAGACTTATGCAGTTTCTCAAACAAATGATTCAATTACTGTGAATCTACTAAAATTATTAATGATGATAGGCTTCTACTTCTTATTGGCATCACATCCCCACAGTGGGACAGAGCCGCCTCGCAGCTTAGTGTTCTTTTTGCACTTCCACAGTTATTAACTGCGGGGTTTCTAAGCCAGGTTACCATTTTTGCATTCGTATATCATGAGGCTAGGACGACGATACTTTTATGCCCAGGGAAATCGAGACAATTTCCAATCCGAAAATTGCCTAGACCGGCACCGGGAATCGAACCCAGCCACCCTCAGCATGGTCTTGCTTTGTAGCCGCGCGTCTTACCGCACGGCTAAGGAGGGCCCCAGTATGATGATAGGCTATAAATATATAAAAGCGTGGTATTATCAATTTGTGCTGGAAAATTAATAATGTTGGCTTCAAATCTTAAATTACATAACTACAAAATTATAAGAAAATTCGAATTTCAACTAAACCATCTTAAAATAAATATTTCAAGAACAAGTGAGGTTGCCAAAATGCGTTTTTTAATTGTATAGCCCTTTTACATTATTGTAAGCCATTCCCTTTAATAATAATGCTCACTTAAGTCATAATCAACGTTGGCTGTCTTGCCCCATATGGCGATCTTTCCCCTATTGTTCATCTTCCTACGTTCCTCTTTATGCTGGTTTGTTTAGCTCCAATTTCATTAGTTCCTTAATCGAGCTCCATCGCACACTAGTGGAGGCGAGGTTCATTGGAGCCCATTGCGTGAGGTGTATACGAAAAAAATTGGGCATTTATTTCTTAAACCGTCTAAGACGAATTAAGTACTGTCCATTTAATTCCACCAGTTAATTTTCGTTATCTTTGCAGATACGTATTTCGACCACAACTGTGTGGTCGTCTTCAGTGTCTTGTACTTGACTCGACTTACAAGACACAAGTACAAGACACTGAGGGTCTGTCTCATTTGGAGAATTAAACTTAAAAGTGACAGTTCGAAAATTAAAAAACACCCCGTTATAAGAATGGCTGGTGCTACCCAGCAATTCCAATAAGACATCGATGGAAAATGATTCGATATCTGTCAGTAATCTTGCTCTGCGAGCAGGGTTATTCGATAATTATTGAAATGTCACTTTTAAGTTTAATTTCAGTTTAATTATCCAATTGAGACAGATCCTGAAGACGACCACACAGTTGTGGTCAAAATACGTATCTGCAAAGATAACGAAAATTAACTGGTGGAATTAAATGGACAGTACTTAATTCGTCTTAGACGGTTTAATACATTCCACTAAACGAGCTTAATATATTTTTCTGATTTATTTCTTACTTACTAACTATCTGGAGGTTATTAGAGGTATGTTCGCAGCTTGCGTAACACATATATTACGTCTGAAAGAATATGATTTCTTCGAATATCATTAGAAAAATCATATACAGTTTCGCAAGATGGAAAAAACATAATAACAGTATACTGGCGCATTGCTACCAACCAGTCTACGGTGGTTCAAACTGTGCTAAGGGGTTATGCTCAGAGGCCAATAGTGAACGTCTAATCAAAAAGTCTAATGGTAGACGTATTGCCTAGTGTTAAGACATCGCAGATAGTTTTAGCCGTTCGATCGATATCGATTAGCCTATTATAAAATATTATTAGTTGTGTAGTTTCTATGCGTTACTTACTTCTGAATGCCTGCCGCTCCTTCACCGCTTCATCCCAGTCGGAGAGCTTCTTCACTATCAAATATATACGCCGCCTCAGATCAGCCTGATGTTCTTGCTCTTCCACTTCATTACCGGGTGCAAAATTCACCAGGTAATAGTTTAGACCCTGCAACGCCCCTGCCAACGACACCAGCGAGGGGTAATTCTCCTCCAGCAGTTGGCCCTCGGCCACCCGCATCATATTGTCCACTATTTTGCGCTGGTACGCTTCAGAGACACACTCCGGAAAATCCTTCGCAATCAATCCGATCAGCTCGAACAGATTCTGCTGGAAGCGATTCGTCAGCTTGCTGCGCTGATCGAAAACCGTCAACAGTTGCCCCAGCAAATGGCTCATGTCGTACTGCTCGTCGAGGCAGTTGTAAACCAGCAAATCCTGAACGACCGCCGTAGCCAATTCCCGTTCGCGCGCACTTACCGAGGACGACTGGACGTATCGGACACATTCACGGACGACACTCTCAACGGATTTACGAACTTGTACACTGTGTTTCTGAACCAACCGACGCAACAGCTCGAATATCTCTTCGTTGACCTTTTGGAAACGTCCGGACGTTTTGATTGAACGCTGGAGAAACGCCAGCACACCATTCGGAGAGTTAATCAAGATGTCCAAGTAATATTCTGTGGGAGAAAGCGAAATAAAGTTTAACATTCGAGCACGCGTGCTGTTATATTTTGTACAGGAAATTGCTTGCAAATCATAGCATGAAGCGATTCAATACCATGCGCTTGCTGAAGGCTTAAAATATTCTGAATTTTAGGTCCATATCAAAATATCCTAGTGTCTCAAAATGTAAACCACCTCCCTTATTACCCATCATTGCACATACGACAGATATGCGATGACTAAGAGCAGTATGCAACGATCACTCACCTGATTCCGCCGAACTTTGTCCGTCTCCAGCGAGGACCAACTCTCCGATGGTTAAAATGCATTCCTTGCCCTTTACAGCATGTTGAGCATCGATGCATCCCTTTAGCAGGGAAAGTATACGTTCCAGTTCCGTAGCCATCGTTCAAGGCACTTTTTTGGTGAAATTCTTCCACAAACCACGACGACCGGCTTTTCCACTCACAAAACACGCACCATCTGAAACGAAACGAAGTTGACGACACGAATGTACACGAAAGAAAAACAAAACAAACACTTTTGGCGTCGCGGCGTCGATGCACGTTTAAAGCCATCTACCCAAAAGGAAGATCAAACAACTCAAAGTTAGGATCAACAAAGTAAATTAAAATTTTATTTAATGAATTAACATCCCGACCAACAGTTGGTTAGACCAACGAAGTTACTATTTCTTTAAGAATATTGTCCAGAGGAGCGACATCCAATTTTTTACTATGGATTTTGACATGTTTGCCTGTTTGTTCTTTTTTGGGGGATAAATTTATCCCCAGTGTCAAATTACCCAGGTAACCATTAGCACTTTATTTCGCCTTTTCGGCTATATAGGGCTATTATAGAGCCAGTATGAAGTTTGTTAGCTCTGTGGTAGCCTCATAGTCGCACGTATGGCTTATTTTAATGCTTATGGTTACCTGGGTACCCCAATACTGATTTATTTTGCAATAGTATGTGCGTGAATTTTGAATGTTTACGTTTTTACAGGAGAATATGATGCAAAACCAAGTGCAAAACGCACATACCACTTAATAAGGCAACATGATACAATCATGGAAAATAGAGAAAAATTTGACGAATTATCAATTAAAACAATTTTACACTCGATTCCATGCTTTCAAACTTAAGAATGTTCAACTTATTTGCTCAATTATTTAGAATGCTAGTTGCACAAGGTACTGTCTATGCCTTTGTTCGTTTCATATCATTTTCACCCTCGCAATTGTTTATGTTCACAGTGCACTCGTATTGGTGATTCAGAAAAGATGTGACAAAGATGACGTAGCTTGTCATCCCCGTGGTATTGTCTATCCGGAATAAAGTTAGAACGCTTTTTATACCGAAGTCGGATTTTTCTCCAGATACAGGCAACTTTCCCAACTTCGGAAGTAGTGCGCTAGATTCGCCTAAAGATGCGCTAAACAACGCATCAATTAGTTTGACGGATAAATAATACTTCGGAAGAAAGTTTGGTTCGGAAGTCCCGACTTCCGAACTCTAAGTGCTACGCCGACAATATCTTCATAATTCTTCATGTCAATCTTTAAAGTTCCTTTAATTAACCATCGATATATCGCTATCCAGCTTTCTACGCTCTGTAATGGCGGCTTGTCGGTGTGTAAAAATCAATCGGTCACTGTACTTTTTGACACTAGCTGGAGGGAAGCCTGGAAGAGGCCTTTTCATGTGACACTGCCGAGACTGCATTTGTTTACAACCGCTGAACAGGCCTGCAATCCCGAAGCTGTCACTTTCATAGAAGAGCTGTCAATTGACGATGTAATCAGCTGATTTTAAACGTCTCGTGAAAAGGCCTAGTGATCACCGCCCCATAAAAAAATTGACAGCTCCAAAATTTTGCGATCACCCGACGAAATCCGGTGACTACCAAATCGACCTATTTTCCGAGGGGCGATTCATTGTTGTCAAATAATGAATCGAAAATACGTGAGTGAAAATAATTCATAAAAATACAAATATTGCACAAAAATACAAAAAAAAAGCATAAGAATACGTCATGACACGGAAAATTCGAAAAATCATATTTAATGCACATAATGCAAAAAAAAATCTTCAAATAAATCGAAATGCAAGTAAAATGGTCATTACGCGAATTCAAAGTCTTTTCGTAATTTAATACAATATTCACTGTAAACGCACACATCAAAGAAAACAAAACGGCATTACTATAGCTTTGCCACTCAGTTGGAATTCCCTCCCCTATTTTATTCATTCGATTTGAAACCCATTTCAACAACCAGGTCAACAGCAGATGCTAAAATGTTTACAAAATCATGCAATATGGCTGGCGGATTTTCACCGAGACGTGTTTACAAATATCGTTGCGCCGCATGTCGATACATATTTACCATATTGATTCGTTCATTGCGAGTGAATGTAACATATTTATTTAGGAATTGGATAATCGTTCGAAAATGATGAACATGTTTTAAGCAAATCAAAAATAATCACATTTTTAGTTTGAGAACGGTATTTACTGTCGTTCATTTCTAGATAAAAATACATAGTATTTCAAATCTGGCAAGTGTTTTATAGAATAATATATATTAGCATTTGCTCCATAATTATAAATTGAAAGGTTTTCTGTCGGTCATTGCATGCGAATAGGTAAATGTCTTGTGGATACACAAGAAGTCAGAAATGTTTTGCATCCGAGAACTTCCTTGAATGGATCGAGAATCTAATACGTTATCACTATAGGTTTGCTCAGTACGGTGAAATAACCTGTAGATTTTTTTCGTAAAATGTAAAGAATATGCAATTTAGTCCCAATCATACAAGGTTGGAAAAATCTCAAGAAAATGTTTGATACAATCTGATGCAGCAGTCGCCTCTGAAGTGTGTTTTTTTGTCTTCGAAGCACTGAAATGCAAAAATTGAAGTTCAAATACAAGAATAATAAATTTCAATCCATTTATGTGAAAGAATACACTAATATTACACCAATGCACAAAAAATTACTTCAATTCAATTTAATGCATTATTACATCCAATACACGTACATTACATGGAAATACATAAAAAATACATTATTACATTTTCAATACGTCGGACTGAATCGAAAATACACAAGTGAATCGCCCCTCGCTATTTTCATACCGACGAAGTCGAATGTCGTAGACTACTCATTTTCGTCGCAAGATTTGTTGAACAATTAAATTGTTGCCGATTTATCGGTAAAATAATCGATTGATTGTATATTTGTTGCTTATTTTGATTGCCTGATTAATATGCAGACGAAATCGGGTTCCTGTGTTTATAAATATTAATTGAAGCAAGTGAGTATTTGATATTTAATTAATTAAATGCGAATTATATGTGAGTTTTTACAGTCCGAGGCACATCCCAGAACACGTCATAAGACTAATTCTATGTAATAATCAAGGTAAGTTTTCCAATTTAGTGAGATTTTAACAGTTGTGTAGATTACTGGATCCCAGAGGAAATTCGATATAGTTTGGAAATGATTTTTTAGACACTAGTAGAATGTGACCTCGAATGTGACTATTTCGGCTTGATCTGGTCCCTTAAGTAGACTGACTTTCCTTGTTTTAAAATACATGGAGAGAAAAATCCGGAGGAAAATTTTCCCGTGGTTTGAGGCTGCAGATGATCAGTCACAGTTTAGAACTGAAAAGTATGACAATTTTCCCTGTGGTAGTAGCGGATTGTGTTAAAATAATAATCAAAGATACGAAATGGAAGCATGAATTATTTGAATGAGATTTGAATTTCTAAAACGAAGCAATCGGCGTTCGAATAGTAGGCGCCCATTAGCACACGAATATGAGCTCGATTGACAGAACGAAACAAAGAAAGAGACGATACTAATCCGAATATTGGGTACATCGTCTATGTATCATTAGCGCTACTCGTTCTGTCAGAACATACTTGTGAGTACACAGCCCATGATAATTCAGATATTCGACGGATGTCCAAAGGATATTCGCTCGGCCCCGACATGGCGCGGTTGGTAGCTGGCCATGATTCGGGGTATTTTTTGTGTAAAATAGAGAAAGTAGGAGAAAAAAAAAGAGATGAGAAATGCTCTCCGGTGGAAATAGACGGAGAAGCAAAGATACAAGATGATATATAAAAAAAAAGGAAAAATTGAAGGAAGGATTTGAAAAATGCTCTCCGGTAGGAATAGACGGAGAAGCAAGAGTACAAGATGATCTGAAAAAAAAAATGAAAAAGAAAACAACTTGAACTTTGTTAGTGATGGACAGAGTACAAGAACAAAAAAAAGAAGGAAACAGTTGGCCTTTGGCTGAGCTAGACGTAGAGCCACAGAAATAGTATGACAAGCAATGAAAAAGAACGATGGTTGAAGATTTTCTGATTTTGTAGTTTGATCGATGGTCTTGGGACTGGAAAACTAACATGACAGAGAATTGAAAATTTAACAAAGTGTTGTTTTGCGATTTTTTTTAACGAAAGAGAATCATAGAAGAGAGTAGAGGTGAGCGGGATTGTGGTAGTAGCGGATTGTGTTAAAATAATAATCAAAGAGACGAAATGGAAGCATGAATTATTTGAATGAGATTTGAATTTCTAAATCGAAGCAATCGGCGTTCGAACAGTAGGCGCCCATTAGCACACGAATATGAGCTCGATTGACAGAACGAAACAAAGAAAGAGACGATACTAATCCGAATATTGGGTACATCGTCTGTGTATCACTAGCGCTACTCGTTCTGTCAGAACATACTTGTGAGTACACAGCCCATGATAATTCAGATATTCGACGGATGTCCTAAGGATATTCGCTCGGCCCCGACAGGGATGTTGGGATGTTTGATTATCCGTACCATCATTTCGTGCATCTCACTCTAGAAAATACATCCAACTAGGGTAAATGATATATTTTGGACATGTACATATTTTGGACAAGCCTGAGCTTCTTCGATCAATTTTAGATAATGTGTAGGAAATTTTTTATCGAAAGTATGATCATTGCATACTTTTACCTCAACTCTAGCGGCTCCTGGAGAGAATTCACAAATCAACTATTATTTATCTTTGAAATTATTTAAAATGTAAAGCTTTCTACCAAAGTGCCTGCTGGACGCCAGTATGCAGGAGAACATGCATTCGTAACATGCACTTGAAACACGTTTAAATTGGTTTAAACGGCAATCTTGAGATCCTGCGGCCAAAGTTTAATTGTAATTGAGATACTAACATATTCCAATCGCTTAACATGAACTTGAGACGGATGAAAAAGGAGTGACCAAAATGAAGTTATGTTTTTATGCATCATACATTTATTGGTCACCCCATGTACAGTACACGGATGAACCATTAATTGCCAACTTTCAGGCTGTTTTCAATGATATCGATAAGATTGCGAAAAAATGTTAATTTCTGGTTTAATCTATGTCAGTTAAGCAAATAAATGCATTTAAATGAATGTGGATACGTGTAGGTACACACTTAGAAAAAGTTACCGACTTCGGTAATTCGATTACCGAATTCTCAACAGCTGAACGGTCGGTAATGGTTTCGGTAAAATAAAAAACCACCGAAACATCTGTAAATTGCCATTGAGAGGAAAGCTGTCAAATTTACTGACTGTTCGGTAATGTCCACCGAAAAACTGAACCAGATCTGTAAATTGCATCAGGCGGCAATCCGTCGCCTGATAGATCGGTACATTTTACCAAAAAAAAAATAGTTCGTAATCGCATTTACTGGAAAATTATTATTTGCATTTCAAATAAGGGCTATATTTTACCAATTTATTGTATTTTGTTTTCCTTACAATAATATTTATATAAATCAGTTCGTTCATAATAAGTCATTGAAAACAATGCAGAAATTCGATAGCGGTTGATTCTCCATCCATGAAAAGGAAGAAGTTCTTATTGTCAGGTTTAGGAACTTGGAGAATACGGGGAAGCATCGACATGATCTGCCTCTCCAACATCCCACATCCAACAGCAATCCGCACATCCTTTTGGCACACCGGAAAATTGGCAACAAACCATCATTGAGCCGCTTTCTAAAGCCTGCGGGGAGTCTTCTTCGTGCTGTAACAAATGAAATCATTCACTCAGAGTGCCTCCAAACAACGAAATTTATATTTTACCTGTATCTTAACCAAACCAGCTACCCGATTTCCAACGCCAACTCCTCTTAATATTTTCGAGGCATGTTTAAATATGACGATTGTGAAATTAGTATTTCTCTGCGGCACTTGAAAAATAACTGTGGACAGCGTGTGAAGCAGCCATTTTGACACTTGATGCTTTAGTGCGACGATCTGCAGCTCCAATTACCGAAACTCCAGCAAAATATGTTACCGACTTCGGTGCTGAAGCTGATTCACAGAATTTCCGGTAGAGATATTTACTGAACTCGGTGAATCAGAACTAATTTACAGAAAATCGGTAATTTAAATGACAGATATGAATACGTCACTCCGAAATTACCGAAAAATCTGTATTTTTTTTAATTACCGTCGATATCCGTGAAAAAAATTACCGAACTCATAACATCTATTTAAGTGTGTAAGTCATACCATTGAGATCTGTAGGTGGCCATTTTTAAATTAGGAGAAAATGACTCTGTCCAAAATATATGCATTTTCCATGTCGAAATTATATATTTGATGTCCAAAAAGAAAATATTTCAGTTCGCAGTATATCACAGTTTACATCTAGTAAACGTAATTTACTCAAAAATTGGGCAATGGATACACAAGACTAATCATAGGTTATGTATTTGGATGAACCTTGTGGTTTTCAATTGTTTTATACTATTCAATCTCGATATATTTTCTAATGAATGTCCTGCGGTTGTCCAAGATACATCATTTACCCTATCTGAAAAGTGAAAACTAGAGATTATTTTCCAAATTGTCACAAAATAGAATGAAGATTGAGTTCATAAAGGTAGCATCATACATATTAGTAAAATTTTCCGCCGGATTTTGATCCTATGTATTTTAAACGTGGTTATATGGTTAGTATTCTGTGCTGTCAATCAAATTGATACATGGGGGCGTACTGAATTCTCGAGGTGTTAAACTATCTTAGGTCAGACTGAGAACCGAACAGTAATCACTTTCTCGAAATATTCAGTATTTTCTTTCTCTTGCAGAATTATGCAGTTTGAGACGATTCCAAAGGATAACAAAGTGTTTGTGCACCCGGCCCTGTTCCCACCAATATCTACGGAAGTATGGACATTCCTCAAATAATCACCCATGCCACCCGATTAAACACCCTATTTGATCGGATTGCATTGCACTTTTGATCACAGTTTGGAACCGTCACACTTTTAAACTGTGTTGTTCGATTTAGTGTGAACAGCGCAATAACTAGATTAATCATTCTATTTCCTCGGGTTTCATCACACATCATTCAATACGAAATTGACCTAGCATTCATTCGATTTTATCGACGTTGGTCTACCGATTTCGTTTGGCGTCGCGTCGGCTGCCTACCCTGTAAGAGCCGAGAGCCGATGCCCACGTAGCGTTTTTTTAACGCTGCGTGCACATGGCGTTGAAAAAACGCAGGTGTGCATCGGTGCGGCGACGCTGCGTTACCGCTTTTTTCCGATGCACACATGCGTTCTTTTAACGCCGTGTGCACGCAGCGTTGAAAAGACGCTACGTGGGCATCGGGCCTAAGGGTGCGGCCAGAGTAGACGCGGCGAAGCGTCTATACGATTTGACAGCTCCTTATTATTGATTATTATTCCTTTGCGTGCAGTTTTCGCGCGGCGTCGCGTAGACGCGTCTACTCTGGTAGGCACCTAATAGCCTGTTCAAATTACGCCAATAATAATATAATAATTGGCGTTTCAGGGTAAATACGCTTTATGATGTCATTATTTACGTAATATTCCATACATTTTGCGCTGTCAAAAGATACCCGCTAAAAAGAGTCATAAAGAATTTATTACGAACAATTCTCGCTTAACTTTTCAAAAGGACCTAAGTAACATTTTTTTCATGAATTAATTTGAATAGCGCAATCAACAGAACAACATGAAAGCTTTTGATTGCGCTATTCAAATTAATTCATGAAAAAAATGTTACTTAGGTCCTTTTGAAAAGTTAAGCGAGAATTATTACGAGAGAGCTTTCGTTCTAACTGGGATGCAGGGAGAAATTCAACAAAACAAAACTGACAAGCGTCACGCTCTCTTTGCCAGAGAGAAAATTCTCTCTGTTTTCATTTCGTTTCGTAGTTGACAGTCATGCTCTTTCTGTCGCAGCAGGGTCGAATGCATGTTAGATGGAAATCTTCTGAGCGCTGAATAGAATAACTCGGATTGTGATGGTTTTGAGGAAAGCATTTTATATGATGAAAAATAATGATGATAATTATTTATTCTATTTAAACATGAATTGTTTAAAAAACAGATGCTCTCTAGTATTAACATGAAGTATTTAACTTAAACCTAGATTTAATAGAACAAATCGAATAAATTTTCAAAGTTCAAGGGCTAATGCGGAAGACAATTTAAAACGTAGGAATGGTTGTAAAACGAATATATTTGATGAATAAACATGATTTCATAAATTGTATCAATTCTGCTCCTTGAATGGCTTAATATACTTTGGATTTCAACATTTTACACGTGGGACAACTGTACGATTTGAATGGGATGTATATATGAAGTAGAATAACCTTAAATAAAACATGGATTGGTAATGCATTAATTCATCCAAAATCCAGTTTAAATTATATCACATTCACACGATTCGATTTTGTTAGAAGCTGTATCATTGATTGTCGAGTAGAACGCAATGGTTCAGTTTCCATTTTTTCCTTCATACATGGAGATACTGGTGGAAATACATTTTAGTTCGATAATATTTCTTGAAAATTGGTCCAATCGTCCTTTTTTTATTTATTTGTGAGAATTCCCAAAAGTATCTAAATTTTTCTATCAAATCTCCGTTCGATCATAGTACAGAATCAAAATACTTTTTAAACTTAAAAATAAATTGAGGAATAGTCTGATTCCTCGAAGAACGGCGCACCCAACTAATGAATTATCATTGTCCTTAATGAGAGCTTCAAATATTCTTCAAAAATCCCTTTTCATATTTTTTTTTTATATTTTTTTTTCGTAGAAACTTTGTTCAGAAAAAAATGTTCGATTGTCGCCACACAAATGCTTGATTTCGCTAATTAAATTTTAAAACTCTCCTTGAATTCAACCCTGTATTAGCGTGCAAATGAGCAAACATGGAAACGTCAAGATATATTATCTTGCTGCAGTCTGAACACTTCGTAATAATTGGATACCCTCTCACTTAACAAAGTCATAAATAGCCCAATCTGAATTAGGGTCTCGCCGACATTTCTCACCAACACGAACGCACGGTTGTGGTTGCAAACAATCCCATTTGATTTTGCCGTGACAGCTGCTCGTGGTTGCAAACAAACTGAGTAAAAGTGTGAGTGAAATGTGCGTGTGCGTACACGCTCGCAGAAAGCCTAATAGGCTACACGTAAAAAAATTTAATGTTATTTATTATTAAGATTTCTAATACTTTTCTGCCAAAGCAGGCGCCTAATGATAAGTATAAGAAAAAACTTATACATCGCATTAGTCACATACATTCCAAAACTTATACTTTTCATTAACTTATGAATGTTATTAGCTTTTTGATATGGGATCATTCATTAGGTGGCATATAATGAAGAGTATAAGTATTTTCGAATGGTTTTTTGCCATAACATATAAGGTTATTTTTTTACGTGTATAAAAGTCCCATAAGGCTCGGTGAAACAATCTATAGATTCGTCGGGACCAACCTCGGTCGATCCTACCGACGTGAACCGATTTAGTCGGGGGGAAAGTCGCAGATGCGTCAATTGACAGTCAGAGGAAAATTAATCGAGCAGCTGGATGGTTATGTTTTGCTGGTGGATTTTTCTACACTTCCGTGAATTTCACAACAAGTGCTTTTAGCAAATATTCCCGATTTCCCAAACAAGAGTGATAAAACTCTCGTGATAATTATTATTACATCATACTATAATCAGGCATTTTGTTTGAAATTACATCGTTTTGGATGCAATCGATGCCATGAACGACATCCGCCGCCTAAAGGAACAACAGAAAGAAAAGCATCCCGCCTTCGGTTCTTATCTGGAATGCATGACCCGGGCCCTGTTTACGGGATTGGCCGCCTTCACGTTAGGTAAGTTCAATTCCAAATCGTATTTAATTTTGTTGACTCAAGGTAAATTCAAGAATTGAGCAATACTATCATAACTTAATAATTGTAATGGTTTATATTCCGGTTTCTAATAACATCAGGCTCACCAACCATCCACAATTTATTATGTAGAACTTATTTAAATTGTATCTATCAAACGAAATACTTAAAAAAATACCATTACAACACAATGGCATTATAGAGAATAGTAGTTGTATTTTG
Organism: Armigeres subalbatus; assembly: GCF_024139115.2. Lineage (NCBI taxonomy): Eukaryota > Metazoa > Arthropoda > Insecta > Diptera > Culicidae > Armigeres > Armigeres subalbatus. The sequence goes on along the minus strand of NC_085141.1, from coordinate 106,811,495 downwards.
ATTATAAACATATAGCAATAAGCAAAGGAACGTTAACGTCCTATGGTGAAAGCTTTGTGTTTGGTAATAATTATTGCACTCATTACATTCTATCCAATCGACATAATCAGATCATTAATGCATTTTTCGTTTCGTTTAACGTTACAGGATTTTCGTCGACATATTTCCTGCAAAAGATTATTTCTAAGCGACTGCCGTATCAACCGAAAATTGGCATCCTGCTGTCGACGGTGATCGGAACAGCCGCTTCGTATAAGGTGACCGCCGATCGTACCAAATCCTGCCAGGCAGGTTGGATGGCCGCTGAGGGCAAATTTACTGCCCTCTCCGACCGTCACTCGTCCGACTTGAAAGCGAACAACAATGGCAACTAACTTAGTAGTGAGGCGGTGCTTCCCTGCGGCAATGATCGGAGGGACATTTTTACGCAGAGGGATAATTAGAACAGAATGCATTTCTGCTAGTTTTAGATGTAAATACACGGATGCGAATAAGTATAAGGGGTTCAGGGGAAAATATAAGACGATGGCTTCCGGAGCTGATACGGACGATAGTCGTGATATCGGGTCGGATCAGTTTGACTTGGATGATGCGGAATATGATGCCGTGGCGAACAGTGCTATGCACGTTCAGAAACGATTGCAAAATGAACAAAACGTTTTGGTAATTCAGCCGTATGTTAAGTGGGGTCCCAGAAAGTCCGATAGTAAGCCAGAGCATCAACTTTTGGAAGCAGAAGCGTTGGTACGATCTTTGCCCAAATGGAAAGTGGAACACAGTATAAAGGTTCCCTTGGATTCTCTCGAAAAGAAGCATCTTTTTGGAGCTGGAAAGCTGGAAGAATTAAAAACTATACTAAGCGATTTGCAGACGTCCGGCAAACTAATCACCTGCATTTTCATAAGCAAAGGAACGTTGACGTTTGGACAGAAGAAATTATTGGAACAACACTTCAAACTTCCGGTCATGGATCGTTACACCATAGTTATCCAGATCCTTCGATTGCATGCCATCAGCACTGAGGCAAAGCTGCAAGTAGCGATGGCGGAAATTCCTTACATTTGGTCACAGATGAAAGATCATGACAAAATTCACCTCACGGAATCCCAGAAACAAATGCTACGTTTGAGAGAACGTAAACTCAAGGACGAGTTGGTCACCATTCGCTCCCACCGGGAGCTCTTGCGAAACAAAAGAAAACAAAAAGCTTTTCCCATTGTCGCTGTTGTCGGATATACAAATGCTGGTAAGACCTCGCTGATTAAGGCCCTAACGGAAGAAAAATCATTGGAACCGAAAGATCAACTGTTCGCTACTTTGGACGTGACGGCTCATGCTGGCCTGCTTCCGTGCAAACTAGAAGTTCTGTTCATGGACACCGTCGGTTTCATGGCGGACATTCCCACCGGCTTGATTGAATGCTTCGTGGCAACCTTGGAAGACGCCATGCTGGCCGATGTAATCGTCCATGTCCAGGACGTTTCCCACGAGAATTTCCCCGAGCAGAAAAGGCACGTCGAAACGACGCTCAAGTCCCTGCTTAGAACATCCGGTGTTACCCACCAGCCGAAATTGCTGGACAACGTCATAAATGTGGGCAACAAGGCCGATCTCCTTCCGGATACTGATGGCCATGGGGACATCCAGCTGGTATCGTCCAAAACGCTGCATGGAATGAACGATCTGCTGAAGGAAATTGAACGAAAAATATTGCAAGTCACTGGTCGACAAAAGATGATCATTCGAGTCCCGATGGGTGGTTCGGAAGTAGCGTGGTTGTACAAAAATGCGGCAGTAACGGAGACGGCCGCCGATCCCGTCGATAGCCAACGAATGCTGGTCAGCGTGGTCATTACGGAGGCAAAGTTGCAACAGTTTAGGCACCAGTTTGTGATTAAAAAGCAAGGATGATTACAGCAGATAGAAATATACCAAAACTGTTTTATTTTAGTGCAAAATAATTATTGAATTATTCGATTGCCCCATGCATAGTGATAGTACATGCTTTCAGCTAAGCAATTGAACAACATTTGCGTATAATATTAACCTAGATTCGGCGATATCTTAAAGCACCGCCGATCTGATTGTCCACCCCAGGGTTCTTATATTTTTTTCTATTTCATTGTGGCGTCGTGTGCAGCAATTTTTTATTATTTACTATGAAGTGACACGTCGGTTCGTCGATGCGACGAACTAACACCGACGGTATCCTGGATTTCGACACCAAAATGGTTTCTAAGAGCAGCCACCAGGTCTCCGGCTTCGGTTATTTTTTTCCAGGCCCCGACACTACACTACTTCTACTGGGCATAGGGCCTTAACATGCACCCCATTACCCCCCCTTATACGCAGTATAATGCTGTGCAGCAACCCGTTTCAAGAATCATCTCACCCTTCTGCGGATGCAGTTGACATCATCACCCATGCCAGCGAGTTTTTCATTGCTTCTCATGACCCTCAGAACATCGGCGCAACTTTTGTTCTCGGCTTTGACAATAATTGCCTAGCCTTTGTCCCTTCGACTACGGCAATTGGAAGGTGCGCCCTTTCGCATACGGGTGTTACCCTTCTTGACCACCATTCTTTTCTCTTTCTCTCTGCAGTTTTCTTTGCGGTTTCCTTTTCCGCTCGTTTCGCTGTTTTGGGGTTCACGAAAAAAAGGCCTTTATTCATGCGAATTTCAGCACCCTTTTAAGGCACTTGCAGTAAGGAGAGTACGGAGCGTCAATTCTGTCTCCTTCATGGCCTCCGTAGCCTGGATCAGAGACGATGGTATTATATAGAGACACGCGGAGAGAATAAAAGCAATTCTGGCTTCACGGCCAGCAGACAAAAAAAATCTGTGCGATCGGCAACATAAAAATTTGTGAGAACTTGAAGTGACTCTCAGTGTGAGCAGTTATTTCGTTTGCTCCAACTACATATTTTGTATTCTTTAGCACCATTCCCTTATATTCAACAATAAATATGATTAACTATCATATATAAATTTGCAATGAGAACTATGAAAACATCTTTATTTACTGAACTTTTCAAACTTTTTCAAAATTTCTTTAATGTTGATTACAATACCTATCTTGCATTTAGTACCGATTGGTAATGTTTGTTTACTTTGCTCGTTTGGTACCGCGTGTGACGGTTCGTTTGGTACTTTCGGCTTCACTGTTTGCGGGTCTCTATCTTTAAACAACGTCTCTGGCCTGGATCACTGCCAACTTCTCCTTAGTCAGTGTGTAGGCGGATCTTTCATTTCGCCTCCTCACTGGCGTTCAGCAGGGACCTCCATGACTGCTTTGCCTCTATAACGAGGGTCATCACAGACATCTTTTGATTCCTGCTGTACTGCCCGCGGTTATCCAGAAAGGACATGATCACGTCCGAGATGTCCGTGACTGCCAACCCTCACATCCAATATCTTCTTCTTCTTATTGGCATTACATCCCCACACTGGGACAGAGCCGCCTCGCAGCTTAGTGTTCATTGAGCACTTCCACAGTTATTAACTGCGAGGTTTCTAAACCAAGTTACCATTTTTGCATTCGTATATCATGAGGCTAACACGATGATACTTTTATGCCCAGGGAAGTCGAGACAATTTCCAATCCGAAAATTTCCTAGACCGGCACCGGGAATCGAAACCCAGCCACCCTCAGCATGGTCACATCCAATATATAAATAGCAATACCCAAAGCGGTGACGCGCGGCTACAAAGCAAGACCATGCTGAGGGTGGCTGGGTTCGATTCCCGGTGCCGGTCTAAGCAATTTTCGGATTGGAAATTGTTTCGACTTCCGTGGGCATAAAAGTATCATCGTGTTAGCCTCATGATATACAAATGCAAAAATGGTAACTTGGCTTAGAAACCTCACAGTTAATAACTGTGGAAGTGCTTAATGAACATTAAGCTATGAGGCGGCTCTGTCTCAATGTGGGGATGTAATGTCAATAAGAAGAAGAAGAAGAACCAAAGCAAAGTCCATTAACGCGCGCTGCCAGAACCATAGGGGGCGTCGGGGTAATTTGGCCACCCTAAGGCAAATATATTAAACATGATTTTAATCAATACATTAATATACTGCTTCCAATGGAAAATTCAATGTGTAAGAATTCATTTGTCCTTGAGTACGGTACAGTAACAATACATTTTATATTCATTTTATACCAATTACAAATATCGATTTTTTTACCAAACTGAAAGCTGATGGGGTAATTTGAGCACCCCATCGGGGTAAAATGAGCAGTTGTTGTTTTTTGTTAAAAATTAAAAGTTTTTGGTTTCAGTTTTTTTACAAACGCCCCTTCCGATGACATTAAAATACTTTTAGACTCATATTACATCTTTTCGTTTTATTTAAGAATTTTTTTAATCATCTATATTTATTAGGGTAAAATGCTCAATAGTGGACCCCCTAGTAGCGAAATTTTGCTCTTCCTGGCATAAGGATGAGAAATTTTCAAAATATTAATTTTGCGTCATATCTAATATCAAGCTCTGCATCTCCTGTTCACGATACATACAAAAAACACTCAAATACTCGACGTTATTCTTTGGAATTAACATTGTAAAGTTGGACTAAATTTGCCCTATAGTAGACCCCCTGGGGGTCCGTAATAGGAAATTGCTTCCCTATAGTCGACACTTCATTTGATTTTCATGTTTCGTTTCGGGACGTTCTTCTTCCCTATTATGGACCCCCCCAAAATATTCCTAAAATTCCTCTCGTGTTTATTTTTTATAGAATTGTAAAAAATCAACTAATTTTTCTTTCCAGAGCATTTTCAATGGATGTAATCAAATCATAGGACTGTAAGGTAGGTTCTCCCGATGGAATTTCATAGCAAAATGTTTTTTTTTTTTTTTTCTTTATTAAGGAGCTTTTCAGCCCATGGCTGGTTCGTCTCCATATATATATATATAGAGGAGTCGGAGGGATTCCCTTGAGTAAGGTTTTACAATTTTAAAATGGATTTATAATAAGGTATGTATACATTTCATGGTCTATTATTATTTAAAGGAAAAAACAAAATCTTTATATTCTTGAGTTCGTTGCTACCATTACTATTTTAAATTTGGTAATAAAGGCCAGTGTCCTTCAAGTAGTTGAATAGGGTGTCGTGATGTGTCCGGTCGTACCCAAGGATTTCTCGAATATTGTTAGGGAGGCCGTTTTGTATTCGAGCTCCTTCATATAGTGGACATATAAGTAGAAAGTGTTCCACCGAATGATGTATGTTGCAAGTTTCACAAATTTTCCTAAATGGACCACCACCTGCCATATTGTGCGATGCTCTAGTGTGCCCTGTTCGCAAGCGAGAGAGCACCTTCTGGTCCTGGTGATATGGGACGTCTTCCCATCGAGTGGTGTCATTTTTAATTTTCCTTAGCAGCAGATTCTGACGACTTTCCCATGCGATTGCCCAGGAGGTTTGTATCTCTGAAGTTATCCATCGTTTTATGTCTTGACCTGGTGTGTTGTGTGTCAATAGACGGGTGTTACGTCCAACAGACGCAAGCTCTTCATTCCCAGAAATCCCGCAGTGTCCGGGAACCCATACAAAAACTGAGTTTTTTGGAGCCTGCTTCTGAATGGCCTGAATCCATGGATGGCGTGAGATGTTTGATTCGAGAGCGGAAAGTACGCTAGCAGAATCAGAGAAGATGGCGATTGGTTTGTTTGATGGAGACGTAACTGCTTCGAGTATTGCGGCGGCTTCAGCTGAAAACACCGAGCAATGATCTGGTAATCTATGAGAATAGTTGATATCACTCCCATAAATACCTATTCCAACGCGGTTTAGTGCTCTGGATCCGTCAGTATATCTTATGGCATGACTGGTATACTTTCTTCTTTGCAGTTCTATTACTGAATTTTTCATAACAAGTGAGTTGTCACCGGCACGAAATCGCTGTTTTATCGTATAATCTAGGACCATCTTGGGTTGATTCCAGGCCCTGGCTCCAGCCCAGTGGATCTCGGACACCGGAGGGAGCTCCTGGTCGGTGTGGTGACGAAAGAGTCTTTTTGCCACTTCGAGCAAAGGGATTCCTTCATCATCTCCGGTCGTCTTTTCCAAAAAAGCGATAGCACGTTTGGATATTATTTCCGATATATAGTGTTCAAAGGGCAATCTTCCGGCTTCAACGCATGCTACCTCTGCCGGTGTAGATGGTAGGAGATTCGATGTAATCCGGATGGCTTGATTATAGGTTGATTGTAGGGTGTTGATAAGCGATTTATTCACATGACATGTGAGTTCAATTCCATATATCAATCTGCTATCTATAACGGCTTTCGCTACTCGTGTTCTTATGTCTCGATTGCTGGACTGATGCCGTCGTGCTAAGAGCTCGTAATATGTTCAATCTGGTTTGGCAACTTCGTTTTACCTCAAGAAAATGAGCTTGGAAGGTGAGGTGGCGGTCGACTCGAACTCCAAGAATTCGTAACGAATTTCGATAGGGGATGAGATCTTCACCAGCTTTGGCCGATAGTCGTGATGGGCGGTGGTTGTTTAGGCATATATGTGTTATGGCGCTTTTCTCTCCGGAAAGTACAAATCCGACTTTTGTTGTCCATCTATGAACATCGTTGATAGCGGCTTGCAATTTTCTTCGAAGGGCTTTCAAAGTTTTACCCAGTACTACCAGAACAATGTCATCTGCATATACAAAGATGTATATCTCTTTGGGTAGTTTGGCAAAGACATCATTCATTGCTACAAGAAAAATTGTGACCGCGATCACAGTACCCTGTGGAACTCCTGTTTCTTCGGGAAATATTTTAGACTTGTGGTTACCGATGCATACTTGAAAGGTTCGATTTTGCAGAAAATTTTTAATGTAGTGTAGAATGTGACCAGAGAGGCCCCATTTTATTAGCTGACATATTACTTTCGGTGTCCAGGCCCTATTGTAGGCCTTAGAGAGGTCCAGGGTGGCCATTTCGATATGATTATCTCTGTCTTCTGTTTGCTGTAATACTTCCCCCAGGGATGCAAAATATGTTCCAGTGCCGTGTCCTGGACGAAACGCATGCTGTCTGTGATCTAAATGATTGTTTTCTTCGAGGAAGTGTACCAATCGTCGATTTACCATTCTCTCGAGTATTTTACTAGTGCAGCATGTGAGTGATATAGGCCGGAAGTCGTCCGGAGTTGGAGCAGCTGATGTTCGCTTAGGAATCGGGACAACCAAGCTATGTTTCCAGTTTGTTGGGAGCGAATTATTTACCCATTCTTTATTCATGAGTCGCAGGAGTATTAGCTTTCCAGTACGTGACAACTGTTTCAAAATTGGGTAACCTACCTCATCGTGGCCTACTGATTTTCCCTTCGCGCGGGAGAGTGCATGTTCTAACTCAACTAGTCGGAATGGTTGATTGATCTCCTGGATTGTACTATCGTCTGGAATTCGAATATGTTCAATCGAGTTGGTGGAAACAGCGTTTGTTTGGATGAAGTCTTTTTCGTATGCAGATATTGCCGATAGTGATGCAAAGTGTGCTCCCATCATATCAGCAACTGTTGTAGGATCTGCTGTGGTAACACCATTATGTTTTAGAGCCATACCTTGAGATATTCGTTTACCACTCACAGCATTAATTCGGCCCCACAGTTCGGAAGAAGACTGATTTTCATTGATTCCTTCTAGAAAGTTCTCCCAACTTTGCTCTTTAGCTTCTCTGATGATCTGACGGCATTCATTCCTTTTTTCTTGATATTTGGCCACAGCTATTTTTTTATCCGGATGTCCACATGGAATTCGCTTTGCGGTTCTCAATGCTTTTCTGCGGGCTTTGACAGCAGTTTTGGTGGCTGGGGACCACCAATGTGATGATTTTCGTCCCGGGTTGGGACTTGATTTAGGGATACTCTTATTGGCTGCTTCATGCATTTGTTTGATGAAATCGATTATGTTCTCTGGTGGGCTATGTTCTGTAAGGGTTTCTAATTCGAGTTCGAAAGTTTGCCAATCTGCGCGTTCAAAAATCCATCGCGGTCGTCTGGATGTTTTAGGTGGAGAGATTGGGATTTTTATAATAATAGGGTAATGATCGCTGCCCATTGGCTCAATGTATGTACGCCATGACAGACGATGTACAATGCTGGCACTTGCTAGTGACACATCTACGGCAGTTGATGTTTCGCCTCTCGTGAAAGTAACGGATCCATCGTTGAGTACAATTAGGTCTAAGGCTTCCGCCGCCTCTGCCACAACGGAACCTCTAGAGTTGGCAGAAGGGCTACCCCATGATGGGTGATGGCCATTGAAGTCCCCGAGTACGAGTCTGGGCTCTTCCGTAGAGTCGATACATTGTTTTAAACGATTATCCAAGTTTGTTATTTTTCCGCAAGGTAAATACACATTCACTACTGTTATTGGTAACGGTAGCTCGATCCGAACAGCGAGTGCGGGTAAGTCTGTGTTTAGTGTGACTTCAGAGAAAGGTATATGCTTACGTACTCCTATTGCAACCGAATGATAAATGTTAGCTTCCCTCTTATAAATCCAACGGTATTCTCCTGATAATATTTTGTTCAAACGCTCAACTGTAGTTCGGTGAGCTTCTTGGATTGCTATTACCGCTGGGGGGTCGTCCAGAATTAGTATCTCTAGGTCTGGTAGATTATTGTGTATTCCGTTAATATTCCACTGAATTGCTAATTTAGTATCTAATTTTCTTGTTGCACCGTTATGCGGTCCAGATTGGGCTACCAGCTCTGGATGGAATAATGCTGTGGCGACTGGACATGAGCTTGATGTGGATGGATGTACGGTATCTGAAGATTGGTTGCTGGTATCGTTTCTTATGAACAGCTGCTGTGATTGGTTTGTATTTGTAGATACTACCTCGAGCGAATCCGTTATTGAGTCATTGTTAATGTCAAAAATTTCAGGGGTTTGGTGTGAAGCGAAGAGAAATTTTGAATGGAGAGATAACAAGGCAGGTAAGGAGTCTCAAGGTAGGTAGTTCATTGGAGTTGGATCATCGGTCCACCTGGTATGTGAACTTTGGGTCCTCTGGGTTTATCATCATTTCCATCCGAGTCTGTGGAGTGGTTACGCTTAGGAGTGGGATCTCTTGATAGGTAAGTGTTTGCTTTCTCTTTTTTCTTAGTTTGCTTGGCGGTTTTCTTCGTTTTGGTACGTTGGGCGGTTGTCTCCATGTCGATGTCGTTTTCCGATGCATTCGGAGAGTAGTTAGCTTGCTGTGCTCCGTGATTTTGCGGTTTCGTTTTGCCTGTTGATGTTTCTGTTCCACTTCCGTTATTTGTACTTCTTCGCAGAAGAGCGATTTCTTTGTCTTTTCGATTGATGCTCTCTTCCATGACCTTGATTCTGGCAACAAGATCTCCGATAGTACCATACTTCTTAGTTAAATCTAGTCGCGACTCCCGCTTCAATGCAGTTTCTAGAACTTTGATACTCTCATCTTTTTCTTTTAGAACAATCTGAAGTTGGTCTAGTTTTTTAGTCAGTGTTCCAATGGCACCGGCGTCACTACTTGCTTCATCGGGTATGCGTTGGGCTCCTTCTTCCAGAGCCTCGATTCGTTTATCTTTCTCTGAAATTTGCTGAAGTAGTTGGTTCATGGTCGTCGTCAAGTTGGTGATCTCTTCGTCTTTTCCGGCCGTTGTAATCCCACAGAATGACCTACTACTAAAACGTTGTTCGAAGATTCTTTTCGCTTCGGGATACGATTTTCCTTGGTCGATACGGATGTGCTGGATATCGTTTTCTTTAATGTACTCCGGACATTTTCGGCTAGCTATTGAGTGCGAGAAGGAAGTACATCTTTTGCAAAAGGTTTCGGCAGTACAGGGTATATTTTCTTGTATCGTGTGACTTTCCGAGCATGTACCACATACGGCTTTTATTGCCACGCATCGAGTAGCTGTGTGGCCGAAACTCCAGCATTTGTAACACAGCATAGGAGCTGGATAGTATGGTCGCGTTTTGCATCTTAACCACCCAAACTCCATATGCTGTGGAATAACTGTGCCTTCAATCGTTAGAATAATAGTAGCGGTATTGATCACTTCAGATCCGTGCCGTCGTTTAATACGACGGAAATCGATAACCCCCTGATCCTTCAAATTCGCTCTCAGATCGTCGTCCGACATGCTCATTGCTTCCGAGCAGGTAACCACACATCGCGATGAGTTTAGCACTGGATGTTTAACAACTCTGATTCCAGTTCCATCTGCTAGCTTTTCCATGACTAGTAATTTCTGCACATGTAATGGGTTTCTTACCTTCAGTGCGTAGGTGATGCCTCGTTTTTCTGAAAATGCTCCATCGATTTTTCCTCCGATCCATTTTTCCACAGAGGTTCGTAGAAGGAAAGGATTATTTGGAAGGTTTCCGTTGTTTAGGCCTTCCATCCGAAGAACTGTGATTGAACCATATTCATTATTACGATCGTAAAAGGACGGGAATGTTCTGCCTGTGTAGGATCCATCGATTATTCTTCCTGAACTACTTATTGTAGTTCCTCCTCCAGGGTCATCTAAAGGTGGGAAGGGGTCCTTGTCCGACATTGTCGGTGAACCGAACGCACTTCTGCTAACTGCTAGATATTGTAATTACTTGACCGCACTATCGTGATAATGTACAACGAGGGAAACAGACGATTTCTTTGTTATCGGGGTCACTACACTAAATGTGCTTTCTTCTCGCTTTTGAGGTTAGTATGATAGACGCTAAGCTTGGGTGATGTATTCCCGAAAAAAACTGATAGACCGAAGGAACACTGCAAACAGTAGGTATAAAGACAGAAAGATCACACGCGGCGACCACGGAAGGTTCTCAGAAAAACGAAACCAAGTATTTTATTCCGACGTATGAGATTGAAATCGAAAGCAAACAAACAAGCTAGATCGATGCGCGTCCGTTCGCCATCGCTGCAAGCTGTCGACTGAGCAAAATGTTTCCATTGTGCTGTAATAATGAAAAAATGTCTGGAGGGTCCACTATTGGGCATTTTACCCTAATTAACGAGTTGAACATTGTCGGTTCACCCAATCGAGTTCTTTGTTGAATCCTTACGCTTTTGCCATTGATGTGGGCTCTGGCGAACTCAAAGCCAGCTGAGGGAGTCGTCTACATTCTGCTTTGCAATTCAACTGATGCGAGATATGATTTTTTTCTGCCAAGTGAGTGCATAAAGTGCGTTTGTCTATTTCCAATAAGTATTATCAAGGGCGTAGCCAGAGAGGGGCAGGGCCGTCGCCCCCCCTAAATTGTGGAAAGATTGAACGGGTACTGAAATGAATTCCCTCAAACATGTGCACTTTACGATCCAATCATATACAGAAATAGGTGGTTGAAATTCAAAAGATTCCCAAAACTTATCAGGGCATCCAGGATCCATAATATATGAAAGTTCAAAACAACTCGAAAAATTTTGGGCTCAAAAATTCTCCTTGAAATCCTTCTAGAAGCTCCCCTGAGAACTTTGAATTCCTCCGGAAAGTTATCCACAAATTCCTCTGAAAATCGTTCGAAAATCCTTCTCATGTAATTGTAATTCCTCCTTATCTAGAAACCCCCCACTAAATTTTTTTTTAGGAAATTCACGAGAAAATTCCTTGAAGATTTCTTTTCTTCTCTCCAAGACTTACTTCTAGATATTTCTTCGGCTATTCTCTCTTCAGGAAGAATCCGGCACTTCCTTCAGGAATGCATTCGAGAGTTCCGTCAAGAATACATACGGAATTGCTTCCCAAAATTCTACCAGAAGTTTCTTCAAAAATTTATGACGGAAATTCTCCGATTTAGCTCCATAATTTCACTTGTAAATCTATAAGAAATTCCTTCGGAAATTCTTCTAGGAACTTCTCCGGGCATTCCTCTCGGAACTCTTCCTTTAATTCCTACTGGATTACTTCCAGGAAATTTTCCGGGAATACCTCCAAACATTCAATAGCGAAATCATCTAGCATTCCAATTTGGAATTCTATTCGCAATTACTTCAGAATATCCTTCAAGAAATCCTCTAGAAATATCTTCATGAATTTCTCCTGGAATTCGTCCAAGTATTTCCCCAGAAATTCTGACAGGTATTTTTCCGGGAGTTTCTTCAGGTACTTCTCCAAGAATTCCTTCCGGACTTCACTCGGAATTTACTCGGATATCTACCAAGAGTTCTTCCAGAAATTTCTTCGGAACAATCCGCAGGGATTTTCTTCAGCAATTCATCTGGGAATACTTTCAGGATTTCATCTGGGAATTTCTGCATTAATTCCTTCCTGGTATTTTTCTGGGAATTCCTTCAGATTTTTTTCGGAAATTCATTTAGGAACTTCTCTAAGAATATTTTCAGGACTTCCATGTGGGAATTCCTCCGGAAGTGCTTGTGGGAGTTCCTCCGGGAGTCCTTCCAGGAGTTTTTCCAAGAAATTCTCCGGTAATACCTCCAGGAACTTCACAGGGAATTTCACGGGAAATGGGATTTTGGAAGTTCCTAAAAAAAAATTTCTCTTCCTCTAGGGTATTCCACCGCATGTTCCTCTGAAGTTCCACCAGTAGTTCCTTCGGGAATTCAATCAGGCTTTCTTCCAGGAATTCATTTAGCATTTCTTTAGGCATTTATCTACAAATTCCTCCAGAAGTTCCTCTGAGAATTTCACTGGGAGTTCTTACGGAAATTCCTCCGGGAGGTTCTTTTAAGAATTCTTCCAGGAGTTCCTCCTGGAATTCTTACGGAAGTTCCTTTGGGAGTTCATCCTAGAATTCTTACGAGAGTTCCTCCAGGATTTCCTCCGGAAATTCTTCCTGTAGTTCTTCAATAAATTCCTTCAGAAGTTCCACCGGCAGTTCCTCCAAGAATTTCTCTGATAATTTCTCCGGAAATTCATATAGAAAATCCCCCGGGAGTTCGCCCGAAAATTCATCTGGGAGTTCCTCCGGGAGTTCCTTTTCAGAGAAAAACCCGGAGAAACTGCCGGTGGAACTCCCGGAAGGATTCTTGTAGAAACTGCTGGTGGATCTCCCGGAGGAATTCCCGAAGGAACTGCCGGAGGAGCTCCCGTAAGAACTCCCGGAGGAGTTTCAGGAGGAACTCCTTGAAGAATTCCTAGAGGACCTCCTCCTCCTATCGGAAGAACTTCGGGAGGAATTTCCAGCTTAATTTCTGAAGAAAGCCTGAATAATTTCCTGGAATAGCTTCTGGTGGAACTCCCGGAGGAATTTCCGGAGAAACTCCCGGATGAATTACTGGTGGAATTCCCAGAGGAACTCTCGAAGGAATTTTCTGGAAGAATTTCTGAAGAGACTCCCGGGAGAATTTTCAAAGGAACCCCGGGGAAACTATCAGAAGCATTCTCGGAAACAAGAGAATTCATCTTATAGACAAATCTTGTCTAGCTGAAACCTTTGTTGGGGTTTGTAGCTGGACCATAATCATCATCAGAGGACCTCCCGGAGAATTCCCTGAGCAGCTCGCAGAGAAATTCTCGGAGGAGCTTCTGGTGGAAAATCTATATAAATTCCTGAAGAAGCCTAAATAAATTCCAATTCTGCCGAAATTCACGGAAGAATTTTCAGAGGAACTGCCGATAGAACTACCGGAATAATTCTCGAAGGAAATCCTAGAGAAATTCTTGGTGGAAATGCCGGTGGAACTCCTGGAAGAATTCCAGGAGGAATTTTCGGAGAAACTCCTGGGGGATCTCCCAGTGGAAATCTTGCAGTTTCCACCGGAATTCTTTCAGGATTTCATTGCGAATTAATCTAGGAATTCCTCCGAAAATTCCATTGTTGATTTCATTTTCGGTATAATTTCTGTATAAATTTCCGGTGGAATTCCTGGAGAAATTCTTTGAAATTTTCACAAGAAATTATTCGAAACAATTCACGGAAAATTTTATAGAATTTACACAAGAAATTCGAAGATTTTTCGTGAAATTCTCAGGAATGTTTACTGGCAATTCTGCGGAATTTCCACGGAATATTCTTATTCTTAAAAATTATGGGAAACAGCACGAAATTATTTGAATTATTGCAGGGAATTCTGCAGAACTTATAAAGAAGTTCGTGAAGATTTTCTTGGAGTAATTAATGGTGGAATTTTCGGATCAATTCCCGGCAAATTTTATGGTGGAATTCCTGAACAAACTGCCGAAGAAGTTGCTGGAGGCATTCCTAAAAGCAGACCCCACACGACGGAAAAAGTTTGACAAACTCTTGATTATTGAAGAAAAAGATTGATGGTGTGAGTGCGAACCCAAAATATTGAAGTAAATATTGAGGGAAATCAGAAAAGTTTGATATTCCTTTCAATATTTCCCCTCATCTCCCCCCGCAGTTTGTCCACAGGAGTCGAGACGGTCGAGTGTGTGCGTGTTTTGTGCGTTATACCGCTATTTGATTCGTATTAGTTCAAGAAAAAATGAGTTTGTCTTCAGCTACGACCATGCCGGCTAATCTGTGAAAATATTGAAGAAAAGTTTGATGAAAAGTTTGACGAAAAAATTATTGTCAATATATGCCTCGTGTGGGGTCTGCTAAAGAATCCCTGATAGAATTTCGGATAGAATGCTGTGAGGGTGAGATATATTAGGAGTTGGGCAATCCACTTTTAGAGTGCATTGATGACAGATATGCAAATATCGTATAACGGTTTGGTTGCCAACACTAACTAGTAAATAGCAGGCCATGACTTTGTCTCTTTCCTCGTGGCACAACAAACGGAGTCGCACGCGCGATTAGACAGCACACCCCGTGATAGCTCGTTCGGCAGAACTAGGCCGCACATTTGGCGATCCTGCCAGGAGGTTCCTGATTGGAAATAATTGTTTTGTAAGTATCCTGTGGGCGTAATTGGGACATTTTTTCATCGGTTTCGACTTGTAATGTCGAAGACGCTCTGAAAGAGCACCGGATTAATAAATTTGCTCATCGGTTTCGACTTGTAGTGTCGAAGACGCTCTGGAAGAGCGTCGGATTAAATGATTTGCACATCGGTTTCGGCTTGTGATGGCGACGACGCTATGAAAGAGCGTCGGATTGATAAATTTGCACATCGGTTTCGACTTGTAGTGTCGAAGACGCTCTGGAAGAGCGTCGGATTAAATGATTTGCACATCGGTTTCGACTTGTGATGTCGAAGACGCTATGGAAGAGTGTCGGATTGATAAGTTTGCTCATCGGTTTCAGCTTGTAGTGTCGAAGACGCTCTGGAAAAGCGTCGGATTAAATAATTTGCACATCAGTTTCGGCTTGTGATGTCGAAGACGCTATGGAAGAGTGTCGGATTGATAAATTTGCACATCGGTTTCGACTTGTAGTGTCGAAGACGCTCGGATTAAATGATTTGCGCATCGGTTTCGACTTGTGATGTCGAAGACGCTCTGGAAGAGCGTCGGATTGAATGATTTGCACATCGGTTTCGACTTGTGATATCGAAGACGCTATGGAAGAGCGTCGGATTGATAAATTTGCTCATCGGTTTCGACTTGTAGTGTCGAAGACGCTCTGTAAAAGCGTCGGATTGAATGTTTTGGAAGAGCGTCGGATAAAATGATTTGCACATCGGTTTCTATTTCTGATGTCGAAGACGCTGGATTGAAAAATGTGTTGTTTCTCAACGGTTTTTACTTTAAAAAAAGTTGAAGGCGCTCTGGAAGAGCGCCAGCATAAATGATTTGTTTTCTCATCGGTTTCGACATGTGATGTCGAAGCTGCTGTGGTAGAGCACTGGATTGAATGTTTTGGCTTGTGACGTCGCAGACGCTCTGAAAAAAAAGCCGAAAAAAAAGTTTTTTGTTTTCTCATTGGTTTGACTTAAACGAGTTAAAATGTCGAAAGAATTGTAATATCGAAGGTGCCAGATTGAAACATTTGTTGTTCTTATCGGTTTCGACTAAACATGATTTTTTTTTCGGAATAAATGATTTGTTTTCCCATCGGTTTTGTTCTTGTGTTGTCGAAGGTGCTCTGGAAGAGTATCGAATTGTTGCAACTTTTTGATGGTAAATGTTGTGTAAAAGAGGGGCGGATTGTTCGCGTCAAAGCAACGTTAATGCGGATCAACAGAACACAACTATTCAAATTTGAATTTCGAAGGTGTTGTGTGAGAGTACCGGACTTATTGGCTTGAGCTTGAAGGGCATAGTATGTTTGGCGAACCACCGATATTGTTTTGATTTTCCCATTGGAAGGCCATCAAATTGTATTGGATATGGACTGCCGGATCGAATTCTATTGGTTTTGGATTGCAATGCTGGAAATATTTGCAAAAAAAAAATTAGAAGGAATACAGCTGGAGGATCATGAATCTGAAATAGTTGACATTTTCAGAATGTTAAAAAAGGCTGGATTAATTTGCTTAGTAAATATGTATTTGCGTATTTGTATGTGGACTTTGAATTGAAATATTGAACTTGGATTGTTTTTGGTATTGGTTTTCAATGAAACATTTGATTTTTGATAATGGGTGAGGTAACATGATTATTAGATTTGAAAATTGGAATTGGCTTGGTTGAAAATATTTAATTTTATTTAAGAATCAACTTGTGGTTATAAGCTAGAGATTGTATTTGAAAGATGGAGTTGGATTAGAATATTAGTTGTGAAAATTGGATGGACAAAATACTTAACCATGCAATGGCAGGCATAAATGAAACTTTCAATTAGAAAAAAAAAACAATTCAATTAATAAATAAATAGTAAACCGAGAACTAGTTGTAATGCAGAGCCATGGAAGATGAGGAGAATGAAAAAAAAACTTGATCGTTTTATATGAATGTTCCAATGTTGGTCTGGGAATAAAACTTTGTTCATGGAATAGGAATATTGGTTTTGCTTTTCGGGTTCATACATTGGATTTGAGTATCAGATTGGAAAATCATATTGAAATATTTGAATTCCTCCAATTTAAATTAGGATTATTTTGAATATAGGAATCGAGTACGGATATTGGACACTGGATTGTAAGATTAGAAAAAAAATGCGATGTAAATAGTTGTTTATGAAAATCCTAAGTCAATGGTTTTTTTTTCTCTTTTTTAGTGAGAGAAGAAGGGTAATGTGAGGGTGAGATATATTAGGAGTTGGGCAATCCAATTTTAGAGTGCATTGATGACAGATATGCAAATATCGTATAACGGTTTGGTTGCCAACACTAACTAGTAAATAGCAGGCCATGACTTTGTCTCGTTCCTCGGGGCACAACAAACGGAGTCGCACGCGCGATTAGACAGCACACCCCGTGATAGCTCGTTCGGCAGAACTAGGCCGCACAAATGCCAGGAGTAATTGTTTAAGGAATTTCTGGAGAAAGCTGGCATATTGATTTTTCTGCCTATTTTATAATAAATATTATTTCAGAGAGGATTTGTTTAGAAATTCAGATGTATGGTTCTAGTTTTCTTAAACTTATGGAAGAATGCAGGATTTTTATAATAATTGTTATAGCCGATTTTATATTCTTTCTGAATACTAAGTTCGTTAATATTTTTCTCACTTTATTTATAAATATCTGATGAGCAATAAATCACTCATTTTTAAATCCATTATTGTTTTAATCATATTATTGTTTCGATTTGATTTGGATATGGTTTCATGTGTTAATATTCATGTGTTTTTATAAAACTACTATAAAACTAAGATTTAGAAGACCAAAAAATTGCCCCCCCCCCCTTCTCGAAATCCTGGCTACGCCCATGCCGAGGACCATGCGAACCGTCGACATTTTCACTACCGGAGCGTAGGTTTCCGTGTAGTCATATCCATACCGCTGCGTGAATCCTTTGGCTACCAGTCTCGCTTTGTACTTGTCGACCGTGCAATCCGGCTTCATCTTGAGCTTGAACACCCATTTGCAGTCCACCGGTTTTCGTCCTTCCGGTAGATCCACTAGCTCCCAGGTGTTGTTATCCGCTAGTGGCGTCAGCTCGTCTTCGATGGCTTCACGCCACCGAGGCCAGTCCTCTCTTGACTTCATTTCTTCAACGGTACGCGTACGCCACGCAAGAGTAGTCGCTCAATTTGGCAGGCGGTCTCCGTACACGTTCGCTTCTTCTTGTACTAACCTCTTCTTCTTCATCATCTTCATCTTCCAGCGATACTAATCCATCATTTTCGTCGTCGTCCTGGTTGTCGATCGGTAGATCAACCGCCTCATCATCGTCCGGTTCGACCGCCGTTTGAACCGCCTCGCATCAAAGTTTCTTCGGCAGGCCGGAATCTTCCACCATCGCCCTCGCTTTGTCCAGGATTGTCCTATTTAGGCGCTCGCTCACGCCGTTCTGCTGGGGCGTGTATGGAACGGTGTAGTCCACCAGCATTCCACGGTCTCTGCAGTTCTGCTGGAACTCCTTGCTGACATATTCTCCGCCGTAGTCGCACCGGAGGCGACCAATTTTTCCGGTCAATATGTCCCTCGGCCATGTTTGCGTACTGCTTGAAAACATCCAGGTCCTCATCTTCCGCCGCCAGGATGTATACCGCGCTAAAATGAGTAAAGTCGTCCGTGAATGTAACAAAATACCTTTTTCCATTCCAGGCTGTCGGTGTTAGGTAACCGCACACGTCGCTGTGCACCAGCTCCAACGGTTTGTTGGATCTCGGAACCGGAACATCTCCAAAGAACTGTCTTGCATGCTTTCCGAGCACGCAAGTTTCACACACTTCGTTCTCCCGGAACGCTTCCTTCTTCAGTGCCATGCCGTTGACCATTTCGTCGCGCACCAAGGTCTTCAGACCACTCTTACCTAGGGTAAATCACTACTTGGGCCTATGGACCCGGTTCCCGGCTCACTGCACAGAAAACTAATGATTTAAACTGTTTGGAAGTCGTAGGTTTATGGTTTATAATTTTTGAAAAGTCTCCCATTTATCTTTCACAATACTCAATATTTTTCAACCACTTGTTTTACTCCTAATTGATCCAATTGTAGAAAATAAAAATGTAGATTTCAAAATTTCGCTCTCCGTTGCCACACCACTGAGCCGGAGTGATTCTTTCCACTTTTACAAAACGGTATTATCGAATAAACACCTACCTGAAAATCGTCACAGTGCTTAATACAACCATTGCATGAAGCTGTTAATCACCACACCATAATTCTAAACACCCGCACTTCAATTATTCTTATTTGTTCGTTTCACTAGAACTTATTTTAACATACTAGAATACATTTTAAAATGTATTCACAAACCGAACAAAAATTCACCTCGGCCCAAGAACTTCTAGCCGCACCGTGCTGCCAAAAGGCCAGGATTATAAAAATGATACTTCATCGTTAATAGGAAAATTGTCTAATATGTTGACGTTATCATGTTATTTATAGTTCTCTCGATTTTAAAAGGTGAAATAAATATTGTTTTAAAGTATTTGGAAGAAATTTGGATGAGTTTATATATCTTCGCAACCAAATAAAAATGATTATGAATAATACCATCTGGCATCTTGTTGTCGTGGAACGTGCATATTTTTGTTTACATCGCATTTTCTACCGTCCCGAGAGAGAATGAGAGTAAAATGTTGAGAGATTGAGTGAAATTTTGCTTAGGCCGGGAACTGGTTTTTTGTATGCCGGATTGGGAATCGCTATGACTGAAATGAGTGCTGCACCTCGTTAATTAAAATCAAATAAAAGCTTCTTTGAACGATATTTAGCACGAATAGCTATTTTTTAAGCAGAAGTGAACCCCAATGCAGTATTATACAGCCTACAAATTTCAAAAAAAGTTGCTTCCTGTCATAAATATCAATTAAATAATGCAGTCGTACGCATGTTAGGCCGGGAATGGGGTAAGAAACCCTATATGGCCGAATCTTTGATGCCATAGCTAGTAATCGTTTGCCGAAAGGGTGACCAGCGCTTCGTCGACCGGTCCACGCTCCACGATTGCGTTTAGCACGTACAACTTACCAGTGGCAACCACCTCGCTGCCACGCTTGATTTCCACTGCATCGTTTTCAAACGTCACACGCATCTCAAGCTTGCCGATGCGCTGGACGGAAAACAAATTGTACTGCAGTTCCGGCACGTATAGTACGTCGTTCACCACGCTGTTGATTCGCCGTCCTCCTACCATCGACACCATATTCACGGTTCCAGAGTGACGACCATACACAACCTTTCCGGATGCGACCACGATTGGGACCGGTTGGTCCAGCTTCACCACGTTCCGAAGGCAATCCGCTGCCTGCACCATATGCTCGGTTGCGCCCGAATCGAGAATCCATCAGAACTGGCTTAAAATCTTACCTTCACGCTTCACATCGCCATCCAATTCCGTCACGAATGCCACTCCGGAACCAGCAACGTTGACCCTTTCCTTTTTCTTCGACTTACCAGACGCAGTTTGACTTCTTGTGGCCCACTTTCCCGCAGGAAAAACACTTGATTTTGGACCGCTCGCCGAAGAAAGCCGAATCACCACCCAACGTGCTCTCCATGTCGCAATTGTTCCGCCGCTTCACGTTCTCGCTCAGCAGCCTGGCCTTCACGAAATCGAGTGTGCACTGTTCTGCCGGTAGGGTTTCAAGAACCGTCACCAGCTGTTGAAACGATTTCGGCATGGTTTGCAGCAAATTGAACACAACCAGCCGCTCGTGCATCACGATGTCCGCTGAGGCAAGCTCCCGGATGATCCGCTCAACCCGCAGCAGATGTTCTTCCATCGGTTCCGCTTCGCTGTACTTCATCACGGCCAGTTGCTTCTGTAGGTAAAACTGACCGGAAATTCCCTTCTTCGCTAACACATTCTGCAACGTTGCCCAGATAGCCTTCGGAGTGGACTTACCCTTGACGTACTCCAGCTGCGAATCAGCGATCTTCTCCACCAGCAACGACTTGCAACGTGCTTCCAGAAATTTCCGCTCCGCCAGTTTTGTCTCCTTCTGCGCCTTCTCTGCAACCGTATCCGTAGCAGCCACTTGGAACTCCGGGATTTCTTCCGCTTCCTTCCGGATGCAATCGATCAGCTGCCGCTCCTCCAACAACGTCTCCATCCGAAAACTCCAGTTCGGGAAGTTCTTGCCGTCGAAAAGATAAGGCTTCAGCTCCGCTTGCATTTTCTTCCGGTGTGAAATTTTTGACGCAAACTACGTCTAAAGGGAAGACTCAGATACAGGATGTAAAACCAAAATTTCCAAATTCGAGACCGTCACGAAATTTGGATAGATTTCAAACGCTAATAGCGTCTTTATCTTTCGATGGATTTTCGACATTTGCTTATCAATCGATTCAGAAACTCTCCAGCAATTTGCACATTAAATTGATACTATTGATTATCAACGTTAAACTATTGAAAATGTTGTTTCTTTCTAAACCGGGTGAAAAATTCAATTCCGTTCATAAATCCCTAACACGAACATCAGATTGCAGTAAGGTACGGGTCTTTTGATCCACTGCTTCGTTTTCCCTGTGTATAAAAAGCCCCGTGTTTCGCGTGCGCGCGTCATTTTCATTCTGGATGTCACGGCGAGCGGACCAGGGCGTCCAGAAGCGGTCCCAGTGACAACGGCTGTCTCAGCGGATAATTTTTTTTCGGTCGGTGGTGGTGGCGATCGTGGAAGCAGCAGCACATCATTTTCATCCATGTCCCATCTTCGGCGGATCTGGCAACCGACGGCGTTCGTTGAGCCGAATCATCGGATGGTGGTCGCGCAGCCCAGTGGCTGCTGATAAGGCACATAAGTGGCAATTAATCGGTTCTTTTTAGGACCATCATTATATTTGGGAGGAAGGTTAAGTTGAAATAATTTTCCTAAAGTGCAAGTGCAATTCTTCGGTGAAATTTTCTAGCGTAATTCGGAGTTATATGATTTTAGTGATTGAGAATGTTGATATTAGACGATCGTTCTTCATAGAACAAAGCATAATTGTTTGGCATCGGTAGCGGAATCATGGCATTAGTGCCGGTCCGAGCATAGGCTGTCATCGGAAGATGGCTACAGCAATTTATTCACTAATGTGGCGTTTGCGACGATTTGGATGTTGTCGGCACAACATGAAATTTTCCCGCGCGACTCTAATTTTTTATTTTTCTATTGATGAATGAAAAAGAAATCGGTTCCGAGATGAACTTTATTCAAAGCGCAACGCTAACGTCGGTGGTTGAATCCCAAGTAAGTATCGGAAGGAGACCATGCAAACAATTGATTCGCATTATGACTGAAGAAAATTGTATGGCGTCAGTATTGATGTTTGCTACAGATTTTTTTACGTAAACTTCGTCTAAGGGGAAGACTCAGATACAGTGTTTAAAACGGAAATTTACAAATTCGACTGCAATTTGCCAATTCTATTGATACTATAGATTATTATTAATGCTTAATTTTTTTTCTTTCAACAAATATGATTTTGTAGTATCACCGGCGCGTGCTTACTCGAAATCTACATGCTGATACATTTACAGTTACATCAAACAACTGAAAACCGAAATACGCCACTCCAAAATTACGAGGTGACAATTTTAGAAAAAGACAAAAGATAGGAAAAATAACACGGTGTGTAGTGCCTCCCCGAGTCACCTTAAGGGAAGATCCTTTAATTACGGAACGCAATAATTAGGCATTTTCAACCTCCTCCCCCTATGTCACACTTTTGTATGAAGCATCTAAAAATTATGTATGGGTCGTCACACTTCGCCCAACACCCCTCTAAGCGTTACGTAATTTGTGGACGCTCCCAAGAGCCACTTTCATTGATGGTAGCCGATCGTTAGTACTTCATATCAAATATCATAGCATATCAAAGAATATTGTGGCCAAATTTCATAAAATTTGGTCAACAAAAACCCCCCTGACAATAATAGAACAAAACCTGCCAAAGCCGTCATTCCTCCTACATCATACAAGAAAATTTAAACTGAGCGCTGCTAATGTTAATGACGACGACCGCGCGACCCACACCATCGCCGGGAATAAAATTTCCGGTAGGAGCTCCGCCGATGCCGAAGGTGGTACTAGAGATGTCGCAAATTAATCGCTTACTTCGATAAATCGATTCATCGATGTGATAATCGATTAATTTTGAATCGATTATTACCAAACGATTAATCGATTCAATAATCGAGAGGAATCGAGAGTAATCGATTAGTTACTAATCGATTAATCAGGATTTTACGACATCATAAGGATGTCGCAATTGGATTGATTACCTCGATTGATCGATTCATCGTTGTGATAATCGATTAATTTTGAATCGATTACTGTCCAACGATTAATTGATTCAATAATCGACAAGGATCGAGAGTAATCGATTAGTTACTAATCGATTAATCGGAATTTTACGACATCTCTATCCGCGACATCTCGAACGAAATGGCTCGCGCGCGCGGAAGAACTGCTTTCTTGTAATCAATAAAGTTGAACCTGAAGCCACGCCTCTTTGAGGGGTGTGTGACGGTTACACAATATTTGCAGTCATACCGGACACAAAGAGGCGGGACTAATGGGCCATCTTTATTAATTATAAGAAAACTGCTTTCCCGGCGCGTGGCATTTCATTTGAAATATCGCGGAGAGCGGTCCCAGCATCGGTAGAGATGTCGCAAATTAATCTATTACTTCGATTAATCGATTATTTGTTGTGATAATCGATAAATTTTAAATCGATTACTTTCAACGATTAATCGATTCAATAATCGACAAGAATCGAGAGTAATCGATTAATCGGGATTTTACGACAACTATTAGATTTCGATTACTTCAATTAATCGATTCATCGTTATGATAATCGATTAATTTTGATTCGATTACTACTCAACGATGAATCGATTCAATAATCGTCAAGAATCGAGAGTAATCGATTAATCGGGATTTTACGACAACTATTAGATTTCGATTACTTCAATTAATCGACTCATTGTTATGACAATCGATTAATTTTGATTCGATTACTACTCATTGATGAATCGATTCAATAATCGTCAAGAATCAAAAGTAAACGGTTAGTTACTAATCGATTGATCGAGATTTTACGACATCTCTAAGCATCGGCGGAGTTGCTGAGCAAATTTTATGCCAAATACATATGGGATATTGGAAAAATCAGTTCTTCTCAGGGCTTCCATTCTATACAAAAATGAAGATTGAGGCGAGGCGAACTTTTTTCAAAGTGCAAATCAACCGCTTGGAGACGCCATAAAGTTGCCTGGCGTCCGTAGCAGAATCACGAGCGCGCGTCGGAGGGAGATGCTACAAATATGTATTCGCATGGATGGCTTCAGTGGCAGCCAAGTTTAATTCTTTCAAGATTCTTATTTGGTTTTGTTATTCCAGCCTATGGCGTGGGTCGTGTGGTCGTTAGTGATTCGAAATATGCATTATTGGGAATTAATCGATTCTTCTCATGGACACCTTTTTAAACATAGGAAGATTGAGGCGAGAAGAATTTGTTCAAAGTACGACGTCATAGCAGAATTACGTTGCCGTTCGTAGCAGAATAACGAGCGCGTATTGTAGAGAGCTGCTGCAAACATGTATTCTTGCACTGGTTTTCTAGACTAGACTAGACTAGATTCTTCATTTCACCAAACTGTTTTACGTAGTTTACGTCGGGCGGTCGTGTCTTGTACACAACCCTTATGATTTTTTCTTCAACTAACAAACTCCGTTTCCAAGGTTACAGCTATGCTGGGCCAATAACCTGTTGTGAATAGCAGAGTAATGAAAAGACGACTGCTTCTGGTGACGGTATAATTCAAACTGATTTTATTTATTCTAGTCAAAGCTCATGGCTACTACGATCTAATTATTGACTACAGCTACTACGATTGGTTTGCTCGTTCTTGACAGGCACGAGTAGATAATAAGGACTCCCGAAATTTGCAAAGGCTTTCTCAAACTTCTACTAACGAACTGCAGGACGTCGACCAATCAATGAAAAATGCCCATTCAGTTTATTGACGTTGATCACCGTTTTTACTAACAGTTCGTTCATTCCGAGGAGCTATTAAATGTCTATGTAATTGTTCTATAAACCCTTCCAAGCGAACAACCAACAGGTATGAGCATTTCGTTTCTTTTTCTACTAATACTTAACCGACGAGAAGCTGTTATCCAGTTCCAACAGTACTTGCCACACATAAATACTAGATACATCTGGTTTTGATGCATGACTGAGAAATTTTTCTAGTTAGGATGCAGTAAAAGTCGTTTTTGGTAGCTATTTGGATTGCGGAATCCAACTTGTACGGACTTAGTGCCGATTCAAACGTTCAAATTGTACGGAATGACTCGATTAGAACAATATGCTTGCCACTATGATTGCTGCCTTTAAGTATGAAACAATCTAAACATTAAATTATTGGATAACCGTCACACCTTACCTTCCGATACGCACATTTTCCTAGTTTGCACTTTCGAAAGCGAGCTTCACTGTTTCGAATACATCGCTCGGGGCGGGGGCAGCATCGACCGGTTTCACCAGGTCCTGTTTGCGATAGTGCTCGATGATGGGCATCGTATCGTTGATGTAGGTGTTGAAACGCTTCTTCAGGCTTTCCAAGTTGTCGTCCGAGCGGCCACTGCTTTCGCCCCGCTTCAGACACCGCTCGACGCACTGGTCCTCGGAGCACTCGAAGAACAGCACAAACAACAGCTGGACTTTGTCGGCCATCTTGCGGTTCCAGCCCTGCAGGTTGTCCTCGTTTCGGGGGAAACCATCGATCAGGAATTTATCGTTGCCGGTGGCCTGAGGATAGTTAATGTATGGAAAATTGTTATTCGTGATTTCAACAAGACTGCAATAAAACATCAAGCGCACTGAACTTCTGACGATTTCTTGCTTTCGCTTTTGTACAACAGATGGATTGTCTATCGATGATCTAAAAAATATTATTATCTTATTGGATTAAGAATTTAGCAATCACTGTAAGTGCCAAGGACAAGACCAGATCGCCTCCGGTAGAACTGTCTAGTCGAGTGATAAACGCTTAAAGCGCATGCGTCGTATCACATACCGTTCGATAATGCGTGTGACGATAGGTGGAAAAATATTTCCCAATGAATCGCACCAGTCTTGTTATTACAAAGCTAAAAATAATTTAAGAAACAATCTAAGCTGAGGACGTCCGAAAACTTTCCACAAGACCTTCAAAGAAAAAGTACAATGTCACGAATAATACTAGATATTCAAGTATCGTAGGTCTCACAATTTGTCATTGATTTACACTACATTCGATCCTTCGTACCATTCTCAACAAATTAAATTAAAAAGATTAATCTGCTAAAAACAGCTGATAGTTAATCACAGTTTGAATGCCAAGGACGCTGCCTCCACTAGCCCCGATTGTGCAAGTAATAGCAAACATGAATCATCGTTTTGTACGTGATTTGCAAATGCAAAGTGTTCCCCCGCCCTCCGCCTACCTGTTTCGTTTGATTCATGGCGTTCTCCAGCAACGCACAAGTAATCTCCACCGGTACGATTCGCCCGTTCTTGATGTTGTCCTCGATGAGTGCCCCATACTCGGAACCTTCGCGCTTCCGCTCCTCCCGCAGCAGATCACCGGCGGAGAGATGTGTAAATCCGAATGTTTCCACGATTTTTTCGCACTGCGTTCCCTTACCGGCCCCGGGTGCCCCCAGCACGAATACAATCTTTGGCTTGGACGAATCAGAGCTCATTTTTCTCTTGCTGGTGATAGCACAGCCGCCGTGTACCGGATGAAGTAGATTACAGTTAATTTGATTACCGAGTCTCCCGAAGGTCGCTGCCGCCGTAGTAGTCGAAGATGCAAACGCACTGAAAGCTCCACAGACACTACTGCTGATGACGTTTGATTGAAGCAACGGAAGCGTCGGACGACGGTGGCAAAACTCGCGAATCAACGACGGCGCCGCGGCGAATGATGATGACGATGACCCTGATAAATGTTTACTGGTTACGGTCACGATGCCTATTGATGTCGTTAGGCTTCGACGCAGCAAAATTTTGGGAGGCATAAACCAACAGAACTTACAGAAGATAGTTGTTAGAAGATAATTAAAACTTCGAGTTTATAAAACAATCTCATAAAATATTCTAAAACTTTGTTAAAAAGCCGAAGTTATTTCATAACTTCACAGACGGGCGGACGCGAAAGATGAAACGATGATTGTGTCAACTGACAGGACATTTTCGAGTATCGGATTTATCGAGCACTCATGCTCGTAAATCCTCCCGATTTTTACCGACAAAATCGGTTCATGTCGGTGAGATCGACAGATTTTACATCCGACGAATATATTTACCAAAGCAAACTTTACAAACGCGCGAAAGCAAAAAAGCTCGTCCAGCTGAACTCAAATTTGGGAAAGTTTAACTCAAAATCGGAATAACCGACTCAAGACAAAATTGAGGCATCGAACTCAATTTTGAGTAACAGAAGAAGTTATTTCATTTTGAGTTGCTTCAACTCAAATTCATAAAATCAGATATTTAGGGTAAAATCAGCAGTGATTCAAATCGTTCGGGGCTGTCAGTTTGAATATGAATCTGAATCATGCACTCTCCCAGCAGTGGCTCAAGATTCATTTTTTATACCAGTCAAATGTCAAAAAAATAAAACTGGTATAACGCGCCGTTCTATTTTCTGCAGATTTGAACCACGATTGAATCACGAGATTCAAATAGACGAATCCAAGTAAAAATAAGAAGAAGACACACGACGGTGTTAACTTTGACAGATCCTACAGCTCAGCATAGGGAGATCATTTTAAAATGCTTATAATAAATTCTAGACAAAATGTAATTAAAATCTGATTGATGTATGATACGGAAAAAGTTCCGAACTGTATGATAGATACGTTTTTGGAAAAAAATCAAAAATTGAGATAAGCTTCCAGATATGTAATTCGGAACTTTTTCCGTACCGTACATCAATCAGATTTTAATTACAATTTGTCTAGAATTTATTATAAGCATTTTAAAATGATCTCCCTATGCTGAGCTGTAGGATCTGTCAAAGTTAACACCGTCGTGTGTCTTCTTCTTATTTTTACTTGGATTCGTCTATATTTTCCAATTGTTTTGGTGTATGAATGCGTCATTTTATATACGGATCATCCCACTTTGCAATTACGGCGCCTTTCTTGGCGCCAACATGATGATTTCATTTAATTGAAAATTTGAAAAACATGAATAGAACACTGCTGGGGAAACCAGCGAGTTTGTTCTATTTGGCTCCAGATTCAAACTAGAATAGTGGTCGAAAATTTGGAATGAAACTGAATCACTCCTGATTTCACTCTTAGGGTTTTGAGTTTTGAGTCAATTATATTGACGAAAAAATCAGCTATTTTTAAACGTCTTGTGAAAAGGCCCATAAACGGTTAGAACAATTTACCCATTAATGGGTACTCTGGTAATAGGCCTTTTCATGTGACACTGCTGAGACTGCACTTGTTTACAACCGCTGAACAGGCCTGCAAGTCCAAAGCTGTCACTTTCATAGAAGAACTGTCAATTGACGATAAAATCAGCTGTTTTTAAACGTCTCGTGAAAAGGCCCATATTGGTATTATTCCCACCGTGCAAAATTTACCCATTTTCTCTTAAAAGTGCCTCTACCCATTAAAATGGGGAGAGGCACTTTTCTGAGAAAATGGGTGAATTTTTCACGGTGGGAATAATATCAACAATAACAGAGTACCCATTAATGGGTAAATTTATCTAACCGTGTAGAACCTCTTTCCGGGGCAGCAGGGACTATGTCCAAGGGCTTGACGATCCCTCTCCAGGCCATCTGCGAGTTGTGGCGCATGCGTAGGATGTGGTGGGGTTTGACCACCGACGAACCGACGTGTCGCTGTCGCTCTCTGACTGTCTCACGCTTTTTAACGGTCATTTGCTTTTGCGGGCGATCGCTTCTGTCAAATTAGCTATGAGACACAACTCCGCTGCAATGTTAATACACGTTGGGTGGAGGCTGAGCTATGAAAACTTCGCGAGCCATTATGGGGGTGGCGGTAGTGTTCGATGATTTTTCATCATGGCGTCGTGAGCAGCAAATTTGAATTATCTTCCATTAAGTGACACGTCGGTTCGTCGGTGGTTTGACAGTGGGCCCTGTTAAACCTCTATAAAAAGCTGCATATATCCGCAAGTAGGCTCCGCCAAAGCAACCGTGTGCCGCTCAAAGCACACAAGCCCAAGTCCTGGTGTTAGGTGGGACGCTAAACAGCCCTGACACGACGGCCCTCCGGCGAGACAGGAGGTTTGCGCAGGCCCAATAAGCCGCCTGGAAAACCAATCATTACGAACAATATAAGAGATAATGCGACTCAATATAATCGGCAAAGACCTAGGCGACGAATAAAGGATTACGATTGGAAGCTTGGAACATGGAACTGCAAGTCGCTAGGTTTCGCAGGTTGCGACAGAATGATCTACAATGAATTACATCCCCGCAACTTCGACGTCGTGGCGCTGCAGGAGATTTGCTGGACAGGACAGAAAGTGTGGAAAAGCGGGCATCGGGCGGCTACCTTCTACCAAAGCTGTGGTACTACCAACGAGCTGGGAACCGGCTTCATCGTGCTGGGTAAGATGCGCCAACGCGTGATTGGGTGGCAGCCAATCAACGCAAGGATGTTTTTAGCTGAGGATTAGAGGTCGTTTCTTCAACTATAGCATCATCAACGTGCACTGCCCACATGAAGGTGTAATAACCGAGATACTGCATATAAACGGAGGTGGACAAACGACGAAATGCGAGGGAAGTTGAAATTAAAACACATGTTGCTACGTTGGATATCGCAAATCAACTGCGATCATCGTTTATTCGAATAGAGTATATCGGCTGCTGATAACTCTTACTTAATATCTATCTCTCTTCTCTAGTTGTCATTTCGGTGTTCGGTCATAGGCGTGACACTTCAGAAGTGAGCCCCGACGACGAGAAAGAAGCGTTCTACGCACAGCTGGAGCAGACATTCGATGGATGTCCACTGCGGGACGTCAAAATCGTCATCGGTGACATGAACGCGCAGGTAGGAAGGGAGGAAATGTATAGACCGGTCATCGGACCGGATAGTCTGCACACCGTATCGAATGACAACGGCCAACGATGCATAAACTTCGCAGCCTCCCGCGGAATGGTAGTCCGAAGCACCTTCTTTCCCGCAAAAATATCCACAAGGCCACATGGAGATCACCTAACCAAGAAACGGAAAACCAAATCGACCACGTTCTAATCGACGGTAAATTTTTCTCCGACATCACGAACGTCCGCACTTACCGCAGTGCGAATATTGAATCCGACCACTACCTCGTTGCAGTATGCCTGCGCTCAAAACTCTCGACAGTGTACATCACACGTCGAAGTCGGACGTCGCGGCTTAACATTGGGCGGCTACAAGACGGTAGACTAGCCTAAGAATACGTGCAGCAGCTGGAAGTGGCACTACCAACGGAAGAGCAGCTAGGCGCAGCGTCTCTTGAAGATGGTTGGAGAGATATTCGATCCGCCATTGGTAGCACCGCAACCGCTGCACTTGGCACGGTGCCCCCGGATCAGAGAAACGACTGGTATGACGGCGAATGTGAGCAGTTAGTAGAAGAGAAGAATGCAGCATGGGCGAGAATGCAGCAATACCGCACGAGGGCGAACGAGGCACGATATAAACAGGCGCGGAACAGACAAAACTCGATTTTCCGGAGGAAAAGCGTCAGCAGGAAGATCGAGACCGTGAAGAGACGGAGCAACTGTACCGCGCTAATAACACACGAAAGTTCTACGAGAAGTTGAACCGTTCACGTAAGGGCCACGTGCCACAGCCTGATATGTGTAAGGACATAAACGGGAACCTTCTTACGAACGAGCGTGAGGTGATCCAAAGGTGACGGCAGCACTACGAAGAGCACCTGAATGGCGATGTGGCAGACGAAGATGGCGGTCCAGGATCCAGGAGGAGATTGGCCGGCTGAAGAACAACAAAGCCCCTGGGGTTGACCAACTACCAGGAGAGCTATTTAAACACGGTGGTGAGGCACTGGCTAGAGCGCTGCACTGGGTCATTACCAAGGTTTGGGAGGAGGAAGTTTTGCCGCAGGAGTGGATGGAAGGTGTCGTGTGTCCCATCTACAAAAAGGGCGATAAGCAACTACCACGCAATCACATTGCTGAACGCCGCCTACAAGGTACTCTCCCAAATTGTATGCCGTCGACTAGCACCAATTGCAAGGGAGTTCGTGGGGCAGTACCAGGCGGGTTTTATGGGCGAACGCTCCACCACGGACCAGGTGTTCGCCATTCGCCAAGTACTGCAGAAATGCCGCGAATACAACGTGCCCACACATCATCTATTTATCGACTTCAAAGCCGCATATGATACAATCGATCGGAACCAGCTATGGCAGCTAATGCACGAAAACGGATTTCCGGATAAACTGATACGGTTGATCAAGGCGACGATGGATCGGGTGATGTGCGTAGTTCGAGTTTCAGGGGCATTCTCGAGTCCCTTCGAAACCCGTAGAGGGTTACGGCAAGGTGATGGTCTTTCGTGTCTGCTATTCAACATCGCTTTGGAAGGGTAATACGAAGGGCAGGGATTGACACGAGTGGTACGATTTTCACGAAGTCCGTCCAGTTATTTGGTTTCGCCGACGACATTGATATCATGGCACGTAACTTTGAGAGGATGGAGGAAGCCTACATCAGACTGAAAAGCGAAGCTAAACGGATTGGACTAGTCATCAACACGTCGAAGACGAAGTACATGATAGGAAGAGGCTCAAGAGAGGTCAATGAGCCACCCACCACGAGTTTCTATCGGTGGTGACGAAATCGAGGTGGTTGAAGAATTCGTGTACTTGGGCTCACTGGTGACCGCCGATAACGATACCAGCAGAGAAATTCAGAGGCGCATAGTGGCTGGAAATCGTACGTACTTTGAACTCCGCAAGACGCTCCGATCGAATAGAGTTCGCCGCCGTACCAAACTGACTATCTACAAAACGCTTATAAGACCGGTAGTTCTCTACGGACACGAGACCTGGACGATGCTCGTGGAGGACCAACGCGCACTGGGAGTTTTCGAAAGGAAAGTGTTGCGTACCATCTATGGTGGGGTTGCAGATGGCGGACGGTACGTGGAGGAGGCGAATGAACCACGAGTTGCATCAGCTGTTGGGAGAACCATCCGGGTGGGCCGGGCATGTAGCCAGAATGTCGGACAGTAATCCGGTGAAAATGGTTCTTGACAACGATCCGACGGGAACAAGAAGGCGAGGTGCACAGCGGGCAAGGTGGATCGATCAGGTGGAGGACGACTTGCGGACCCTCCGCAGACTGCGTGGTTGGCGAAGTGCAGCCATGAACCGAGCTGAATGGAGAACCCGCATAATTACAAACTGTACATGGATATTTTCCCGTGCGGTCGACAACAGTATCCTTTACTGTTGACAACTGTAAATGAACAATCTCATATAAAGTTTTAACAGTTTGTGGTACGGTTATTCGACAAATAACAATATGTTGAATGGGTTGTTAAGTTATGTCACCATAAAAAATCGTCTGTTTTCGCGTGCAAAATTTTCGCTCAACAGTATGATAAAATGTTGACATATAATGCAGGAAATAAAAAACATTTTTGAGACAACATGTTATATGTTGACATTTAGTGATGATGTCGAGCAGTTATGGTTGAATCGATCGAAAAGTATTCGATAACCGCAACGTAAGCTGTGAAGCTATATCTTACATCGTAATAATGATTCTGACCATATAGCATGTTGTTTTTTATTATGCGGGAAGTCTTTTATGTGCAGCACAGGCCACTCCGGCCTTAGTCTGATGATAAAAAATATCATTGATTGTCGAGTAGAACGCAATGGTTCAGTTTCCATTTTTCTAAAAAAATTAAATTGCTGAGTTGTCCTTCATACATGGAGATACTGGTGTAAATACATTTTAGTTCGATAGTATTTCTTGAAAATTGGTCCAATCGTCTTTTTTTTTTTATTTATTTGTGAGAATTCCCAAAAGTAACTATGTCTATCAAATCTCCGTTCGATCGTAGTACAGAATCAAAATACTTTTTAAACTTAAAAATAAATTGAGGAATAGTCTGATTCCCCGAAGAACGGCGCACCCAACTAATGAATGTAGCTTCGCTCATTATCCTTAGGGTCTGTCTCAATTGGATAATTAAACTGCAATTAAACTTAAAAGTGACATTTCAATAATTATCGAATAACCCTGCTCGCAGAGCAAGATTACTTTTGACAGATATCGAATCATTTTCGATCGATGTCCTATTGGAATTGCTGGGTAGCACCAGCCATTCTTATAACGGGGTAATTTTTTAATTCTCGAACTGTCACTTTTAAGTTAAATTCTCCAAATGAGACAGACCCTTAATGAGAGCTTCAAATATTCTTCAAAAATCCCTTTTCATATTTTTTTTATATTTTTTTTTCGTAGAAACTTTGTTCAGAAAAAATGTTCGATTGTCGCCACACAAATGCTTGATTTCGCAAATTAAATTTTAAAACTCTCCTTGCATTCAACCCTGTATTAGCGTGCAAATGAGGAAACATGGAAACGTCAAGATATATTATCTTGCTGCAGTTTGAACGCCTCGTAATAATTGGATACCCTCTCACTTAACAAAGTCATAAATAGCCCAATCTGAATAGGCTATAAAAGTGACAGTTCGGAAATTATGAAAACCCCCGCTTATAAGAATGGCTGGTGCTACCCAGCAAGACCAACAAAACATCTACCAAAAATGATTCAATATCTGTCAAAAGTAATCTTGCTCTGCGAGCAGGGTTATTTGGAAATTTTTGAACTGTCACTTTTAAGTTTAATTCGATTTTGATTCACGAATCGGACCAAAGCCCAAGACTGCACTTGTTTACAACCGCTGAACAGGCCTGCACACCCGAAGTTGTCACTTTCATAGAAGAACTGTCAATTGACAAAAAAAATCAGCTGTTTTAAACGTCTTGTGAAAAGGCCCATAGAACCTCTTTCCGAGTGGGTGCGATCGACCTAAAAAAAATAATGCTGTCCAATGAGCAGCTCGAAGTAGCTCGAAGTTGTTCCCGTCCTGCTCGTTCTTTTTTGTCAACAAACGGGCATGAGCGTGACAGGAACAACTTCGAGCTGCTTCAGCTACTCATAATTCTGTTGAATGAAAAAAGTATACCGTTTATGTTTTCGACCACAACAGGCAAACCCTCAGAAAACGAAAATGCGATAAAAACAAACAAGAACCGCCACGAATCTGATTTTTGCAATTTTCTTGCGATTTTATTTTATATTGACTCCGTTCGCTCCGTTCTGTGGAAAATAAGTATTCGGAAAAGAAATAGCTATCACTGCCAAACGTTGCCTGGATCATGATAATGGATGACGTCGCAACGCTTAAAAACGAAAACGCAAACCTCCGGAAGATTCAGTCACGACTGCTGCAGTGGGAACAGAAGGATAACCCACTGGCCCCACTGAGCACCACCCAAAATGAATTTCTTAATAGGCTGGCGGATGCCACGACCGGGCCACCATCAGGAGCGGTAAGTTCAGCCATAAACGCATCGAAAGGGAATAATTAACATTCGGATATTTGCAGAAAGCGGTTCCGGAAGGCCAGGAATTGAGTCTGGAAGGCAAAACGACTCTGATGGATTTCAAGAGTTCAAACAGCATAATCGATTCCACGCAGGACTTCCTATCGTGGTACAACTCGATCGATTCGGAAATACTGGAACATTACGACGACGTGTATTTGGATTACTATGAGCAGTTGAAGCAGCGGTCGGCCGAATGCGGCCGTTTACTGGAAGAGATCGACGTTTCGTTGGATTCGTTGACGAAGCTTACTGGCGAGTATAATTTCGTGTCGGAGAAGACGTCCTCATTGCATCGAGCGAGCGAGAACCTACTTCAGGATCAGTCCAAGTTAAACGAAATCGGTGAGGAGATCAGACGGCGACTGAAGTATTTCAGCCAAGCCGAGAGCATCTACCAGCGGCTGCAGAATCCGACGTTTTCGGTATCGAACGATACGTTCGTGGAGATCCTGAACACGATTGATGAGTGCTTGGAGTATATGCGAGTTAATCCGGGGTTCAGCGAGGCGTTTGCCTACGGGGTCAAGTATAGGAACTGTTTGTCGAAGGCCACGCAGATGATGCGCAACTATGTTGGAAACATTTTGACGAATGCTACGGCGCAGATCATGGGCCCGCAGCGAAATGAAACAATGGAGCAAGGTTTGGAGGCGGCGTTTGCTTTGTTTTACGGAAAGTTCCAGGCTTCGGCACCGCGGGTGAAAAGGATTACCGCGATGATTGAAGGACGGCTGGATCGGAGCGCAGAGTACGAGCAGCTGTTGTCGGCGTTACATCAGCAATTTTTGGCCAACAGGGCGACGGTGGGTTGCGGTTAGTTGCGACATTGAATCAGTTTTGAAGGTTTGTTTATTTGCAGATTATGAGCGGGGGTGTGGAGCAGGCAATCCGGGATCTCAGCAAAAAGCACAAGGGAGATCACTGTGCGTTGGTGCGATCGGCTTGCGCCTTTATGGTACATGTTTGTCAGGACGAACATAGACTATTCTTCCAGTTTTTCATGAATACCAGTCCACAACTGACGTAAGTACGCGATTGCTGTTTAATAATCAAAAAGGTTGAATCATTAGATTTTCTTAGGGCGTACATGGAAGGGTTGTGCACAATTTTGTATGACACGTTGAGGCCCTTCATTATACGAATCGATCATCTGGAGACGTTAGCGGAAATTTGCAGCATTCTTCGCGTTGAGATGCTCGACGAACATGTCAACTATAACCGTGAGTAGATGAGCATTCCCAATCATATAAATTTTCAATCCTTAGAAACCAAATTTCCTGCAATTCAAATGCCTAATATGCCATTGCCTACGGACAACTTATAAATGTTGAAGAAAGCTTTCTGTTCCGAATCGTGTTTACATTTGAATCGATCAGATCGCATGACCTAAGGGTTCTCATCTTAGGCCCGATGCTCAAATAGCCTTTTTTTAATACTGCGTGCACGCGTTCAAGGACGCAGGTGTGCCTCGGGAAAACGTGGTTACGCAGTGTCTTAGCTACTTCTTGTAGCGAAACAGCGGGGCAGTATGGTCACTAACCTTTTTTTTAGGACACTAATAACACATTCAATACTAGTTTTTAAACAATACGCAGTAAAACGTACAAAAAACGCTACATGAGCATCGGTTGTTATTTCTTCAGCACTTACGCAGTCCTGAAACGCTCATGTGGATTCGCTCGTGCTGCGTACCGCGAGCGATGTTTTGACGCAGGGTTTATGTCACTTTTTACTTTACATTGTCCTCATTTTAACTTGCAGCCGAATCCTTGGAAGCGTTCGCGAAAATAGTCTACCAATTACTGCAGGACGTCCAGGAACGAATAGGCTTCCGCGCTCAAAACTATCTAGAGTCGGACATCCTGAACTACCGACCGTCCGCCGGTGATCTTGCCTATCCGGAAAAGCTCGAAATGATGGAAAGCATCGCCCTGTCGTTGCAGGAGAACTACCTCCGTCGAGCGGATTCCCGTAGCTCCATCGTTTCCATGACCTCGCTGGCATCCCAAGAGGTGGAAAGCATTAACCAACAAGCCGAACAGGCAGCGAAATCACGAGCCAGCAATTCGCCGGCCGATCTGCACGGCATGTGGTATCCAACGGTGCGCCGAACGCTGGTTTGTCTTTCAAGGCTCTACCGCTGTATCGACCGGGCCATCTTCCAGAGCTTATCGCAACAGGCACTGGTTTACTGCATCCAAAGCGTTTCGAATGCTTCAGCGCAGATCAGTCAGAAGAAAACCAGCATCGATGGGGAGCTGTTTGAAATCAAGCATCTGCTTATACTGCGCGAGCAAATTGCTCCCTTCAGGGTGGATTTCACCGTCAAGGAAACCAGTTTAGATTTCAGTAAGGTCAAAACGGCTGCCTTTGAACTGTTGCAAAAGAGAAAACAGTTATTTGCTTTGGGATCGAACAATGCTTTACTGGAGTTTCTGCTGGATGGAACTCCTCAAGTATGAACCCTTTTGTAAAATATAGAATTCATCTGTTCTAATTAAAATGCCTTTTCTTTAGGTC
This sequence comes from Armigeres subalbatus, assembly GCF_024139115.2. Lineage (NCBI taxonomy): Eukaryota > Metazoa > Arthropoda > Insecta > Diptera > Culicidae > Armigeres > Armigeres subalbatus. The sequence goes on along the minus strand of NC_085141.1, from coordinate 106,774,448 downwards.
AAGGAACAACTGTTGGACTCCCGTAAGGACGTCGATCGCCAGCTGAAAACCGTATGTGAACTGTTCATCAAGGATGCTACTCGGCAACTGGTTGGACCGATCCTAAACTTTATCGAGACCGCCCAAAACCATTTGAAACAAAGCACAGCCTCCGGATCCAATCAACCAGGACCAGGCGCAAAGCAGCAACAGCAAGGTCTTGCCCTCCGGATGGCAGCTTTTGCCGCTCCGCAACAGATCAGCTCCATCATACAGGAAAGTCTTCGAAACATCAAAACCAAATTGGGAGCCTTGCAACGGTCGATGCAGCTGTATTTGGCTAACAAGGACACGGAATTCATTCTGTTCCGCCCGATCCGGAACAACATAATAGGATCGTTTGTGAAGCTGGAACAGCTACTGACCACCAATTCGTACAGCAAAGACGACCTGACGGTCGTCAGTTGCCCCTCGGCGGAGCAGATATCCGTGCTGTTGTCGAGTGTTAATTTGAGTGGCGGCATTGGTGGGGAACCGTTCGGCGGCATTCAACGCAAGATAAGTGCCTCTTCTATGGGAGGAAGTAGCGCGAACAGCGTTGCTGCAAAGCCGCAAATTGAGAAGAAGGTAAGCTTCGATAGCGGTGCCAATACGGTGGTTCAGATCGAACCGAGTGCCGAGGAGGTCGAGGTGAGTACGGAAGGAGCTAGTCGTAGTGATGCACTTGAAGGTAAGATTGAGAACGAGTGAAGCATATTTATTAGAATTTATTCCTTTTGTTAATTGTTATCTAGAGAGTATAAAACATTGAATATATTAATCTATGCAATAGGTTATTGTTGCGTGATTGGTCCGAAATTCTTCCCTGCCTAGCATCTGTTAAATAGTCATGACTGCTGGTTTATATTTCTAAATAGTCAGCGAGTCAGGTCGTTTTATGGGTCGTGAATTATTTCCAGCACTGCAATTATCAGTTTCCGCAATGCTGTGTTTTGATAACTTTTTCGCGGGTTCAATCCCAAGGTCGATGACTGTTCGACGTATAATCAAACTACAAAAATCCACAATTATTTGGTTCGGTTAATTCTTACTCTGCTGTTGTCCTGGAATCAGAAAAAGAAACCCAGATTAATCTACCTAGCGGTGATGGAGCCTGTCTCTTGTGTTATAAAAATAGTATTATGGCCATAACTTTTGAGCCCATAGTCCAATTTTCAATAGGAAACAATGGGACAAGATTCTGCGTCGAATGAAACTTGTTGCGGGAGTTAGTAGGATTCGGCGGCAGCCGGCAGCCAGTAGGATTCGGCGGTAGCCGCAAGGGGGACCCATACAGCAATGAGTATCGAAAGAAATCAATTATTGGAGTTGGAGGTGATGGACCCCTTTGCCAAAAAGGGTCTAGCGAGGTCCCCTAATAAAGAGGAGGCGAGTGGAGTGACGGTTGCTGCTATTGGCAGTACCGAAGAGTCTCCAGTGGTGGTGGGGAGTAGCCCTGCCTGCACGCCTGACGAGCCACTACCAGGGATACGAGTGGTGGCCGAGCAACTCGATGAGATCATCGAGTTCATAAGCGGCAGGCAGAACACCAACAAGGAGAGCCTGCAGCCTGCAGCAGAGCCTGTTGGTGCTTCGGCAAACTGTTCGTGTCGCAAGACAAGAACAGGACGCTTATATCAGGCGTGTAGCGGCAGCAGAGAAGGTAGCCAAAGGTACGCAGACCAAGGCCCTCTCCTCCCCCAGCGGTGTTACTGCGGCGAAAGAGGCGACCGCCCTTACGGCCAGTGAGGGTAAGAAAACGCCAAGTTCGAAGCGACCCAAACGCGCTACCATTAAGGCGAAGCGTCGCCTGGATGGTGCACCGGAGCCTGAAGGGCGTGTGCCCAAGAAGGCGAAAGGCACTAGACAGGCACAAGTTGCTGAGCCACAAGCTGGCCCCAGCCAGGTATCGGTATACTGGTGGAGTGCCGAAATTGCAGCCCTACGATCAACCTGCCTCAAGGCTAGACGTAGGACGCAACGAGCCCGCACCGAGAAGGAAAGAGCGGTCCGCCGGGAAGTGTTTAGAGCTGCGAGACTGGCCCTTAACAAGGCCATTAAGAGCAGCAAGAGAGCGTGCTTCGACAACCTGTGCGAGGGTGCCAATGCGAATCCGTGGGGTGACGCCTATAGGATCGTGATGGCCAAGACCAAAGGGGGCTCTTCATCCCCCGAACGGTCACCGGACCGGTTGGCGAGGATTATCGAAGTACTCTTCCCGTCCCGAGCCACAAGTCCCTGGCCTCCTCCTGCGCTGCAAGGCGCTGGGAGTGTGGCCGAAATGGTGGCTTCGGTGACGAACGAAGAGTTACTCGCAGTGGCTAACACCCTTGCGATGAACAAAGCTCCAGGCTTCGATGGAGTTCCAAACAATGCACTCAAGGCAGCGATCATAGCGAACCCGAACATGTTCAGGCTAGCTATGTAGAGATGCCTGGATGAGTGTCGTTTCCCTGAGAGATGGAAAAGGCAGAAGTTGATACTGCTTCCGAAGGCCGGGAAGCCTCCGGGCGACCCATCGGCGTACAGACCAATTTGCCTGATCGATACGACGGGTAAACTGCTCGAGAGGATCATCCTCAACAGGCTCACCCCGTACGCAGAGGGTACGGATGGCCTGTCGAGTAACTAGTTTGGTTTTCGGAAGGGTAAGTCCACGGTGGACGCTATCAACTCAGTGCTCAAGACTACAGAGGTAGCGATCCAACGGAAAAGGCGAGAAATTCGATACTGTGCGTTGGTGACACTGGACGTGAAGAACGCATTCAACAGCGCAAGCTGGGATGCCATCGCGCTCTCGTTACACCGGCTTAGCCTGCCGGTGGGACTGTACCGGATCTTGGAAAGCTACTTCCAGAACCGTGTGCTGCTATACGAGACCGATGCCGGTCAGAAAAGTGTTCCCATTACCGCAGGAGTCCCGCAAGGGTCAATCCTGGGCCCGGTACTATGGAACCTGATGTATGACGGGGTTCTGAAGCTAAAGTTCCCTCCTGGTGTGAAGATCGTCGGCTTTGCGGGGAGTCAATCCCCGAAGTAGAGCTAACCGCTAACTAACCGTAAGTCGACACAACATGCAGTTGTTCACGTGGGAGACGTCGCGATCACTTCAAAGCGGAGTCTAAAGATTCTTGGGGTCATCATAGACGACAAGCTTACCTTCGGTAGCCATGTCGAATATGCGTGCAAGAAGGTTTCGACTGCTGTGGCGGCATTATCGAGGATGATGTGTAACAGCTCCAAGGTGTGCGCCAGTAGACGTAGGCTACTGGCAGACGTTGCCGCATCTATTCTTAGGTAGGGCTGTCCGTCCTGGGCAAAAGCACTGGGGGTAACCAGTTACCTGCAGAAGCTGGAGAGCACCTACCGCTTGATGTGTCTCAGGGTGATATCGGCCTACCGCACGGTATCGCACGACGCATCTTGCGTGATAGCGAGTATGATGCCAGTCGGGCTGGTCATCCGGGAAGACGAGGAGTGTTTTGAGCTACGTGGCACCAGAGGAGCCCGCGAGCGTACCAGGGTGACTTCGGTTGCCATATGGCAGCGCGAGTGGGATAACTCCTCGAAAGTTAGGTGGACTCACCGGCTGATTCCTAACATATCAAGTTGGGTGGGGAGACCCCATGGGGAGGTTCACTTCCATCTGACACAATTCCTGTCAGGCCATGGCTGTTTCCGACAGTACCACCACAGGTTTGGGCACGCGGAGGTCCCCGTCTGCCCTGACTGCCCAGGTGTTGACGAAACTGCAGAGCACATACTGTTCGTATGTCCTCGTTTCGACGTCGAAAGAAGAGCAATGCTAGACGTTTGTGGCCGGGACACAACTCCAGATAACCTTATCCAGACGATGTGTCAAGGGGCAGCAGGGACAGCAGGGACAGCATGATGTCCAAGGGCTTGACGACCCCTCCCCAGCTGTCTGCGAGTCAGGGAGAACTGCCTAGGGCGTGGTGGGATTTAGCAGTGGGCTCTGCTAAAATCCCTCCCAAAAAACCACAAGTGCCCGTAAGCGGACTCTATCAAAGCGACTGTGTGCCGCTTCAAAAGCACAAGCCCAGGGAGGGAGTGCCAACTGGCATGTGGAGTGTCCCTACTTCGGTAGGGTAGTGCGTGAGCTGCTTCGGCAGGGAGTGAGTGATCTGTTTGTGCTGAGGCAGGAGTGTTATAGCGAGTCGCCGCCGCTATGGCAGCCTCGAAGCGCAGCAGAAGTCTGAGTATGGACTGCACATGCTAAGGTAAGAGTGTCGTAGCGTTGCTACCGCTATCGACACCTCGAGGCATGGCAGTGGAGTGTTAGAGTGAGTTGGGGGGTGTCCCTACTTCGGTCGGGTAGCGCGTGAGCTGCTTCGGCAGGGAGTGAGTGATCTGGTTGTGCTGAGGCAGGAGTGTCATAGCGCGTCACCGCTATTGTCACCTCGAAGCGCAGCAGAAGTCTGAGTATGGACTGCACATGCTGAGGTAGGAGTCGAGGGACCTATCGACACCTCGAGGCATGGCAGTGGAGTGTTAGAGTGAGCACCCGAAAAAGGGTCACATGGAGCGAATGGTCTTTGGAGAAGCTGCTTCGGCGGCAGGGTAGCAGTGGGTTGTACCCACACACCTACAGTTGTGCACATGTGGTGCATGGGGAGTGTCCCTGCTTCGGCAGGGTAGCGTGTGGTCTGCTTCGGCAGTGGTGTGATTGATCTGCTCGTGCTGAGGCAGGAGTGTCGTAGCGCAATATCTGTAGGCCCAGGCAGTTACCGCTATTGACACCTCGAGGCATGGCAGCGGAGCGTCCGGAGAGCATCAAGTAAGACTCAAATGGAGTGAATGGTGTGCGAGCACCCAAGTCAGTCTCGCGTGGGACGAGTGCCTGTGTGAGGGATAATGAGCGAGTACGCTTAGTACTGCCATCCCCCCAGAAGTAGTACTGCGAAGTAGGTCCTGGGGGGAACGATGATGGAGCCCAAGGGAGTTTAGTCGGTATTACCGGTATGGTCGAGTCCGACACTCCAGTACACTTCCGTGGTAGTGTGGCAACTACAATGCACGTGTACTGGGTTAGTGTGTAAATGCATTCTCCCTTGTAAAAAAAAAAAAAAAAAAAAAAAAGACGATGTGTCAAGCGGCGGAGGTGCATCCGTAGTCTCGACTGCAACCACTCAGATTGCCTGCAGCTTGCAGAGAATCTGGCGTGCCGAGCAGCAATCGGCAAGCAGTACTAACTTGTGATTGGTTAGTTAGAGCGAAAGTGCCGAACGCGGAGAAGGGTGTGAATGGTCTGCCCATGCAGAGGTAATGACGCAGCGGGTGGCAACCGAGATCGTCACCTCGAAGCATGGCAGAAGTGTGAATGAATAGGTGTATGTATGGACTGCACACGCCGCGCTGTGAGTAGCGCAGGAATGTTATTTCCTATGACTACTGATATCTCGCCGCGTGGCAGAGGAGTGTGGGTGAGCATCCAAGTCAGTCTCACATGGTACGAAAGGAATGAGTTGAGTTGAGTTGAGCTAGTCTCATATGGCATGAGCGTGGTGAGTCAGACTCACATGGTATGTCAGAAGTGGGAACCTAAGTGAAATGTCCCACAAGGGATGTCAGAGCGAGTGTTAGGTCGAATGACTAGAGTAGTATGTGTCAGCGCGAACTGAATGAAAGAGGTGAGCAGTCTCACATGGTATGATAAAGGTATGCATACAAGTCAGACCCACATGGCATGAGAAGGGTGGGCACACAAGTTAGACCCACACGGCATGATAGAGGTGAGCACACAAGTCAGACTCATAGGAGCGTTAGCGTGAGTGCAAGCATGGAGTTCATGAGCGTGAATCAAGTGTTTGGGTGAGCATTCAAGTCAGACTCACACGGTATGAGAGAGGTGGGCACACAAGTCAGACCCACACGGCATGACAGAGGTGCAACAGAGTATGTAGGGTGTGTTTGAGGGTGCGATAGAGTGAGCACCCAAGTAAGACTCGCATGGGACGGGTGCCTGTGTGAGCGAGAATGAGCTAGTACGTTAAGTACTGCCATCCCCCAGAAGTATTACTGGGAGGTAGTTTCTGGGGGATACGATGGCGGAGCCCAAGGGAGTTTAGTCGGTATTACCGGTACGGTCGAGTCCGACACTCCAGTACACTTCCGTGTGGTAGTTTGTCAACTACAATGCGTGTGCTGGGTTAGTGTGTAAATGCATTCTCCCTTGTAAAAAAAAAGGTCGTGTGGCGTCCTGCCGAGCTTGACCGTAGTCAAGGTGCAACTCGATGACATTATTTACTTCACCAATGAACGGGGCAATATGTCGAGGAATCTGAAGCTGAACTTGCTCAAGCTTCGCAATATGGTTCTTGCTGCAAAGCATGAACAGGAAGTGCTTGCGGCTAGGCTGAAAGGCTGTGGTAAAGCGGAGAAGAGCACACAGATTGCTGCCTTCACCTTCCATAGCCATGGCACAGGAGGCGTTAGACTTTGCACTCAGCGACAGAGCGGTAGAAAGGGGGACAGACAAGCGAGCCAGAGACTCGCCTGGCATTAAGCGACATAAACAGAACGCAAAAAGGCGTCGGGAGAGCGGGCCCACGGAAGCTGCAAACATGGGCGAATTGCGTAAGAAGAAAGCAAGGACTAACGGAGCCAGTCGGCCACCGGAGGAGGGAAGCCAACCCGACCAAGACAACCAGCGGTCGGACGGTTCCTGGCAAACGGCAGTGAGAAAACCGAAGGTGAAAGCGGCGAGAAGCACTGCTCATTAAAACAGAGAAAGAGCGCTACGCCGACGTGCTCAAGGCGGTGCGCAGCGCCGAGAAACTGGTGGACCTGGGTAAAGAGGTTCGCAGCATAAGGCGGACGAGAGCGGGCGAGATGATCCTTGTCTTAAGAAGGGGCTCACAGGCGAACGGTACCTCATATGGAGCGCTAGCCCAGGAAGTGTAGAAGTGAGGGCTCTACACGACGAAGTGACTCTCCAATGTAAGCAGCTGGACGAGGTCACGACATCGAGAGAGATCGCCTCGGCCATCAAGAACCAAGGTGGAGTGGTGGTAGCAAATGCGTCCATCCGCCTGCGAAGAGGACCGCAGGGGACGCAGATTGCCATGGTGAAGTTGCCGGCCACCGACGCTAACAAGGCAATCAAAGTTGGTAAGCCGAAAGTTGGCTGGTCAGTATGTCCAGTCAGCCTCTACCAACCACCGGTAGTCGATAAGTGCTTCCGCTGCCTCGAAGCGGGACACAAATCGTGGGCGCGCAAAAGGCCGGATAGGAGTAACCTATGTAGGCGATGCGGCGAAGAGGGTCATAAGGCACATACGTGCAAGAAAGCGCGATCGTGCACGCTATGTGCGAGCAGGAGCTAGATACACAACTACGTCATGGCTGGACTTGCTTGCCCGTTGAATGTTAGTACAAGGAAGCCGTGCAAGTAACGCAGCTCAACCTCAACCATTGTGCGGCTGCCCAGCAGTTGCTGTGGCGGTCGGTAGCAGAAGCGAGAACAGACGTTGCTATCCTATCGGACCCGTACAGCATCCCCGCGGATAACGGGAGCTGGGTAGCAGACGGATCCAGATCAGCGGCGATTTTTACGACGGAAAGATTTGCGATCCAGGAAGTAACACAAGAGCGGAGGGTGCAGTTATAGCTAAGATAAATGGAGTGTACTACTGCAGTTGTTATGCGCCGCCAAGGTGGCCGATAGAGCAATTCACCCAGATGGTCGATCGGCTGACCTCAGACCTGGCAGGTTGCAAGCTAGTAGTCATTGCAGGGGACTTCAATGCGAGGGCGACGGAGTGGAAAGTCGCCTTACTAACCGGAGAGGGCAAACGCTACTAGAGGCCTTAGCTAAGCTGGACGTCGTACTAGGAAACGACGGCTCCTGCAGTACCTTCCAGCGAAACGGAGTGGAATCGATAATAGATGTAACATTCTGCAGTCCAAGTTTGGCCGGTGTCCTGCAGTGGAGGGTCGACGACGGCTATATCCATAGTGACCACCTGGCTATCCGGTACAGGATAAGCCGCGAGCCAAAGAGAGGAAGTCGGGGAGCCACTCCTCCTACAACCAGAGCGTGGAAGGCCGCCCACTTCGACAGTAGAACCTTCAGTGAAGCTTTGCGCCTGGAGAAAAACACGAAAAGTTTGAGTGGGTATGAACTGGCGTGCGACGCTACCATGCCGAGGAAGGCACGACCGCGGAATTGTCGACCACAGGTATACTGGTGGAGCGAGCATATTGCCTCCGAGCTAGAAGAAAAACGCAAAGGACACGCTCGGCGGAAGTGAGAGAGGAACGCGTCGAGCAATTCAAAGCAGCGAGACTGGCTCTAAACAAGGCCATCAAAGAAAGCAAGAAAGCTTGCTTCGGCAGATTGTGCTAGAGCGCCCAATTCGAACCCATGGGGAGACGCCTATAGGCTGGTGATGGCCAAAACAAGAGGAGCACTGGCACCTCTCGAGCGATGTCCAACGAGGCTGAAGACGATAATCGAAGCACTATTCCCGCACCACAGCCCAACCCATTGGCCGCCAGCAGCGAGGGTAGGAGCAAATGACGACGCAGTGTCGAGGGTGACAGTAGAGGAGCCAATGACGGTGGCAAAGTCTCTCGACCCGAGTAAAGCACCTGGTCCGGAAGGGATCCCGAACATTGTGTTGAAGGCAGCCATAATGATTAATCCGGACATGTTTAGGTTATCCATGAAGAGGTGTCTGGACGAGCGGACATTCCCGGATATATGGAAGCGACAGTGTTACCGGAACCTGGTAAGCCACCAGGAGACCCCTCAGCGTACAATCCAATCTTTCTCATAGATCCCGAACAGGCTGTCGCCGTACGTGGAGGAGGTAGGAGGATTGTCGAGTTGTGAGCATTGCGGCTTTCTGTGGTTGACACTGCAAAAGTCGCCATCGAATACTAGCGGCGTTATATATGCAACTGCGCAGTAATAACACTGAATGTGCGGAATGCATTCAACACTGCGTGCTGGATGGAGATCGCGAACTCGTTGCTTCGGCTGAGAGTACCGGTAGGGCTGTACAAGATTCTGAGAAGTTGCTTTCAGAATCGAGTATTGATCTACAAGACAGACGAAGGCTTGGTTAGCGCCCCCATTACGGAAGGTGTCCCACAGGGATCAATTTTTGGTCCATTGCTGTGGAACGTGATGTACGATGGCGTGCTGAGGTTAAAGCTCCCACCAGGAGTCAAGTTAGTGGGATTCGCCGATGACGTAACCATGACCGTGTACGGAGAATCCATCGAGGAGGTCGAATTAACTGCAGCCTATTCGATCAGTGGAGGAATGGTTGCGCAGCAAGAAGCTCCAGCTGGCGCATCATAAAATGGAGATGATAGTCGTTAACAACCGGAAAACGATTCAAGAGGCGACAATTAGAGTCGGCGGCTGCGACATCACCTCCAAGAGATCTGAAACAATTGGGGGTGATGCTCGACGATAAGTTGAGCTTTAAAAGTCACGTCGACTACGCCTGTAAGCGCGCGTCGACGGCGATAGCGGCACTATCGAGGATGATGGCGAACAGCAGGGTGTGCTCCAGCAAGCGTAGGTTGCTGGCAAGCTTGGCGGTTTCAATACTACGATACGGAGGTCCAGCCTGGGGATCGGCGTTGAGTGTAAACTGCAACGGTCGAAAGCTGGAGAGTACTCATAAGCTAATGTGCCTGAGATTCATCAGCGCATATCGCACCGTATCTCGCGAAGCGGCATGTGTACAATTCGGGACAACTCGGCTAAGGGAAGGTTGACCCATCGCCTAGTCCCAAGTGTGTCGGTATGGATTAACAGACCTCATGGAGAGCTAAACCCAGCCCCAGTTTTTAACAGGCCACGGATGCTTCACGTGGTACCTACACAGGTTCGGACACGTGGCTCCTCCCGCCTGTCCGCAATGCCCAGACGTGACAGAAACGGCTGAACACATCCTGTTCACATTCCCCCGGTTCGAAACGGAGAGATGTTGGATGTTGGAAGCATGTGGAACGGACACTACCACCGTTAACATCGTCAAAAAAATGTGCCAGAACCAGAACAGTGGAGAGCGGTTGCAAGAGCGACATCCAGGATAGCCGACATCCAACAACGAAGTTGGCCAATAGAGCATTAGCAGGCAGCCTCTACGGATAGCGGATCATGAGTATTCCGCTGCAAAAGTCGTGAATATATATGTCGATAATGAATGGGAACGCCAGCGCCAGCTACCGCGCGTAGCTTCAGAACGTGACGAAACGGCCGGTTTCGGAGGAGTTCCCGCTTTCGGGGAACTTCTCGTCGCACAGTGATTTCGCGATGGCAAAAACCCAAAAACAAATTTTTTCTGGTATCACAATTATTTCATATTTCCCGACTTCTATAATACTTCGAGAATCATCAGAAAAAATTTCAAAAATATTGGATGAAAAATGAGATTACCAGGATCTTTCTAAGTTGAGCTGTTTTGATGTGTTTTTTCTTGTCCCATAGAAAATGTATGGAAATTAATAATAAAATTCAATTTGATTTTTAACTAGGAAGGAAAGGGCTAAAATGGTCGTTCACTATATCATTTTGTAGCATTTTTTGCCTAGTTTTAGGATATCACATTGACGACTTGCGCAATCTGCGCCCGGTCATTGGATTCGATGTTTAGCCGTTTCTGTAACTAAGTTTTACTGAAAGGTTCTCATTTGACACCAGAACCTATTTTCCGTTATAGCCTATTCAGATTACGCCATTAATGACATAATAATTGGCGTTTCAGGGTAAATACGCTTTATGATGTCATTATTTACGTAATATTCCATACATTTTGCGCTGTCAAAAGATGCCCGCTAAAAAGAACTTATTACGAACAATTATTACGAGAGAGCTTTCGTTCTAACTGGGATGCAGGGAGAAATTCAACAAAACAAAACTGACAAGCGTCACGCTCTCTTTGCCAGAGAGAAAATTCTCTCTGTTTTCATTTCGTTTCGTAGTTGACAGTCATGCTCTTTCTGTCGCAGCAGGGTCGAATGCATGTTAGATGGAAATCTTCTGAGCGCTGAAGAATAACTCGGATTGTGATGGTTTTGTGGAAAGCATTTTATATGATGAAAATAATGATGATAATTATTTATTCTCCACTTATTCAACATGAATTGTTTAAAAACAGATGCTCTCTAGAATTAACATGAAGTATTTAACTTAAACCTAGATTTAATAGAACAAATCGAATAAATTTTCAAAGTTCAAGGGCCAATGCGGAAGACAATTTAAAACGTAGGAATGGTTGTAAAACGAATATATTTGATGAATACCCATGCTTTCATAAATTGTTTCAATTCTGCTCCTTGAATGGCTTAATATATATTTTGGATTTCAACATTTTCACGTGGGACAACTATTACGGATTTGAATGGGATGTATATATAAAGTAGAATAACCTTAAATAAAACATGGATTGGTAATGCATTAATTCATCCAAAATCCAGTTTATATCACATTCACACATTTCGCACGATTCGATTTTATTAGAAGCTGTATCATTGATTGTCGAATAGAACGCAATGATTCCGTTTCCATTTTTGAAAAAAAAATAAATTGCTGAGTTGCCCTTCATACATGGAGATACTGGTGGAAATACATTTTAGTTCGATAATATTTCTTGAAAATTGGTCCAATTGTCCTTTTTTATTTATTTGTGAGAATTCCCAAAAGTATCTAAATTTTTCTATCAAATCGTTCGATCATAGTACAGAATCAAAATACTTTTTAAACTTAAAAATAAATTGAGGAATAGTCTGATTCCCCAAAGAACGGCGCACCCAACTAATGAATGTAGCTTCGCTCATTATCCTTAATGAGAGCTTCAAATATTCTTCGAAAATCCCTTTTCATATTTTTTTTTCGTAGAAACTTTGTTCAGAAAAAAATGTTCGATTGTCGCAACACAAATGCTTGATTTCGCAAATTAAATTTTAAAACTCTCCTTGAATTCAACCCTGTATTAGCGTGCAAATGAGGAAACATGGAAACGTCAAGATATATTATCTTGCTGCAGTCTGCTGAACACCTCGTAATAATTGGATACCCTCTCATTTAACAAAGTCATAAATAGCCCAATCTGAATAGGCTATTAGAAGTTGTGGTATACAAACTCAAATACAATGTGACTCAGCTCAAGTAGTTGAATCGGTCTGATCGTGTGTTTTTGGCACATACCCGTGTTTGTAAATGTGTATTTGTGTATGTGTGGGTGCACTAAAAGGTATGTAGTGAAAATAGCCTGTTTTAGAGCAGTTATGTTAAACCGATCTCGATACAATCACTTTTATTAGAATGTGAACAACAAGTAAGGCCACCAATACTTAAATAAGGTGAATGTAAACAGGTTCTGCGTGATGTGCCTGAATAAGTTTTTCATAGGAATATACAAATAAGCATTTATTCTATAAAACGTGCTAAAAATACTAGTTTGTGCAACTAGTTGCAAAAAGATGATTTTTTCAGCACGAGTTGTATGTATACTATGTTGTATACTACAAGTGCTGAGAAAATCGAGTTTTGCAACGTGTTACACACGCTATTTTTTCAATAACGAAAAATGGGCTTTAATATGATCAACCTGTACCAAATTTATTCAGTCTAATTTACTTCATAAGATCATTCTTGCCAATAAATCATATTTCTATTGAACAATTGGGTTCTATTTTATCTTCCCAATTTGCATAGCTCGACAAACAGCGAAGCGATAAATGAATTGTCCTTGGAAAAAAGTTGACGTCATGTTTATCTAAGTCATAATGGAATGGGCGTTGTGGAGCAAAATCGATTTTTTTAACCACCCTACTACATTATTTCAATCAATCCCTTGAAATTTGTAAAAGTGGTTTCGACTTTTAAGGAGTAGTTTTTCCACTTACCCTTGCAACAGGGTAAATTGAAAAACCATATTACCTTGACTTTCAATTGTAATGAGTGCACTGATCGAAATAAAAAAAATACCACCAAGTTTTTAATTTATATTTTCTGTTATTATGAACAGATATTATGAGCAGAATATTTTTCCAAAAGTGTTCGGCTCAAAATACGAAAACGAAAACGAAATTTTATCATATTTATGTTCTCGAATCGTTTACTTTTTTATAACACCAACGAGCAAGTATAAACCAAAGGTTTTCTAAGGAATGAGTACCCGGAGATGTGAATGTGATGTGATGTGAATGAATTTAATGGCTATTTAAGTTAAAACATTTTCGACAATTTCTAAAATAAACGCTTAGCGCCCTTAAGGGTTGAATGCTAGTGGTCCACATTAATATCAATGTAATGCACTGAAAAGTTGTGAAACATAATGTTAGATTCTTAACTGAAATTACGATTATTTGTTTATAATTTCATTTATTTCTGAAAATGTTTATATAAAACTTGGTGCTATTTTTATTTGATTTTTATTTGATAATTTAATTCAAAACTGTTATTGCTCTGAGAGAATTTTATTCAAACATTCTATTAAGTTACGGAATGGCTTTCCAAGGAATGCCCAAAGGATAACTTTGCCGAATACCGTTTGACCGAATAGTTGAAATTAGTTTCTTTATTAAGTGAAGCGAGAAGTGAGTAGTGAACACGAGAACATGAGAAGTCATGATTTGAGTACAGAGTTGAGAAAAATGAGTAATGAGAAGTGATAAATGATTTGTTTGAAGTAAGTAATGGAGAAAGAGATATGAAAAGTGGGACGCAAGTGGTGAGACGTGAGTTGTGATAGTTTAGAAATGAGAAGTAAGAGAGTGTAGTGAAAAAAACAGCAGAAGGGGTGAGAAGTGAGATCATAATTGGAAAGTGAGAAGCGTAATATCTAGAAGTGAAGGAAGAAAGAGGATAAGAGAAGAAGGAAGAAAGAAGAAAGAATGAAGAAGGAAGAAGGAAGAAGATAGAAGAAAGAGGAAGAAGATAGAAAAAAGAGGAAGAAGGAAGTAAGATAATGGCAGAAGGGAGAAGTAAAAAGATTAAGAAATAAGGAAAAAATATGAAAGAAGATGAAAGAAGGAAAAGAAAGGTGAAGGAAGGAAAATTGAAAAAGGGGTAGAGGAAGAAGAAATCAGAAAAAAAAAGATGAAGGAAGTATATGATGGAAGTAAAGAACAAGGAAGCGGTAGGAAAATGAAAAAAGAAGGAAGGAAAAAAGGAAGGAAAAAAAGAAGGAAGAAAGAAAAAAGAAGAAGGATAAAGGAAGAAGGAAGATGAAAAAAAGAAGAAGGAAAAAAAGAAGAAAGAAAGATGGAGAAAGAAAAAAGGAAGGAGGAAAAAGGAGAAGAAAGAATAAGAAACAGAGAAAGAGGTAGAAGGAATAAGGAAGAAGAATAATAAGGAAAAATATCACAATTTTCAATTCTTCTTTTTCCCTCCTCACTTCGCACTTCTCACTCTTCACTTTTCATTTTTCACTTCTCACTTCTCACTTGTCACTTCACTTCTCACTTCCAATTATGAGATGTGAAAATGTCTCATTCCTCACTTCTCGCTTTACACTTTATGTAATTCTCACAACATACTTTCCATTACTCACTTGTCTTTACTCACAATCTAAGATATGTTTTTCAATTATTCGCAGCTTGATCAAAAAATTGCCGAGCAACGACATAACAGATGCTCCGAATCTTCTTTTTCTATGTCACAGAAGCGATATAGATCATTTTAAAGTTTCCCTATAAGCTTCAAATGATATCAGCTCGGACCTATGACCTATAATGAGACCCGTAAAAGGGCTTAGGTCTCTTTTAGATAATTCTAAAATGTTGCGAGTCATGGAAACATTTTGAGTGATAAAGCGTTTCGATTGCCTGGCAATGGTTGTGTTCCTAAAATTGGTTTTCATTTTCATAGATTCCCATACCTTCAGGTTCATACTAAGAGAAGAAGTTGGCAAGCTGCAAAAAGGTTCCGGTCCTGTAAACCAACTTGATGATCCGAGTCTCGCCAGCATATCGGCTTTTTCGTTACCATCTATTCCACCGTGTCCTGGAATCCAATATAGATTGACTTGGTTGCGACAAGACAGTTTTTGGAGGGACTGAATACATTCCCAAACTTGTTTTGAAGTGCATGTTGCCGACTTTAGAGCATTCAAAACTGCTTGCTTGTCAGACATTATGCATATATGTGAGTGTCTGTAATTTCTACGCAAACATATTACAGATCATTCTAGAATTGCGTGAACTTCCGCTGGGAATAGGGATGGCCAACTTCCCATGGGAATCGATATGTCTATCTCAGGGCCAGTAACTCCTGCTCCCACTTGGTTGTTCAGTTTTGAACCGCCTGTATAAAACGTAATTGATCCTGAGCGAAGTTTCGGTCCTCCATTTAACCATGTATTGCGCCCAGGATCAATTACTTTGAACAGTCGATTGAAATTGTCCTGTCCATTCAGTCTTCATTGTTTAGTACTAGGGAGTTTATACTGAAGTTTATAAGAGGTTCTTGGATCTTCTGTTCCTTAAAGCACTCTTTTCAGCTTCTAATTGTACAATTTGATGCAGAGGAAGCATGTACACTGTACAGTAAAGCATTTAGTGCACATGATGGTGTACTGCTCATTGCACCTGTAATTGAGATGGTCGCTAATCGTTGAAGTTTTTTGAGCTTCATCTGAGCATTTGGCTTACAAAACCTAATAACTTTAGAAGTACTCAATGAACATTAAGCTGCGAGGCAACAATGTTTCAGTGAGGGATGTAATGGCAATAAGAAGAAGACCTGGAGGAATTTCTGAAAGTATTGCTAAAAGACCTTCTGAAAGAAAATTCGGAAGAGTTTCAAAAAAAAATCTTAGGTGGTATTTTCAAAGGAATTTCTGAGGGTATTTCTAGAGTTGCTTGCGAAGGATTTTCGAAGAAATTCTTTGAGGAATTTTGTAATGAGTCACTGGACGAATTTCCGATGAATTACTTAGAAAAACTTATGATAGAATTTCTGAAGGAATTTTTAAAGGTATGCTGGATGACTAACCGAATAAATTCCTGGGTATTTTTTACGAAAAAATGTCTGGAGGATTTAACGAACGAACTTTTAGGTAAATTCATAAAATATCACCTGGATCCAAAATTTTGAAGCAAGGTGAATAAAAATTCCCTAGAAATTCTTGAGAATATCCGATGACATATGATGTTGGAAGGACTGCAATCTCGATATTTTAGATTTTTTGGCTTAAAGTTTTAATTTCTCCCGAAATATCTGCAGAAATTACTACGGAAAATTTAGTTAAAAAAAAAATTCCGGGAAATTAATAAAAAATGAGATAGGAAATCCTAAAGAAATTTTCGGAGAAGTTACTGACAGAAATCCCAAAGGATTTCCAGCAGGAATTTTGAATGAAATTTGTAAAGAAATTTTCGAAGGAATTTCCTCATGAAATAACCAAAAGATTTCTGGAAGAGTTTCTTAACGATTTTTTTAAGAGATGAAAAAAATGAATGATTAAAAGATTATCCAGAATGAATCTCCGAAGGTCTAAAAGATTTTTTGGAAAAGTTGCTAAAAAAAACCCGGACGAATGGCCGGAAAAGAACTTTCGAAAGACTTCCTTGATGAAGTTGCTTCCGGGAAATTTTGAGGAAATTCAAGGAAGTTCTTCTCAGATTTTCCGAATGGCTTTCTTGAGAAACTTTTGCTAGAGCAATTCCAGCAGTAATTCCAAAGAAAATTTGGTAGGATTTCTTCTAAAAAAATTTCGAAAGTATTTTTAATTAAGATTCCTTAGGTATTCCTGAAGGAATACCGAAGGATTTTCTAAAAGTATTTTCTAAAAGTAAAAGTTCTGAAGAAACACCTACGGATATTGATTTAGGAATATCTTTGGAAAATCCATTTTCTTCAGATATTCCTTTGAAAACTCATCTGAGCAATCCCTTGAGAATTCCTCTAAGAATTCTTTTAGAAATTTCTTCGGATATTCCATTAGAAATTTCTTAAGGAATTCGTTTGTTAAATCCTTTCGATATTTTTCTGGGAGAAAACCTTGCGAGAATTCATATAAAAATACCTAATAATTTTGGAGAATACAATTAAATTTCAGGGAAAATATTCAATCTGGTGGGTTTAGAAAAATTTAAGGGAACTCTTTTTTTTCCTCAGTACAACTTTGGCGTATATAAATACATTTCATGGAACATATTGGATTTGGTAGGGCACGCGCCCCAGCTTAACTCCGCCAGTGCTAGTTAGTTTTGGATAAACGAATTATTCTAAGTATTTCAAATTTAAAGAATATTTTCACAAATAATGAGAAAATTTAAACAAATAATAGTATTCAGACTAATTCTAAACAATAGTGATTTATGGTCATTTTTATCATGAGAAAGGAGAAACAGTGAGAAGTGAGGAAAAGTGAAGAGTGAGGAATACTAAGAAATGAAGAAAAATGAGAAGCGGGTGAAACTGAGAAGTGAAGAAAAGTGATAACTTAGATAAATGAGAAAAAGGGAAAAAAGAAGTATTAAGAAATGTGGGAAATAAAAGGGAAGATGAATCATATCCTTCATTGCTTTATCCTGGGCATACGTATATTTCTGAAACAGGAATAACATCCAGCATTGCGGATGTTCCGGACATACGCATTATTTTTTTTAAGAATACACCTTAATCATTCCCTTTTTCATTAGTAGACTTCTTCTTCTTCATTGGCTCTACATTCCAACAGGAACTTGGCCTGCTTTTCAACTTAGTATTCTATTAGCATTTCCTCAGTTATTAATTGAAAGCTTTTCTATGCCCGCCTTTGCATGATTATGTATCTTGTGTAGCAAGTACAATGGATACACTATACCCAGGGAGTCGAGAATGTTTCCAACCCGAAAACATCTTAGACCGTACCGAGAATCGAACTCGCCATCTCTGGATTGGCATGCAATGCTACTGGAGACCCCTTCCTGAGTAAACTATGACCCCAATAAAGGGCTAACAATTATCTTTGCCTCAAACTGACGAATTCATGCTTTCTATGAAATAAATACGTCTGCATGGCTGTTGTTATATCCACCATTCTGTATTAATTTCGCCACCACTCTAAGTCGAAATCAGTCAAACCTCCAAGAGTCGATGTTCTATGACTCTATATCGACTCATGGAAGCCAATTATACCACATTAAAACTTATTTTACTGTTATTGTGATGGCCTCTTCAAACAGCTTTACAAAGATTTTCTATTCCTCTTCTCTATATTTCCATGAGTCGATGGTCCCTTCAAGATCGACTCATAGAGGTGAGTACACCAAAATTACACCAAATGCCAAATGAACGTGATGTCAAACATCCTTTATGGCAAATGAACCGATCTTGGCTTGAAAGCAAATTCTAAGAGTTTAAGTAATACTGAAGAATGCTTGAGTGAATATTTTCGGTTTAGTTCAAATGTCAAACAAATTTTAAATTTATATACATATTTCCAATCACTTTCATTTTGTATATATTATTTATGAAAAATTGAAGATTGTTTTGGTAGAGAAGAAATTAAAGTGTTTTTAAACCATATGACATTTAATAAATAAAATAATGCTTTTATTAACTTGAAGACAATCAAGCATCCAACACAAGCGAACAAATCACTTTAATGGTTTCTTGTTTGCCTAGTGGTATAATCCCGTCCTAAGGCTAATCTAAGAATAAATGGATAGACACTTTTAATCTGTCCATTTTATGAAATTTTGATGATCATGCGAAAAAATCACATGAGACTGATATGAGAAATAGACTAAACATCAAATATTTTATTTGTTAGTATGAGACACTGAAGACGGCCTTACTGTTGTGGTCAAAAGACGTATCTGAAAAGTTACAATCAAGTGGTGGAATTAAATGGGATAGTAGTAGCTCGTCTCCTGAAATGTGCAGATATTCCACTAAAAAGCTTTGTATATTTTTTTATGAAAACTGCTGTGAATTTGAACAATTTAAACTAGAGTATAATTTATTAAACTAGAGAAAATTTATATCTAACAATTTCAACATATTTGTAGTTCACTGCCAAAATTTCAGCTTAATCGGTCATCGGGGAACAAAGTTACAGCTTGTCAAAGTTGACCATTTTGAATGAAAATCGCCCTCCGCTGCTAGTATTCGAAACATAAGAGTACGTACCCTCCCCTCTTTTTCTCCACTCCTACAAATATGCAAGGACCTAACAAATGATTCAGCAAAGTTTATTAGACCCAAAGTTATGTAAATAAATCAAAAATGGATCATTTAGGAACCTGTTGGAGGTTTTTGCCAACTTTTGTATGGAGTGGAATCACTGTGCGTCGGTGTAGGTTAGATCCGCCGTGAATGGCTCAAGGCAATCGAAACTCGGTTATCGGAGTAGGTTAGGCCCACCGCCGGGGACCAGCTGAGTAGATCGTGGCGTGCGAATGCACCGGCTCCGGGTCGACGGGGCACCATTGAACCGGAAGTTATCTCGACCCGGAATCCTTGGATTGACATCGGCACTCGTCCGGTCACCCGTTGAGACGGATCGTCGGTTACGGGGGAACTTCCGACGTCGGGGAACTCCACGTCGGAGTTGGATTGGTCCACCACCGGGGACTATCCGAGTAGTTCGCAACCAAGGCGTACGCCCTTTTCAAATGTTGGTCTAGAATTACTAATGTTAATGCGGTAAATACAATATACGCACTTGCCCGGGAAAAGGCGAGATTGTAAATTACTTTTTTCTTTCAAATTATGCACTTGCCCGGAGTAAGATGGGAGAGTAAATGTCATCTTCTCGTAAAGCGTGCTTGCTTAGAATAATGCGAGAGAGTGAATACCATCTTTGTTTAAAGCATCCAATTGCCCAAACTTATGCGAAAGATTAAGGGTCTGTCTCATTTGGAGAATTAAACTGGAATTAAAATTAAAAGTGACAAGAGCAAGATTACTTTTGACAGTTATCGAATCATTTTGCATCGATGTTTTATTGGAATTGCTGGGTAGCACCAGTCATTCTTATGGCCGGGATATTTGCTAATTTTCAAACTGTCACTTTTAAGTTTAATTCTCCAAATGAGACAGACCCTAAGGGTCTGTCTCATTTGGAGAATTAAACTTAAAAGTGACAGTTCGAGAATTAAAAATTCACCCCGTTATAAGAATGGCTGGTGCTACCCAGCAATTCCAATAGGACATCGATGGAAAATGATTCGATATCTGTCAAAAGTAATCTTGCTCTGCGAGCAGGGTTATTTGATAATTACTGAAATGTCACTTTTAAGTTTAATTTCAGTTTAATTATCCAATTGAGACAGACCCTAAATGATACATTTTTTAAAGCACCTGCTGGATCGAAAGCATGCATCTGCCTCGGCATATGCCCGGAAAAGACACAATGAGACACATATTTGCCTGAGGGTCAGCTACAAAGCTTTAATATAAATAATTTATTATAGGTAAAAACAAATTACAGAAATACTGCACTATACGGTGACAGAATGTAAGGAATAAATTATTTCCTTCATTGCATGCACCTCCTCACTATCGCAATTCAGTTTATGTTCTGATTGGATAATGCGTGTTAGCATGAAGCAGTATCTTAAAGGTTCCGATCGTATTAAAATTACGATTTACGATCGTATTAAAATTATGAGCTAAAATCATAATGCGTTCATACTTTAATTCAACTTTTATTGTACACTTAGAGTTAGCTCCTTCTTCTTCTATGTATCTACATTCCAACTGGAACTTGGTCTGCATTTCAACTTTGTATTCTATTTGCGTTTACACAGTTATTGATTGTTTAAAAAACTGAAAGTCCTCATTTTTATCATGCAGGGAAGTCTTAGTACATGTTTATGTGTATAAACAGGCATGGAAATCATTCACAAAAGTTTTACTTAGCATGTGCACATTGTAATTCATTTATATTCTTTTCTTATTTCAGATTTTTTCTATAAAAGGATAACGCCAGCATATTGTTGCACGGTAGAATAGATCTCAGAAAAATCTATATGGATACGATGAAATTCATTTTCAGTATACGATGTGAGGACTCATACACTACGCAGACGCTTGACAGTATCGTTGATGGACAGACAACATGCCCTCGAAATTGTGTGAACTGCGCCTCATTAATCCCTACAGAATTTTAATTCTGCATTGAACTTGATATTTCGCAGCTTTAAGGTTCTGTCTCATTTGGAGAATTAAACTTAAAAGTGACAGTTCGAAAATAAAAAAATCACCCCGTTATAAGAATGGCTGGTGCTACCCAGCAGTTCCAATAGGACATCGATGGAAAATGATTCGATATCTGTCAAAAGTAATCTTGCTCTGCTAGCAGGGTTATTTGATAATTATTGAAATATCACTTTTAAGTTTAATTTCAGTTTAATTATCCAATTGAGACAGACCCTAAGTTATTAAGCAAATGGTTTTGTAAATGGAACTTAGCTAATGCGATTTTACATTAATTTGTTTATGCTTAAACATGCATTGTTTAACCTTTGAGACAAGTGTGTTTATTACTGATAGGATCAACCAGAAATTTTACCGCTGATGCTAAAAATGCTATCATCGAGTGTCAAGTGTTGCAGGCCTCACTGTAGTATACACCCAACGGAATTAAAACGTGCATTCATTCGCTCACAGGGTACAGGTTTGGAATGCCACTTTGGGTCACTTTCTTCCGATGGTGACCCAAAACTCTCTCCATACAGTGTTGGCAACGCTTGCCCCGATCCAATGCACTCAGCATCCGTCCAGCATAATGTGCAACGCAAGGTAAACGGGAGAGTGAGCTACCGCCACCAGAGAGAGAGTGTACAATGCAAGCGAGGAGTCTCCCAACAGCAGGATAGAGGATAGACGAACGACGGCGAAGAAACTAAAACCAGCCACTAGCCAGAGCTGACGGTCGCGATTTTCGTTGCTCCGCCGTGCTGTGAATTCCAAGTCGAAAAATTTCGCCCAAAAGTATCACGTCCAGGACCAGGTGTGTCGAAAAGTGATCCCAGTGCATATAGTGTTGCTCTTTTGCCAAATTTGGCCCGTTTCGCGTTCGGTAGTGACGGAAAAATTGACCCGAAAAGTGTGCCCTTTGTTTGGTCGGACCCAGTCTCCGACGACGACCATTGAAAACCATTATTACCGAAGTAGTCGTACAGTCGTTGTGCCCGTTGGTGGAAGGAATAAACGGGAGGGACGGAACAAGCGGATAGTCGCTCACCACATCACCTTAATTCCTGGCTACTGCACACCGTTCGTCACTCGCTATCGTAGATCGTCGTAGTGTGCTATGCTTATGTTGCCCGTTGGGTTAGCGATGAAGGAGCGAAGAGTGCCGTCGTGTATATTTTTCATTGCTGGGCTGAGAAGAGTACCGGCGGCGTGAGTAATCGTGTGTTGGTGTTTGTGTGATCCTCGGCGGTCAGTCGGTATTAAACGGTGAGAAGCGAAAGCATCGCAGCCAGAAGCAGGAGTGTTTATGCGTTTGTGTACCATCATCTCAAATGATATTCGCTTCTTCACAACATAGTTGTGTATCTTTGGGAAAGCGCCTAGCAAGTGTTGCCAACGAGCACGTCAATACGAGGCTGAGGCGATATTAGCAATGATGATCTAAATGGTGGCCGTTGTTGTTTCCACGAATATTTACACGTACGGTGAATGGTCGCTTTACGGCACAAGGTGCTTGAAGCAGAGACGAAGCCCTGAAGAATTCAGAGGATAGTTTTGCTAGCTGCAGGCTGGAAAAAGGTTTGTAAAACTGAGTCGTTTCTTTTGTTATTTTCTAGAGATTGTATATTTATAAGTTTCTCGCACATTATTTTATGCATTTCTGGGCATCTGGTTTCTAGCCCTAATATTCCTAAATATTTGAAAACTTGTCTGCACTATAGAATCTTATTCTAAAACGAAGGTACTGAAGGTACAAATAAAGTTTTATATATTTTCCATGATTGTATCATACATAAGCTTTGACGACAAACTTATTTCTCACAGTTTGATGAGATTCCTTAATAACAAAATCGTCGTCAAATAGGGATATTACTGGTTGAACTCAGAACACTATTCGTTGCAGAATTAAGCCTCTGATAGCATTACTATGTCTTAACTGGTGAGTGCCATTTCCTTTCCGGTCGAGAAGTTTTATAGCGTTAGAAATTTTAACAATTTCTAGAAGCATAGAGTTTCGTTTGTGCTTTCCACACAAAATACAAATTCATATATTTTATTGGTTTTGGAATTCTTAATGAATAGATGTAGAATTACTTCTATAATGCTGAACTGATGGTGAGCTATAAGCTTATTACTATAAGCATTAGACCTGCTATAATAAGAAGAAAATGCACTCAGGATTTGTCATCGATATGTCGTTGTTGTGCGATATATCAGGCCCTTCCTTAGCCGTGCTTAGATGCGCGTTTACAAAGCAAGACCATTTTTTTAACCATTTCATTTATTTGGTAGGCTCAGTCGTGTGTGACACTTTGCGGAGCCGCAATTCTTAAGTATGATATCTTTATAATTTGTATCATCTTATCATTAACAGTTAGTAGGGAAGGGACATAGACCATAATACTCGTGGTGACTCAAGGTTATATTTTACTTAATTCAGGATGGACGGGGTGAGGATTTGGATTTAGGTTATTCCAGCTGCTCATCCGGGCGTTTGCGTTGAAGACGGTTTTGCATGGCGTCGTGCTCGATTTTGATTCAGCAGGAAGCATCTTCCGGATCGCCAGGGCTTCGTGGTACACGGAACAGAAAAACAGAATCGAACAAGAGAAAAAACTGAGAAAGAGATAACACGGGCATTAGACTTTAATATCAGCCGAGCGAAGAAAGGCATAAATGGACTGCATATAATCCACATCGCAATCTCCCAAAACAACTCTTATTTCCCTGTAGGGTTGTTTACCTCGGGCCACACGCTCA
Organism: Armigeres subalbatus; assembly: GCF_024139115.2. Lineage (NCBI taxonomy): Eukaryota > Metazoa > Arthropoda > Insecta > Diptera > Culicidae > Armigeres > Armigeres subalbatus. The sequence continues at coordinate 106,750,549 of NC_085141.1, read as the reverse complement.
CTGGCGGCGTCATTCTCCGAGCAGAACCAAACTACGTGATCGATGTCATCGTAACCGGCTCCGCACCTACATAAGTTGCTATCGACAAGGTTTATTCTGTAGAGATGTGCGTTTAGTGAATAGTGATTGGACATAAGCCTTGACATCACGCGAATGAAGCCTCGACTCAAGTCCTCACCTCTGAACCACGCTCGCGCAGAAACTTTAGGAACTATAGAAAATAGCCACCGTCCAAGTTCGTTGTGTGACCAATTCATTTGCCAATTTTGAAGAGTACTCTGACGGACTAATGGGAAAAACTCGTTATTCGAGATTTGTCTATCATAAACTTCACCTTCCTGTGCGCCCACCTTTGCTAGCGTGTCCGCTTTCTCATTGCCATAGATTAGGCAATGGGATGGGACCCATACAAAGGTAATCTTGAATGATCTTTCGACCAAATTACGCATCTGCTCTCTTATTTTTGTAAGAAAGTAAGATGCGTGCTTAACTGGTTTCATCGACCGGAGTGCCTCGATAGAACTAAGACTATCCGAGAAGATGAAATAATGGTCTACGGGCTGATCGGAAATAATCCCCAAAGCGAAGTTAATTGCTGCCAGCTCAGCAACATAAACCGAACACGGTTCCTGAAGTTTTCGGAAGGTGGTTGAATTTACATTGAAGACACCGAAGCCAGTGGATCCGTTGATGCGAGAACCATCAGTGAAATATCTGTTGTTGCAATTGACATGTTCATATTTTTCAGAAAAATGGAGGAATAGATATTTGTCGAAGATGATCTGGTATTCCTTGAATAGCGTGTTTCATGGTCAGATCGTATTCAATGGAGGAACTGTCGTTGATGAAGTTAACTCGAGGTGGATTATAACATGGAAGACAAAGATCTGACGATATGTAGTTGAGGTAGACCCTCAGGAATCTTGACTGACGAATCAGTTCAAGCATATTATCGAAATTTTCTAAGACAAGTGTGTTACTTGTCCCACATTTGATCAGTATTCTAAGTGAGAGCTCCCAGTAACGGTGCTTTAAAGGAGTGACTCCAGCAAGCACCTCCAGGCTCATGTTATGCGTTGAATGCATACAGCCGAGAGCAATACGCAAACAACGATATTGAATACGTTCCAATTTAATTAGGTGGCAATCAGCTGCTGAGAGGAAGCAGAAAGAGCCGTACTCTAAAACAGAGAGAATAGTCGTTCTATAGAGTTTGATGAGGTCTTCCGGGTGAGCACCCCACCACGTTCCAGATATAGAACGTAGAAAATGTATTCTTTTCCGGCATTTATCTATCAAATAATCAATATGGGTTTTCCAGGTACATTTGGAATCAAACCAGACCCCAAGGTATTTAGAAGATAAAAGATTGGTTGATGTCATCATTCAACAGCTTAAGTTTCAGTTGAGCAGGATACCGCTTCTTAGTAAACACAACCAACTGAGTTTTTTGCGGTGAAAACTCGATCCCTAAATGTCTGGCCCAAACATTCAGATTATCCAGGGTACTTTGCAATGGTCCTTGCAAGACAGCTGCACATGGACCTCTGAGAGAGTTCACGGCATCATCTGCAAGTTGTCTGAGCGTGCATTGTCCTTCCAAACAATTGTCAATATCTTTAACATAGAAATTATAAAGCAAGGGACTTAAACATGATCCTTGGGGAAGGCCCATGTAGCTATTTCTGGAAGTTGTCAGGGTGCCGAGAGTAAAATTCATATGTTTAACTGACAACAAATTGTACAAAAAATTATTTAAAATGACTGGTATTCCACTACTGTGCAGGTTTTCCGACAGTACTTCTATGGAAACTGAATCAAAAGCGCCCTTAATATCCAAGAATACTGAAGCCAGTTGTTCCTTGTGCGCATAGGCCAGCTGTATATCTGAAGAGAGCAACGCTAGGCAATCATTTGTTCCTTTACCTTTTCGAAAACCAAACTGAGTATTTGAAAGCAATGCATTTTTTTCGACCCAATGGTCGATTCTTGAAAGAATCATTTTCTCCAATAATTTTCTCATGCATGATAGCATGGCAATCGGTCGGTACGAATTATGATCAGACGCTGGTTTCCCAGGCTTTTGAATAGCTATTACTTTCACCTGTCGCCATTCTGGGGGTACGATGTTGTACTCCATGAAACAGTTGTACAGGTCAAGTAATCGTCTTTTAGCGATATCAGGGAGGTTTTTCAGAAGGTTGAATTTAATGTTATCGCATCCCGGGGAAGAATTATTCGATGAAAGAAGAGACATAGATAGTTCCAGCATTGAAAATGGCCCACCCAAAGAACCGGGATCAGCTACTGATTCTCGAAATAGCGGTTCTGCTGGTACGGAATCTGGACAGACCTTTTTTGCGAAGTTGAATATCCATCGATTGGAGTATTCTTCACTCTCGTTGGTGGAAATGCGGTTCCGCATGTTGCGGGCCGTTTTCCAAAGTTTTGTCATTGAGGTTTCTCGTGATAGCCCTCGACAAAACGTCGCCAGTAGCTACGTTTTTTAGCCTTGAGAAGATTTTTGAGCTTTCTTTCAAGCCTCAAATACTCTTCGAAAAGCTCAGACCTTCCGTGTTTACGGAAAGCCTTGAAGGCATCAGATTTCTCGGAATACAACTTAGTACATTCATCATCCCATCCAGGAGTGGCTGGTCTTCTTATGACAGATGTACTTGGAACGCGTCGTTTCTGAGCTTCTAGTGCGCTTTTATGAATCAATTCAGTAAGGAATCGATACTCATCCAGTGGAGGAAGAATATCAGTTGATTCAATACCAATTTTTACCGCCGATGCAAATTTTGCCAGTCAATGTTTTTCGTGAGGTCGAAAGGAACATTTACTGGCACTGATCGTTGATAGCCACTTTTGATTGTGGTGACTATCGGCATGTGGTCACTACCATGGGGATCTTGGATTACCTTCCACGTGCAATCTAATGATAGTGAATTAGAGCATAAAGACAGATCTATTCGACTTTCCTGACCTTGAGGTCCTATTCGAGTTACTTCGCCTGTGTTCAAAATATTCAAGTTGAAATCGTCGCACAAATCATATAAAATAGGCGCTCTGTTATCGTCTCTAGTTTCGCCCCATGCAATACCATGTGCATTCATATCACCCAGTATTAAAACTGGAGATGATAAAAGAGAGACTGCGCTCCAAAGATGCCGACGATTAAGTGAGGCATTTGGGGGAATATACACTGAAGCTATGCAAAGGTCTTTATTCTTCACATTTACTTGGCAAGCGACGATTTCTAAACCATTAACAGTCGGAATGGGAATTCTGTAGAAAGTGTGACATTTTTTGATTCCCAAAAGAACGCCACCATAATGATCATTCCGATCTTGGCGAATAATGTTAAAATCGTGGAAGTTGATTTCATCTTCAGAAGAAAGCCATGTTTCACAGAGTGCAAATATATCGCAATCGGAGTTGCGAATTAAAAACTTAAACACGTCCAATTTATGTTTCAGACTATGACAGTTCCACTGCAGCACAGTGATTGTATCTTGTATGGTCGTATTATCCATCGAAAGATACAAGTCCTGCAAGAAGGGGCCATGAAACAGTCAATTGCTTCAGATAACTTTCAACTGTTGGAATAAAGAGGTCAATGATTGGCCTCAATGAATTCGGAATATTGAATAAGTTCAAAATACGATCCACAAGGTCCTTAAAGGATATCAATCCTCGCTTGGAAGAGATTCTTTTCTTGGAAGTGCGAGTAGCAGTTTTCTGCTCAGAGATATTCCTTGACTGATGTTTCTTTGTAACATCAGTTTTAGGCAATGGCGGGAATGTCTTACTGCAACATGGGTCAAATGGAGCAGTATAGACAGGCTGCTTCGGAATTTTAAATAATCCCCCATTACCATCAGATTTCGGCAAGCTTCTAGGGATGATTTTTGTTTTCTTACGGCGCAATCCCGGGGAAGACAGTTTCTTCCTCTTTTCGGGTACGTGTACCTCCGCAGAATCATCCATATCGGCTACGTCAGAGTCCGATTCGTCAATGGAAATGACATCATAAAAATCACTAACTTGAACGGCAGCTGAAACAGCAGCCGTTGCGTTGGCAGTTGCGGATGTGTCTTGCGACTTTACCATTTCCGCATACGACTGCTTGGAGCGCTGTACCAACGAGCGCTTCACTTTTTGGTGCGCTTTCTGTACACCGGGCATTCTTGCAGAACCATGGGGAGGATCCAAACCACAATAAGCACATTTTGTTGCTTGTTGTTGGCAGGCATCCTCCCTATGCTTCTCAAAACATTTGCCACAACGGGGCTTGTTGTCGCAAAACTCGGCAGTGTGCCCCAACTGTTTGCAGTTGGTACAATTAAACACCCTTGGCACAAAAAGCCGCACCGGAAATAACATATTTTCAATATCTACATATTTTGGGAGAATCGAACCGGCGAACGTCACCCGAAGCGAACCAGACTTAGAAAATACTTTTTTACCATCTACCATGGTAGCTGAATGCAACTCCTTGCAATCCAGAATATCCACAGTAGATAGCAGGGCATTCTTTAAACGACCTTTTCCTGCAAGTACATCCTTGCAAGTCAGGCTCGCTGCGTTTATGACACCTTCAATTTCGACTTCTCGCGAGGGCACATAAACTAAATATTCTACATTATACAGTTGGTCTTTTGCGATTGCATTTGCATCCTGATATGTAGGTGCGGTTACACGTAGTTTGTTCCGATTAATCTGATGAAAATCAGTTTTCGGAAAACGACGCGTCAAATCACGCTTGATGCCTAGAAAATCAAGGCTTTTCGTTTTCTGCCGGAAATAAACAACCCAGGGACCAGGTGATGTGGCCTGGTAAAATCGCGTGCGAACAACATTGTCTGTTGAAGGCGAATCGCCTCCACTCGCTTCGTCCATGTATGCGAAAAAAAAAACTTAAATAAATTTATTTAAGGAAAAAACAATTTTTTGAACCAGGCTAATGCCCACTCTTTCTGCACTGCCCGATTTTTTCTGTTCGAGAAAAAGTGTAGCCAACTCCACGCTGTGTGAACAGAAGCGTGGTATGATATGCGAACAATGAAAAGCGTTTAGGTACTTAGCCTTTTCGTCGCTGCTTCGCTGCTACCTACGACCGTCCTCGTATGGTGATAGAAGCCAATCCAATAATATTCACGGCACTGCACTGATCACCGGTTGGCGATTTACCAAATGCAGCCCGCTTCCTCTAGCCGGCAGGATTTCACCTTGCGAAACTCGGCAATAAAACACACCGCGCCGAATAACAAAAGCGCACTTTTTCGAGTGATTCGCGTGAAGAGATACAAACTTTAACTTTTTGCGTCTGACTCAGTCCAATGCCGCACTGGGAATGAAAGCAAGACCATGCTGAGGGTTGCTGAGTTCGATTCCTGGCCCGGTTTAGGAAATTTTCGGGTCGGAAATGTAATTATCGTGTTAGTCTAATGATGTACGAATGCAAAAATGGTAACTTGGCTTAGAAACATTGAAGTTAATAACTTGGGTGGAAGTGCTGTATGAACACTAAGCATCGAGGCGGCAATGTCCCAGTAAGGGACGTAATGCTAATAAGAAGAAAAAGATATCGTTGATTATGTTATGAACTAGATTACCTATTCTTTAATGATTTTGATTTTATGAAAAAGAAAAATTAAATGGGGGGAAATGCTTATCTAATCTTCCGGTCAATGTCATCATATAGTGCATATACTCCTGTATATATACGATTGTGATGCATCACCAGTGCTACGATGTGCACGTATTACCTGGCAATCTAACTGCATTGATTGTCTGCCTTTTCAGAATTCCCAATAATATTCCGTTTAAATATCACAAATGATGGTTAATTGTTTGTGCTAAGGGAAAGAAAAGTGCAGTGGGTATCGGCCAAGTTCCCCCTGGCGGTGCTAAAATGATAAGCGGGAACAATACCTAATTCCATTTAAATCTTTTAGTATCATTAGTGATTAGCACGCGTTATTATTTTATGTGGGGGCACGTATGGAACATATTTTTCAACGCGGGTGTCAGGCGGCTGACCCATGGTCGACCAAAATAGTAAAATTTAGCTAGAATATTTTAATTTTGTTTGATTATTTTTATTTTGTTTTTATTTTCGCCATCAAATGATTAGGAGCTTATTTTCAACATCACATAACGCAAGAGAGGGTAAAACTCTGCGTTGCATAGAAAAGTTTAGGAGGTCCCCGATTCGGTGCAATGTTGCACTGTCGTGTGGGGCATGGTTGTCCCGTGTCGTTTATGGCGATGTCGTTCCCGCATCTATGACGCCTTTGCTTGAACAAATCATTTTATGTAATGGCGGGACATGTTAATAATTCATTCTAGTTCTCAAATATTTTGGTAGATACTTCTGGAGGCTGTCAAGGCGGTGGGAGGGACATTGCCTATGAGTGGCAGAGGCGGCTGTGCTCTGGGCGGCAGCATGGTGAAAGCAGTTTCGGGATAGTTAGGATTCAGTTTTCATACTTAAGAGAATATCTAGAATAATATTATATTTTGATGAGCCAACCTCCATTTTTAATCACGAGCTTTATTTAGTAGCATAGGTTATCAGTACTTGTAATATACTTAATTCGGTGGGCACGCTTGGAACACATTTTTAACTCAAGTTCGACCAAAATTGTAAAATTTAATTGATTTATTTTAATTCAGTTTAATTATTTTAATCTTTCTGCGTCAAATGGTTAGGTATTTGTTCCCCCACCCCTTTTGCTCCCTCCTTTTCTATTTTATGTTTCCAAACTTAAACCAACGTGATCTCACTAATCACAAACTGCACGTACCTCTATCATATCAATCTACATACAAGAAGCGACATTCACCAGAAAACGAATTTCAATCATTTCTCTTTTACCATAAGTATAAATCATCTAAGCTATAATAAACTCTATCGTAGCGATCCCGAACTGTCTAAACATCTAAACACTGTCTATTATGAACATAAACACAACCGTTTCTATCTCTACAAACATTTCTCTAATAAAAGGTTCCATAGCAGTCGCTAGAGCCGGAAGCGGTCAACAAGCCGCTCCATACTCTCCTCCTCTATCTTCTATTATCTCACAATTTTACTACCCTGAAACTGAACTGTTTCGGACCCCTTATGGGTCTGAAGCAGAGGTCGGGACACTCGAGCCTACCAGTCAGTGGATGGAAAGGTCCGTTGTGATAAAGGGTCTATCACAAGCCTCGGATAACCTGGAATAAGTTTTCCACGAGTCGAGTTCACATTGATTTCATGAGTTCTATAAATTAATCGTCACGTTGAAAATTTAAGCCAGCAGTGTAAACGTATTGCCTAATGTCATACAACGTAGATTGGCCACGGCCCGGGGATACGTTGAGTATAACAAGAATAACAAGAATAACAAGAATGAAAAAGAAAAATTAAATCTCAAAATTGCATTAACATTTGATCAGTTATACTTTTTGGGATATGTTTTTACTAAGAGTCTGAACGAAGCAGACGGAGTATTTTTTGAACAGGTCTTTAAAAATAATCTTTGCACCAGAAGATATCGCGCTAAGTGTGTACACTGCTAGATAAACCCTGTAAAACCTTGATGGTTTATGGTATAGAATAGGAATTATGCGAAGGCTGTCAGGGATAGTGAAAAAAAAGTTAATAGACACGGTCAAACAAAACCCGAAAATGAAACGTTAATAATCGAGAAATCCATTGTGACATCTCCAAAACTATCTTTTTTTTTGTAATTTCTTGAATAACTGTCATTCAAAAACCTTATGGCAGGGGTTATGCTAAATAGCACTAGGCATCAATAAAAAATAGGCAAGTTTTTGTGTAGTAAATTTGATTGATAACAAATCTAATCGGAATCTAATCTCGCTTGTTTTCCATTCCTGTTAATAAATAAAATCTCCCATTTTATGCCTGCAGTATCATAATCATCACTCTTCCATTAGCACACGGGCAGACTGACTTGCCCGTTTTGGAAGAATGCATGTGGCAAATTATCTTGAGTTATTTTGTTGAATCATCAAAGGGTAATTTGGAAACAGAATAGGATAAAAAAGACCAATCCTCCGTGATTTGCTCGATTGCTTCCTTGAAGAAATCTTTAGTGCATTGAAATGTGCGATTAATTATTTATAATCGGATAAATCTACTCGTGCTGAAAATTATTGATTTACACCGTTACGGTTACATTTAGCATGGTAGCAATTTAGGAAAACTTAAACAACCAATTTAAGTTTGTTTAGTAATATCTGGTTGTTGTATTGTGATTTGGTCACATTACACGGTTGACGGTTCACGGTCATGGTCAACAACAAAATTCAATCATCTCGAAATTAAGACAGATAAACTAAACTAAACAAAATTTTAATAACCTAATTAAATTGCTTTTATTTTTTTGATGAGCATAGAGGCTATGAGGTGAAGAATCAGAACAGTAACCTAATTAATTGCAGAAATAAAAAACTTTATTTCAGGGGTCTTCTTCCTTTTCGATGATTCTACTGATATATCTGCCTTATCCTTGTCATCAGCCAAACCATCGGTTTAGGGGGAGGTTCTGACAAGATAAGATAATTATATGACATTCCCCAGAAAACCACTCCCTAGAGAACCACTTCCCAGAAAAAAATGGTAATAAAGTTCTTTTTCCCTATAGGTATATAAAAACATTCCAATTAACTTTGTGTTGCTACATTAAAAACGATTTTTTAGCACGGGCCTGGGGCAAATGCTTGTTTCAAAAGAAGGCATCATATCCTTGTTTGTTATAATACGGGTAAATGCATAAATTAAATAAAGGCGTATTCCAGGAAAATGCGTGAATTAAAAGAATATGTCATTAGTTTGCCTTTTCCCGAACAAATGCGTATTTTGAAACGTTACCCTTATTTCGGGCAGATGCGTGCTTCAAAAGAAGGAATAATCTACTTGGGGCTTATTCCAGGCCAATGCGTTAAAAGAAAAAAACATTTATTCGTGTGGATTATTTTGGACGAGCACGTGCATAGCACGAATAAATTATAGACCCATTTGTCATGTGCCATTTGAAAAATGCGCTTTTTAAAAGAAGGAATCATCAACTAATTTGGCTTATTCCAGGTAAATACGTGGGTCCCTATTTATTTCCTCAATCATGGCGTGCTTCAAAATAAGAAGCAATTCGCTCTCTCTGTTTTGTCCATTATGCCAAAAAGCACATCGTATTTGAAATTAGTTTCTAACAATTATGGCCCTTGCATATCCTTCTTCATGTACAATTGTATGTTAAAAAAACATGTAAATTACATCGTTTTTATCTAAATATCCTGTTTTCTGGGGAACGATACATTCTTTAAATTGTTTTTTTTCGGAATGGAATTCTGGGGCGTATGGTTTTCTGGAGAACGGTTTTTATTAAAATATAGAATTGATGAGATTTGTTCTATGCATGTTTGAATAACAGTTTTGAAATTGAAAACAAAAACTTACTTATTTTTAAAATGTTTGGAATGGCTTTATAATTTGTAGAATCTACCGTTTTTGTGAGCTTTTCCTAATCACTTTTTTATCCAATTTATAGCACTGAATCTACTACCTCATTGGCTATGGTATCGTACCAGTTCATTAGATTCTAGTCATCGGCGACTTTGATCAAAAATTATGAATTAATAATTCTATAGTTTTTCATTGAAGCATAACATTAAAAAAATTGATCATACTATAATTAATCATTCACGACGATGGAGCGTAGGCTACATTGAGGATCAGCAGAATACTTCCTGTATTCCTGTAAAGCAAGACCATGCGTGGCTGGTCTGGGTGGGTTCAGTTCCCGGTGCCGGTCTACGCAATTTTCGGATTGGAAATTGTTTCGACTTCCCTGGGCATAAAAGTATCATCGTGTTAGCCTCATGATATACGAATGCAAAAATGGTAACTTGGCTTAGAAACCTCGCAGTTAATAATTCTCGTACAATACTGAAATTTAAGTCGATTGTTTAGCATGAGTAAGCGAACGATCTACGGATGTTGCATCCCCATTGGCGTTGTGGTTTTCTCAATTCGTGGTTTTTTATAGGGGCACACCTATTTGAGACTTATTTGGGTGCTCACTCTGGCACACCCTGCCACTCCTCCTGACACGCTCTGACACACCATGTGGGACTTACTTAGGTTCTCACTTCTGACATGCCATGTGAGGCTTACTTGGGTGATATCCCTTAGCATACCACATGAGGCTGACTTGGATGCTCAATCTACTCTCCTCTGTCATGCCTCGAGGTGTCGATAGCGATAGGTGCCAACAGTTCTACGCCCCCTACCTCGGCATGTGCAGTCCTTACTAACACCTGTGCGCTCACTCTTCTGACATGCCTCGTGGTGGCGACTGCGGTTGCGACATTCTTACATCGACAAAACTTTCATTCATTTCCCTGCGCTCAGTCTGCTTTTGCTCTAATTAACCAATCACAAGTTAGCCCGCGTGCCCAAATCTGTTGAGGTACTGCCGGAAGCAACCATGGCCTGACAGGAATTGCGTCAGATGGAAGTTAACTTCCCCATGGGGTCCACCTACCTTTAGAAGAGTTATCTCACTCGCGCTGCCATCTGGCAACATAAGTAACCCTGATGCGTTCGCGGGCTCCTCTGGTGCCACGTAGCTCGAAACACTCCTCGTCTTCCCGGATGACCAGCACGACTGGCATCATGCTCGCAATCACGCAGGCTGCATCGTGTGATATCGTGCGGTAGGTAGATCAAGCGGTACGTGCTTTCCAGCTTCCGCAGGTAACTGGTTACCCCCAGAGCTCTCGCCCAGGTGGGGCGCCGTACCTAAGAATAGATACGGCAACGCCTGCCAGTAGCCTACGTCTACTGGCACCCACCTTGGAGTTGTTGGACATCATCCTCGATAGTGACGCAACAGCAGTCGAAGCCCTCTTGCACGCATAGTCGACATGGCTGGTCCCCTTTTTGTCTCTTACAACTCCGCTTTGATGCAATCGCGACTTCACCCACGTGAATCACTGCATGTTGAGCCGACGATAACCACCTCCGTCTTATGTTGAGCGAGCTCCAGCCCTCTAGCGCTCATCCAATCCCCCACCGTGCTGATCGCGTGTGCTGCGGTCAGTTCTACCTCGGGAATTGACTCACCGTAGACCTCCATGGTGACGTCATCGCGAAGCCGACGATATTAACACCAGAAGAGTACTTTAGCTTCAGAATCCCGTCATATATAAGGTTCCATAATACCGGTACTCCTGCGTTAATAGGACCGGCATCGGTCTCGTATAATGAGTAGTACACGGTTCTGGAAATAGCTTTCCAAAATCCGGTACAGGCCCACCGGCAGGCTAAGCCGGTGTAACGAGAGCGCGATGTCATCCCAGCTTGAGCTGTTGAATGCGTTCTTCACATCATGTGTCACTAACGCACAGTATCGAATACCTCGCCTTTTCTGTTGGATCGCTATCTCAGCGGTCTTTACCACCGAGTTAATAGCGTCCAACGAAGACTAACCCTTGCGAAAACCGAACTAATTGCTTGACAGGCCGTTCGTACACATTCGTACTCAGAGTACGGGGTCAGCCTGTTGGGGATGATTCTCTCTAGCAACTTACCCGTCGTGTTAGTGGGATAGTGGGTGCGTTATGTGAGAACATCTAAATCTTAAATTGAAATTGTATGGATTCTCGCGGATATGTGCGGATTATCCTCAGTGTCGCGGCTATGCGATATTTTTTGTGTAGTGTTTGCACTAAAGCAAGTGCTAAAATCTGTTTGAATTTTGTGGTCTCATAAAAATTGTCATTTCTTCAAAATAAGATGACATTAATAATTATTTTCGAGCGTCTTAGGGGAAAATGCTACACGGTTTTTAAAAAACCCAAATTTTTCCCCAAGTGGTGATTATGCCTTTCTCGATTCGATATGTTGGATTCGAATTAATGTTGTAAATGCTGTGCTAATTGCCTACATCTTGGCGGTTAAAATATTTGATGCAACTCTATCACGCTGCTTATAAATTACTCAATAATTGAGTAATTTTTAAGCAATTATTATGAGAGTAATGGATTGCGTCATGGCTAAATTGATTAATGACTTAAAGTGTGCATGTAAACAGCGTATTTGTTAAAAGAAAAATAGAAATATTATTCAAATCGCATGAGTTATTGGCAAACAAAAACAATAGTGTCCAACTAGGAAAGTTTCTCCGTCGAATGAAACTAGTTGCACTCGAATCGGTCAAGTCCTTCTATATGAAACGTGTTTAACAATAAAAAATTCCCGGGGCTACACACACACACACACAGTCAGACATGTGCTCAGTTTTTCGAGCTGAGTCGATTGGTATATAACACTATGTGTCTCCGAGCCTTCTATCAAAATTTGGCTTTTGGAGTGAAATTATAGCCTTCTGGTACAACTTTGTTGTACGAGAAAGGCAAAAAATATCTTCCTTTTACTTCCACTAGTTTGTTTTTTTCGTGTCTACACAAATGCGTATTTCGTTCACTACTTGTGGACATCTTCAGTGTGTTGTTTATCGACGTCGATAAACAACATACTGAAGATGTCCACAAGTAGTGGACGAAATACGTATTTGTGCACACTAACTTTATTTTGCTGGAAATCAGCATTTTTTTGCTGGATTTTCCTGTGCTGTACAACCAGTATCGATTTCAGTAATTTGCATGATGCTGGTTAATCAGCAAATTCATCCATCCTGAAGATTCCAAAGTTTTACAGAAAGTTCAGCATTTTTTTAACGCAGAGCTTTTGATGAGCTTTTTCTAATGGTGATACATACATCCAAAAGTTCAAGTCGAATTAAAAAAGCAAACATTCAACATGTAAATAATTAATTAAAACAGTTTATTTATTTCCAATTCCTTTTCTTAATCGTGCACTCCCTGTTGTATTTTTGAATGCAAAGGATAAAAATGCTATTTTACTTTCGCCAAAATTCTCGCGCTTCTACAAAACATGTTTTTTCGAGAGCGCAGCCAAACTCCATGCGATTTTGTATCCAGCAGGGTATGATGCTGGGATTACAGTAAGCTATTAGATTGCTGGACATACTTCAGCATTCCATTTTGCTGTAACTAGAATTCAGATTTTGGTGTGTGTGTGTGTGTAGACACGAAAAAACAAACTAGTGGAAGTAAAGGTGACATTCAATCATAATAAAATTATATTCATTTAGATTCTCAGAAAAATCATTTTCTAAAAAGCATAAAAAAGAAAAGATATTAAAAGCATCTCAAACGACTTTTTTTTTAAATTTTGTTGCGGACCTCACAATTTTGTATTCCTTTAACCTCGTCTGCCTTTTCTGGCGTCTCTCATGCAGCAGAAACTTAAAACGTTTGCTTGTTGTCGATTACATGCTCAAACAAGCAAATTTCCTACGTTCTGAACCAAAATTCTAAGGTCTAATCACAAAACAGATAGACATCATAGAACAAACTGCAAGTTTCAAAGTAGGCTCTTTGTATATCAACAATCGATGAACGGCACTCCCGTATATCCAAAGGGAAAGGAAGAGAAAGCAAAGCATGCGATGCTGCTCTGTCTAATGCGCGTTGCTCAGTAAAGCTTGACTTCCACCGCCAGGTTCGCTAGCGTTCCAAAATCATGGAGGGACCACATTCCAAGGGAAAGATGCCTATATGTTATGTGGTCTAATTCTAAGTTCTGATTTCATGTAATTGGTAAGATGAAAACTGTTTTTTTGCCTTTCTCGTACAACAAAGTTGTGCCGAAAGACTATCATTTCACTCTGAAAGCTGAGTAAATGTTTGTCTGTCCGTGTGTATGTATGTGTGTATGAGTGTGTATATGCGTGCACAAAAACTAAGAAAAAACACAACATGATGTAAACTTTTTGTGTAGGTTTTTATATTTTCAATGAGGCACAGTAGCTTTTGCTAAATGAATTAGGGCCAATTTCTTCACATCCGCTTAACTCTTAAGCGGTGCTTACTCATACGCTTAAACATGGTTTAAGACCTATGCCGAGGTGAAGAAATCGACCCTTAGGGCCGATTTCTTCACCTCCGCTTAGTGCCTAAACCAGGTTTAAACGTATGGGTAAGCAACGCTTAAGAGTTAAACGGAGGTGAAGAAATTTGCCCTTAGTGTGAATAATCTTATTCTTCTACAGGCTGAGAAACAATATGCAGCTCGCGACAGTAGATATGCCTTAGAAATTGCTAGATGAAAAGCAGCCGTTCTTTGTTGCTTCATTAATTCTCATCTTGGTTTTCTATCCAACACGATGTAGATACATTCACGGTGTCTCTATGGGAAAAGGTTAATTAAAAAAAATCAGAGCTGGAAACTTACTTGATACTTGATGGGCTACAGCTCTTCGATGAACCTATGCCGAATGGAGTATCCTTCTCCACTGGACTCGATCCTGGGCCAATCGTTTCCAGTCGCCCTGAACATTGAGCGCCCTCAGGTCCTCTTCAACTGCAAAAAGCCATCGTGTACGCGGCCTTCCACGAAGCCTGCGGCCTCTTCCGGGTTCTCTACTAAATATTATCTTCGCTTGACGTTCTTCCGGCATACGAACAACGTGACCAGCCCACCGTAGTCTGCCGTGTTGTATAAGATTAATAATATCCAGCCCTTTATACACCTGGTACAATTCGTCATTCATGCGACGCCGCCAGATACCGTTCTCCTATTTACCGCCGAGTATTGTCCGCAGCACCTTACGCTCAAACACTCCGAGAGCTCTCCGATCAGCCTCCTTTAACGTCCATGTCTCATGGCCGTATAAAGCCACCGGAAGAATCAGAGTAGTATACAGCGCGAGTTTTGTTTTCGTTTGCAGACTACGGGACTTAAGCTGGTTACGAAATCCGTAATAAGCCCTATTTGCAGCTGCAATACGCCTTTTAACCTCACTGGTAACATCATTATCGCACGTCACTAATGTTCCGAGATACACAAATTCTTCTACCACTTCAAATTTTTCACCATCCAGCACCATTTCGCTACCACCACCACTAATGAACCTACGTTGATTGCCAGCGACCATGTACTTCGTTTTGCTGGTATTGATCGTGAGTCCAATCCTCGCTGTCTCCCTCTTAAAAGGCACAAAAGCCTCTTCCACGGCACGGCGATCATTTCCGATAATATCGATATCGTCCGCAAATCCCAGGAGCATATGCGATTTTGTGATAATGGTACCGCTTCTTTGCACACCAGCTCTCCTAATCGCTCCCTCGAGCGCTATATTGAACAGTAGATTCGAGAGTGCATCACCCTGCTTTAATCCATCTAAGGTAACAAATGACGTCCATATTTCATCCGCAACCCTTACACTTGATTTCGATCCGTCCAACGTTATATGAACGTATCAGTTTCGCCGGAAAACCATGTTCAAGCATAATTTGCCATAATTCATTCCGTTTCACTGAATCGTACGCCGCCTTGAAATCAGTAAACAGATGATGTGTCTGCAAGTTGTACTCCCGGAATTTATCAAGGATTTGTCTCAGGGTAAACATTTGATCCGTCGTTGATCGGCCCTCACGAAAACCTGCTTGGTATCCGCCGACGAAGGACTCTCCAAGCGGTCTCAATCTGTTGAACAGAATACGGGACATAATTGTGTACGCCGAATTAAGGAGGGTTATTCTTCGGTAATTGGCGCACTCCAGTCTGTGCCATTTCTTAAAGAGAGGGCAAATGAGGCCGTCCAACCAGCTAGCAGGCATTTCCTCGTCCTCCCATATTTTCGACATAATATGGTGCAAAACTTCATAAAGCTGCTCACTGCCATGCTTGAGAAGTTCAGCCGGGAGCTGGTCCTTCCCCGCAGCCTTATTGTTTTTCAGCTCTTTAACAGCTTTTTTAACCTCATCTAGTGTAAGTGACTCCACAGCTTGTCCATCGTCGCTAATATTTATTCTGTTCACCGATGCACCGTCACTTCCTCCATTCAACAAAGTCTCGAAGTGTTGCTTCCACCTGGCAGCCACTTCAGCTCCATTTTTTTCCTGCGCCTCACTAATAACTTGTCCTTCGTACTCTTTTTTCTACCTGCGGTGGGTTCGTTTTTCGGCTGCTCTTGCTTCCTTGTACCGATCTCTATTCGATCGGGTACCCGACACCAACATACGGCTTCAGGCAACGTTCTTCTCGTCTGTCACTCTCTGACACTCCACATCGAACCAACCCGTCCTGGGTCGCCTCTGTGTAGTGCCTACCACTTCTCGTGCTGTTGTGCTCACCGCTCCATGGTATGATAAGAGAACAATATTTCGTCACACGAATTTGCTATTGGGCTATGAAAATTACCTTTAAGTGGATGGGAATGCGAGAAAAATGTTTTTCATCTTCTTTCATTCGATAATTCATTTTTGTGCGTTTCACCTTAACACAAAATTGATAAATACTTGAAAAAAATTGAGAAAATTGTGAAACGGTAGAAAGTTGAATGTACCTACAAAAATTTATAACTTACCTTAAAACCTTACACACCTTTGTTTCATTGTTATTTTTTCTTGTAAATATTTATTATAAATGACTTAGTAAAACAACATTTTTCTAATTGTTTCATACATCTGGTTCTTTTTTCAAGCATGGCGGAGGTCTGGAAGGCAAATTTAAAAGAAAAATATCCTTGAGCTTACAATGGAAATTATTGTTTCTATAAAATTGATTATTTAAGTCAACCTCAGTTGAAAACAGAAGTAACGAGTAGAAGCAAATTTTGTTGATTCAACAAATTTTGTAAATAAATGTAAAGAAATATTGTTATTAGTTTTATGCGCAAACAGTTTGTTGATTCTACTCATTGTAATTGCAATTACTATTTAGCTATGTTTTCCTGCGTGTAGCTACAATAGGAAGCAGACTACCGTTTCATTGAACGTCATCAAGGGCAACAGAAACTTTTAGCTGTATATCTGCCATGGCTCTGGATTTATTGCGATGTGGAGATACATTTGCAGGCTTTGGTCTTAAGGGTTCTATAGCTTTTCATTTTAATTTCACAACCACGACGACTTAATTTGATCCCCTGTACCCATCGTACGCAAATCGCTCGCTGTGCACCTCGGTGCCCGTCGGTTCGTTGTCGAGAACCGTTTTGATAGGATTAATATCCGATATTCTGGCGACGTGCCCGGCCCACCGCAGTCGTCCGATTTCCGCGTTGTGAACGATGGATGGTTCTCCCTACAGCTGATGCAACTCGTGGTTCATTTGCCTCCTCCACGTACCGTCCGCCACTCTAACATAGATGGTACGCAGCTCTTTCCTTCCGAAAACTCCAAGTGCGCGTTGTTCCTCCACGAGCATCGTCCAGGTCTCGTGTCCGTAGAGGACTAATGAGCGTTTTGTAGATAGTCAGTTTGGTACGGCGGCGAACTCTATTCGATCGGAGCGTCTTGCGGATTCCAAAGTATGTACGTATTCTAACCACTATGAGTCTCCGAATTTCTCTGCTGGTATCATTTTCGTTCGGTCACCAGTGAGCCCAAGTACACGAATTTTTCGACCACCTCGATTTCGTCACCACCGATACAAATTCGTGGTAGGTGTCTCTTCTCTTCTCTTGAACTTCTGCCTATCATGTACTTCGTCTGCGACGTGTTGATGACTAGTCCAAAACGGTTAGCTTCGCTCTTCAGTCTGATGTAGGCTTCTCCCATTTTCTCAAAGATACGTACCAAAGTATCTATGTCGTCGGTGAACCCAAATAACTGGACGGACTTAGTGAAAATTGTACCACTCGTGGCAATCTCTGACTTTCGTATTACTCCCCCCAAAGCTATGTTGAATAGCAAACACTGAAGAACATCATCTTGCCGTAAACCTCTGTGCATTTCAAACGGACTCGAGAATGCCCCAGAAACTCGAACTATGCACATCACCCGATCCTTCGTCGCCTTGATCAACCGTAGCATTTTATCCGGGAAACCGTGTTCGTGCATGATGTGTGGGCGCATTGTATACGCGGCATTTCTGCAATATCTGGCGTACAGTGAACAGCTTGTCCGTAGTAGGGCGTTTGCCCATGAATCCCGCCTGGTACTGCCCCACGAACTCTCTTGCAGTTGGTGTTAGTCGACGGCATAAAATTTGAGAGAGTACCTTGTGGGCAGCGTTCAGCAATATGATTGCGCGAAACTTGCTGCAACCCAGCTCATCCGCCTTTTTGTAGATGGGACACACGACACCTTCTATCCACTCCTGAAGCAGAACCTCATCCTCCCAAACCTTGGTAATTACCCGGTGCAACGCTCTAGCCAGTGCCTCACCACCGTGTTTAAATAGCTCTCCCGGTAGTTCAATCACGTCCAACTGGTCAACCCTAAATTTGTTGTTTTTCAGCCGGCCAATCTCCTCCTGGATTTCTTGGAGATCCAGAGCCGGGAAACGTATGTCCTGCGCGCGTGCTCCCATGTTCTCCACCATGCCGCCATCGTTGTTTACCACATCACCGTTTAGGTGATCTTCGAAGTGCTGCCGCCTTCACGTAAAGCTAAACTCACAGATTTTCCGTGTGTTATTAGCGCGGTACAGTTTTTCCGTCTCTTCGTGGTCTCGATCTTCATGCTGGCGCGTTTTCCTCCGGAAAATCGAGTTTTGTCTGTTCCGCGCCAGTCTTTCGTCTTGTAGCCGCCCAATTTTAAGCCGCGGCGTTCGGCTTCGACGCGTTTTGCATACTGTCGAGAGCTTTGAGCGCATTTGTTGCGCACTGTCGAGAGCATTTGCGTATGTGAAATGACATTTAGTCGAATGGACATTTGGTCGGAAGCGAATTTTCGAATGAATAATTTTGATACATTTAGTCGAATGACGTTCCGTCGAATGGATATTTAAAGAAAGAAACTTAAGTCAATAACAATTAAAAAATAAAATATTTATTGCGGTATTATTGCTCCAATATTGTCCAAACAAAGATGGTTTTGTAAAAAGAATAAATTATAGAAAAACTTGAATATTCCCGCCAGGACATTGGGGAACACGTCTAACTGACTAAGATTATTCTAGATATTCCACCTGGTCAAAAGATATTTAGTCCAATGATATTTCGTCAAATGACACTTGGACGGAAAGACATTAAGTCGAATAGACATTAGAGCATATGACCATTTGATCGAAATTAAATTTTTGGCCAATAATTACCGAATTATGTCTATATCTCATCGACTAAACATCCTTTCGACGAAAGGTCATTTGACCAAATGTTATTCGACTAAAAACCTTTGATCAGGTGAAAAATCCTTATTAGCTTCCGTATTCGTTTCTTCCGCTGCTGATTGAACTTTGTCACCATCAATGTCTCTTGTGGATTATTTATTCAAATTCAATCAAAAATTTATTGAGGAATTATCCATTTTACTAAATTACATATTACCGACTGAAATTCGCTTTCAACATTCGACTAAATTTCCATTCGGCTTAATGTCCGTTCGACTTAATGTCATTCGACGAAATGTCATTCGACGAACTGTCCTAAAGCCGTCTTGGGGAGGGATTGTCAAGCTCTCAAGCTGTCCCAAAAATAAGATTTCTAAAAAGGGATGAAATGTGGGTTGTTAATCGGATGATTACCTGATGTACCAATGACACGGAACTATTTATGCAGGGTGACAACAATTTGATGATACTTCTAAAATAAGTCATAAATATTTAATTAGCAAATATTTAAATTATAAAAGAAGAATTTTTCGTAAAGAAATTAAAATGTCCCACGAAAAAATACAAAATTTCCATGATTTTTTTTAAAAATCCACAAAATAATCACTAAAGAGCAATAAAAAATAAGAAAATTTCCATGAAAAATACAATAAAATTGATTAAATTTTTCAAGAACTTTAAACGCTTCTAAAGAAGCTTAGCTTTTAGCTTAGCTTTAGCTTTGACTGACTACACATATCTATGGTTGCTACTCCGTGATTGACCAGAATCAGTGAAATTGCACAAAGAATCAACTGAATGATTGACTGGGATTGTTCAAGCATTCTCAGTGTGCAAGTTTCAGTGACTCTAAAATTCAAATGATCAATAACGGCGCCGGCCACGTCCTTGTAGTCAGTTAGGAAGAAGGAAGGAATATTAGTAGGTGGTTTTTGCTATTTGAAGACCGTGTTTACCTCTGCGTCTCCACAAAAACCACAGGAAGGATTATCAGTTAATTGGTAGGCATCGTTGGATCTGGATTCACTCTGATAAGCGATACGACCGTGTCATTCTTTATACACAGTGATTTTACCTAGCCATGAATCGGGCGCGGAAAGTAGTACAAACTAACTACCGGCCTACCGGGCGCGCAATGCAGAACACAATATTTCGTCCGATCGCGCTATCGTTCTGCTGTCCGAAACAAGAGAAATCTCGCACTGAACTGATTTTTATTACCAGCCGCGCAAAGCAGAACACAATATTTCGTCCGATCGTGCCATCGTTCTGCTGTCTGAAACAAAAGAAATCTCGCACTGAACTGATTTTTATTACCGGCCGCGCAAAGCAGAACACAATATTTCGTCCGATCGTGCCATCGTTCTGCTGTCCGAAACAAGAGAAATCTCGCACTGAACTGATTTTTATTACGGGCCGCGCAATGCAGAACACAATATTTCGTCCGATCGTGCCATCGTTCTGCTGTCCGAAACAAAAGAAATCTCGCACTGAACTGATTTTTATTACCGGCCGCGCAAAGCAGAACACAATATTTCGTCCGATCGTGCCATCGTTCTGCTGTCCGAAACAAAAGAAATCTCGCACTGAACTGATTTTTATTACCGGCCGCGCAAAGCAGAACACAATATTTCGTCCGATCGTGCCATCGTTCTGCTGTCCGAAACAAGAGAAATCTCGCACTGAACTGATTTTTATTACGGGCCGCGCAATGCAGAACACAATATTTCGTCCGATCGTGCCATCGTTCTGCTGTCCGAAACAAAAGAAATCTCGCACTGAACTGATTTTTATTACCGGCCGCGCAAAGCAGAGCACAATATTTCGTCCGATCGTGCCATCGTTCTGCTGTCCGAAACAAAAGAAATCTCGCACTGAACTGATTTTTATTACCGGCCGCGCAATGCAGAACACAATATTTCGTCCGATCGCGCCATCGTTCTGCTGTCCGAAACAAGAGAAATCTCGCACTGAACTGATTTTTATTACCGGCCGCGCAAAGCAGAACACAATATTTCGTCCGATCGTGCCATCGTTCTGCTGTCCGAAACAAAAGAAATCTCGCACTGAACTGATTTTTATTACCGGCCGCGCAAAGCAGAACACAATATTTCGTCCGATCGTGCCATCGTTCTGCTGTCCGAAACAAGATAAATCTCGCACTGAACTCTTTAAACGCTTCTAAAGAAGCGTTGGAAAAATGGTCAGTTTTATTGCTTTTTAATATTTTTTTACGGAAATTTTCATATTTTTTTGTTGCTCTTTATTGATTGATTTGTGAATAATTTTTAATGAGAAAATGGGAAATAAATATTTATTTTGTTTATTGCTAATATTTATTTATTTATGGAAATTTTGTTTTTTTTTCGTGGCAATTTCCTGATTTCTTTTTTTTTGGCAATTTCCTATTTTTATGAGAAATTTCTATTTTTTTAGGTGGAGTTTTTATTTTAGTCAAATCATCCATTCTGTCATACACGAAATTGGAGTTGAATTATTCTTCAATAGGAAAAAAACTGATTAAAACACCAATGATCATGCATTTATACGCGGTGAATCATTCAAGTCTCCAGCTTTCAAAAATCCCAAAGCTAATTCCCGCGAATTGATCACATACATTCTGAAGGGTCATGCTTTTGAAAGTAATTAACTCCATTGCTGCTGTGCTGCACTGAACCCCCTCCGAATGGTGAATCAATTCCTCCTTCTCGCACTAATAAAAGACCGCACTGAAATGATCTCACGGAGAGTGCCAATCGAACAGCAAATGAAACACAACATTGAAATTTGAGGTCACCTCTTCCGACCGAGCTGAAGCCGCCCGCCCGTCCGTTCGTCCATCGGTGGGATCTTGGTACTGTAATTGAACCCATTGCACATTCGTATGATACCCGTGCGTCGTCGGTCGTCTCCCAAGTCCGGAGTCAATTCGTATACGAACAAAACAGGAATGTGGCCGCAAAGGCAGTGACTCGCAGCGGTAGCAACAATACCATCAGCAGCACATGCAGATCTCGCCTGCTGAAGAGGTCCAGAGACTGGTCGCGAATCAGCACAAACCTGAATCCCACTGTGTTTGTCCCATTCGTATATAACGTGTGCACATGTACGTATGCTGCTGCAGGAACGGTTGCCGCCGCCTGGTCGTACCTGCAGTGCAAGAATCCGCAAGCTTTAAAACACACACCGCAGCACTACGGATAAGGGGTTCCCAATGTAGAATATTTGGTGGTGGCGTGAAAAATCGATTTGGGTGGGATTCTTTTTACTATGTGTACACTCAGCGAACTGGACTATCGAAATTCATAACTGTCGCCTTAGTGCTTCTTAACTGCGTATACCTCCCCGAGTAATCAAGCGTCGATGGGCGTGTGGTCTACGTACCGGCCTCCCGACCCCGTCGTCCATGGTTCGAACCCAGTCTGCCGCACTTCACTTTTTTTCAAATGAAAATCATCATTCATAAGGCAGCATATTGAAATTCGTACCGATTCCTTGTGCCAAATTTTCATAAGGCGTTTGATTGAAAATCATACGTCCATTTTCCTCAGTGTATAGTAGAAGGTTGCACATATAAATAATCCTCAAACTGTGCTTCTGGACCTTATCAACACTTCCGATAAGAATTTCGAGAAAGGTGTTATACTTCTGCATCGCCTTTGTCAGAAAACCTTGATTTGCGTCATAATGAATATCGAGTTATAGACGATCATCACTATTAGCATTAGCATTGAGAATTTCGCACAAATTCGTAGGTGGTACAAGCCGAGACTATTGTATGAGAGTACCATCACATTCATCCGTTACCACAGATATTGATTTGGGATTAATCACTATCTCTTAGATGGAAGTAATGAACTCTCCAATAGTCGAGACCTGTCCTGGCCACGTCCTTGCGAATGCTGAAATAAACAGATGTGCATCGCTGCATGCAGACTATTTTACACTTTGCCCACTTTAAGATGATTGGGCTCTGAATCATCTTAATAAACCTTTTATTGTTTAAAAGTTTATTGCAAAAATCGTAAATAACGTTGATTTATAGCTAATTTTTTTTCGGTTTGGAGTTCTATCCACTAGTGGATAGTGCACTAGTTAGTGCTAGCCAAAGGATTGTTTAAAAAAAAACTCGAAAAACCCTTTAATGTGATTTGGCTTATTGAAAAATGCTGAACAGTCACACAGTAATTCATGGTAAAAAGTGTACTAATTACCGCCAATATTGACTTCATGTTGTCAATCTGGTTTTGCCACTGTGTTGATGAAAAACGAATTTCCATAAAAGCTCGCTTCGTCACCATAGGTCATCATCAATACTTTTTAACTGTCATGAATACCATCCAGTTTACGTCGATCTTTTTCATTAGCTACAAGTAATTAAAATTCTTACTGCCCTCCGTTTGATCGCATCCATTACTTCACTTCGATTCTTAGTATACTCAATGCAATCATTATCGTCACCATCATTGCTACTCATCACCTTTTCCCCCACACTATTATCACGATAATGTATACCGTCAACGGGGGTGTCATTGGGCCAAAATGTGGTATGTTCCAAGTAAATGTTACAAAGCTCTAGTAGTTAACATTGGAATCAAGTTTTAATTAGTTTGGTACAAGCTTGAATAATAAATTTACCACTGTGTGGGGAAAAAATAATAAATGAGGGAAATTCTTCAAAGTTATATGTTGTTCAAAATTGGTCCATTCTCACCCCTCACAGAGGTGACATTGGGCCAAATGGAATAAAGTTCAGCGGTGACGATGCCTTGATTCAATCGTTTGGTTTCGGCTTAGTGTAAAACACATTAAAAAAATGCCTACATTACGGCTCTTACCAACTATGTAGGGAAAATCAGAGTCTATTATATAGAGTTGCGCAAAGAGGATCTTCTTACTCTTATTCTGAATGATGCTCTTGTTATTATGTTGAAAACTTTCATTTTTGTTCAACTCTTCAAGTGACTTCACGGGAGTGATCACTTCTAAAGCTTTTTAATTCGATAACCAAAGTCACCTACAGAGTGCAAACACGTGAGTTTCTTGTTGTAACTTTATTGGGGGGTGTATTGAAGTTTTTTGAAGCTGTTTCTAAAACAAATCTAATACATTTAAATTCATGAGTTTTAATTCGCCATAATAATCATCAGGCGATAACAATACTTCCGCCATACCGACAAGCATTTGTTTACTTTGCTCGATAGGTAGACGGTTTGACAGTTCAATAGGTAGATTTGGCTTCACTCTTTGCGTAACTCTATATATAATAGACTCTGGGGAAAATCAACCAAAGCTCATATTATTGAGCTTGGCCCAATTTCACCCCTTTTAGCATGCATGGCTCGTTGCTACGAAAAACCAGAACCGCTATATAAAATGTTCATAAAATTCGATAAAACAACAACAGATTTTCGAAACATGATAACCAGGTATCCGTCGATCTAAAAACTAGTTATGTAATAGATTTGTGGGGCATTACTGAAACTATTTTAATGCGGGTTTATTCGATCAATAGTTTTATATTCAAATTCCAAGCATTATGGTACGAGCACAATTAGTTTTTGAAATTTGTTTTGTGATTTACTAGACGTGAATTTTAATATAATTTCGAACCGTTAGAAGTTTTCATCAATATTCGTATTAACTGTTTCTGAGATATTAGGAGTGACAACATTTTTCTTTTTTGACCCAATCTTACCCCCTAGGCCCAATGTCACCCCGAACGAAGGTAGTAATAATGTAAAGTATCATCGTACAGTAATTTATATCATTCTAAATTTCGAGGCAGCGTTTTGCCCTTTTTGCCCAATGAGGTAAAATTTGCTCTTCATCACTTCAAGGTTTGAAAAGATTTGATCAATATGGAGGCGCATGGTATCCCAAGTATCATTATAAATGTTGCATACATCCACATTTAATAACATTCATTAAGTGGCCGTACACTAACTACGTAAGGGATTTTTCAAATCAACGTGCATAAACCCTAATTATTTTGTTTGTATGAAGCTGGGCTCTGCGGAAATAGACACTTTTTTGTTCTCAAGCGAGTAAATTTATATTTGGAAATCAATTCCATAAGCAACATTATTTTGCAGTTATTTATGAGCATGAGCATGAAACATTATTTTGCAGATATTTAGCTGTCAAACGTTTTCCACTCTTTGAATCTATTTTTAATGCTGCATGACCGAGTACAAATGCACGACACTCTACTGTGGCCAGTGAGCCGCGAAATATGCGGGAATTGAAAGTCCATGCGGTAAATTCGGGAATTTCTTGAAATTATACAAAAAAATCGGGAAAAAAGTCACCAGGTGTTCATTTCATTGATGCATGTATAATTATCATCGTTTACATCGTTTACAATCAACATCGTTTACTATTTTTAATGTATAGGCCTTTCCACGTACCGTTTGAAACTATTTTAGAAACTATCCGGCTTTGTCAGATCTGAAAATGATATTGAAACCAGATTTCTTTAGTGTCGAGTCAAAAGATCTTTTCGGTAGTGATAATGGAAAGCGATATGCCACCTTCGCTTCGGAAGGTTTCTGAGACCAAAGATATCTTCGAGAGTACTAGAAAAAGCTAATTAGCATTTCGTTTCAGCTTGTGGATTCCTGAAGAAGAGGCTGAAGAAGAAGAAAGAAATCGAATTTTGTTTGGAGACTCGTCGACCGAAGTCGAGTATATCCAATTTCAGATACATGTCTCAACAATCTCTGATCATTCGCTGTTAACATCTTAATTTCATCACATAATAATGCTGTACAGGAAGAGTATACCCCGTTAGGCATGAAGACCATAGGCATAAGTACTTACTTGATACTTGATGGGCTACAGCTCTTCGATGAACCTATGCCGAATGGAGTATCCTTCTCCACTGGACTCGAACCTGGGCCAATCGCTTCCAGTCGTCCTGAACATTGAGCGCCCTCAGGTCCTCTTCAACTGCAAAAAGCCATCATGTACGCGGCCTTCCACGAAGCCTGCGGCCTCTTCCGGGTTCTCTACTAAATATTATCTTCGCTTGACGTTCTTCCGGCATACGAACAACGTGACCAGCCCACCGTAGTCTGCCGTGTTGTATAAGCTTAATAATATCCAGCCCTTTATAAACCTGGTACAATTCGTGATTCATGCGACGCCGCCAGATACCGTTCTCCTGTTTACCGCCGAGTATTGTCCGCAGCACCTTACGCTCAAACACTCCGAGAGCTCTCCGATCATCCTCGCTGTCTCCCTCTTAAAAGGCACAAAAGCCTCTTCCACGGCACTGCGATCAATTCCGATAATATCGATATCGTCTGCAAATCCCAGGAGCATATGCGATTTTGTGATAATGGTACCGCTTCTTTGCACACCAGCTCTCCTAATCGCTCCCTCGAGCGCTATATTGAACAGTAGATTCGAGAGTGCATCACCCTGCTTTAATCCATATAAGGTAACAAATGACGTCGATATTTCATCCGCAACCCTTACACTTGATTTCGATCCGTCCAACGTTATACGAATCAGCCGTATCAGTTTCGCCGGAAAACCATGTTCAAGTATGATTTGCCATAATTCATTCCGTTTCACTGAATCGTACGCCGCCTTGAAATCAATAAACAGATGATGTGTCTGCAAGTTGTACTCCCGGAATTTATCAAGGATTTGTCTCAGGGTAAACATTTGATCCGTCGTTGATCGGCCCTCATAAAAACCTGCTTGGTATTCGCCGACGAAGGACTGCTTCAAGCGGTTTCAATCTGTTGAACAGAATACGGGACATAATTTTGTACGCCGAATTAAGGAGGGTTATTCCTCGGTAATTGGCGTACTCCAGTCTGTGCCCTTTCTTAAAGAGAGAGCAAATGAGGCCGTCCAACCAGCTAGCAGGCATTTCCTCGTCTTCCCATATTTTCGACATAATATGGTGCAGAACTTCATAAAGCTGCTCACTGCCATATTTGAGAAGTTCAGGCCGGAACGTACAGGCATAAGTACGTTAAGCATAATGGACGCTAGGCACAACGGACGTTAGGCATAGGGGAGACTGGGTAGACTTGATCCCCTTTTCTGATTTCGGATGTATCACAGCCAAAAATAAATAAACATACGCGATTTCCACACATACTCTCTAAGGAATATAGTATTTAACTTTACTGATGTATGACAGTCCTTAAATTATTGTTGTTATTGATACACAATCGATTTTTTAGAGTGCTGTCAAAAATCGACTTTTCAAATATTCGGGGGAAATTGATCCCTCTCCAAGAACTTGCTTTGATAAAATTAGAAAGGTGCCCTCAGATTTTTTAAATATTTTTGCTTCAAAATACGCGCAATTTTCGAATTGCTGTACGTATAAATGAACGATTTTTGTTATTGAATTCGACAGCACATGCAATTTTAAAATTTGGGGAGACTTGATCCCCTTTCTATGATATCTACGCAATAAATATTTTTTCCTGCCAACCCTTCATCAAATCTGTCAAATCTACACAAAATTAGAAGCCTGAGAACAGATTTATATTTTTTTGAATTTTTTCGCCAAATTTTTGTATGGGTGACTAATGGGGGATCAAATGTCCCCATATTGAGGCAATAACTTCAAATCCAAATATCCTAAAACTTTGATGGAATGTTGACATTTTCATCAGTACAAATCATTAAGCATATTTATGGCTTTGTGCTGTGAAAAAACGAAAGCATTTGGTCATTGTTATGAAAAGTTATTCAAATTTTGCGTGACCAATAAAAAAATCTTTAGGAAGGTCAAAACATACAAACCGCCCTGTAGAATAAATATGGTTGTCAATCCAAAAAATAACTCACCACATAAAGGTCATTTGTCTAGAGGATCTATACTAAAAAATACGCTAGAACGAAACTACTTTAGTTCTCGATAAAACAGGGGATGATCAAGTCTCCCCGGGGATCAAGTCTACCCACCTTCCCCTAACGGACGTTAGGCATAAAATGACTCAAAGAAAAGCCTATGACATAAAGAATGCAGAATTATGCCAAACGTCCATTATGCCTTATGTCCGTTATGCCTAACGGCAGGGTGACCAGCGAACCGGGAAAACGTGAAAAAAACGGGAATTGAAAATCACCGGGAAAATGTCGGGAACTATGCGGGAAATTTAATAACCATCGGAAAAATTTCCAAATCTGCCTTTACCTTTTTGTAAAAAATAGTGCAGTAATCTCAAACATCATGAGAGAATTGGTAGACACATTCGCTCATTCCATTATATTTCAAATTTAACAATTTTTCGTACATACTGTAAACTTATACACATTTCTAAAGTAGGTAATGTATTTATGAATTTATAGACCCTAGATACCCCATTGAATCAAGGATCAATCCCCACCAAAGTTGAGTTTCAGACACAGTAATTAATTACCGCTCCAGGTTACTTATACCCAGAATATGAGCATCAACTTTAATTGCACCAATTTTTTTTATATTAAATCTGATTTGATTTTTTATTAATTTTTAATTATCTCAATCGATTTCTTTTAGGTTCTCCAATTTGTTCAAATAAATATAGTTTGTATTCCTCCTCTTTTATTTCAAATATTGCAACATTTCCAAAGCCATTAAAAAAGCTGAAAAATACCTCCGTTTTCAACAATTATTTTGTATTCAACAAAAAAAATCAAATTTTGTTTTTCACGATCCTCAAGATACATCAAAGAGTTGTGACGATGGAAATTTGATTCACAGTTACACATTATATTGATTTGTGACATCATATGAGGTTTAGGTTCGGTAAACAGGTTTTTTTTTATTTCATTCGTATTCTTGATTACGGACGAACTATACTTTCAAACGTTAACAAGAATATGGATTTTCGATTAATAGAACATTGTACACATGTTCTTAGAAAATTAGGTTTATTATCAAATTGTCGAATTTTGAATAAATGCGATACAGGAGATGTTTTAAAAAAAATCGAAAAAATCGTATTTTTTCTGTAAGGTCTTGTTTACAATCCTTACTAGAAATTTTACAATGAGATATAGGCTTTGGATTAAAATATGTTCACAAGTTGTATGGCAAAATCTGGTTTGAAAGGCCCTGTTTCTGATAGCGCATTGGTGGACACAAATAAATATAAATTCGAATAATTATTAGAAGTATGCCTGACAAGTTTCTTAAAGCAATCGAACAATACCTTAGCTTTGTTGCTTTTTGAAAAAGTTTATATAATTCTATTTAAAATGTTGTTAAAAATAATTGTTAAATATAATTGTATTTAAAATTTATTACTACATTATTTATATTTCAATTATATATAAAATTTCCAACCATGATAATTTAAAAAAAAACTCAAAACTTAGAACTCATGTACGATTTTAACCAAATTATGTAGATTCGAACAACCGTTTGCATGATTTGTGTTATTCGTTGCTTAATGCAGGAATTTTACGTTCTCCGCATAGCATATGTGATAATCTTAAATTTGTGAAAAATAAAGTGCTTATTTGTTAGTCTTAAAATCCGTTTTGTTGAGAAATTTTTTTTCTGACAAATGATTGAAATGATAACATTTTGCATGAAAAATTCAACCGCGATATTTTTCTGCAGAATTGCAATGTCTAAATAGTATTATTTAGCTAGTAAAAATAACTCTTCTACATTTATTTTGCAGTTGCAGTATAATCAGGGTTCGTAAAGCTCACTCAATCTCAGGAGCACATGATTTTCCCTCACGAAAGTTTTCGGGGAGAAATCGCTTTTCGGGAAGGAAAAACAGCCTGGAGAGTGATAACAATTTTTCGCTCACTTCGATTTCCGCTAAACGTTGGTTTGCTCTTTTTCTTTCATATTTGAGTCTTTTCGTGGTATCATCAATGCAAATGGTAGTAGCTTATGTGGAACAAATAACTTAACGTTTTCATACAGATAGCGTGATGGTGTGGCTAAAGTAAGCGCATCCCCGCAGCTAGTATGGTTTTGGGAACCCTAGAAAACTCGGCTCAAAATTCAAAAGAAAGAATGAAACCACCTAAATTTAAAGAAAAGGAATAATTTATTTATTTTAATAGACAGAAAAACTCAGATCAATTCACCTGGCAGCATGCTTTTCTGTTATGCGATGCCTATGCGTACAAATTTCATCGCATACCAGTCATAAAAACGTACAAAAATGGAGGCGATATATCTAGATTGCTTTGAGAATAGATCCTATGTGCAAAAGAGAGTCTCTCTTTGGATCTATTCTCTTTCGATTATTACGAAACTATACAAAGGTTTACTCCAAATTTCTTGGCAGATATCCAAAGACAATAGCTTTGTCTATCATGCTGAAGTGGACATGTAGGAAAACATGCAAAACTAGCCGATATATTAGCGAAAGAGAGCGTGATCAAAGAGAATCTCTCTTTTGCACATACGACCTATTCTCAAAGCAATCTAGATATGTGTATTTCTTATCCAATAATGCACGGTAGTGCGATGTGCACGATTTTTATGCGAGTTGGTCGTTATACATTGCGATGTAATTTGTGATAACAAACTCTGTTTGACAGATAGTCCGATTCCATTTGAGTTTGTTTGTAGGAATATGTGATGTTAACAAATGAAACTGGAATATAAACTCGTAAAATAGCCTACTGTGCGGAAAAAAACGTGCAATGGGTAATGTTTTCAACATAACCGTGAGTAGACGTAGGACTTGTATAAACGTAACGTATTTACATTTGACTTCTAACTTTTGGATCTATAGAGTTTGATTATAGGTATTGATATTGGAAACGACAACTTCCATGCTGTGTAGAATTATTAGCAATTTGTTTATTCAAAACTTCTGGAAATAAAACTAATAATTAAATACATAATTAGAATTGCTTTGTTTCTAACTATTAAGCCCTCATTTACTCAAGCAAATGTAGGGCATCTATAGATTTCTTATTGATGATAGTATTTGAAGTTTAAAAATTTTATTTATAAAACTTCCAGACTTGGGCACAATGTGCTATTTTAGGGGAACTGTCTCGTTTTCCAAACAAAGAAATACAGCACCAATTTCGTTGCTTCTTTTTGCTAACATGCGTTCTAACTGCTGAAAAAAATCACAACAATAAGAAACAGGTCAAGGAGCAGTAACCCTACTAAAATAGAGGAGGTACTGCTAATACGTCAACGAAAAATTATTTAATGTTTTGATCCCAAACTCCGAGTCTACGTCAAGTTTAATAATACAATTTTTCAGAAAATGAAAAACAAAAAATAAGATAAAGTTTATTTAAATATTCTTCTGGAAATTATTTTTTACGGACTTTTTTAAAACATTTACATGTAAGACAGCGAAATTTTCTAATCTAAAATGGATATTAACACTATTGCTGATTGTGCATCTTTAATTGCTAATGCCTTTTGCAAATAAATGAAAGTAATTATTTTAATCAAATTTTTTATTTTCATTAGCGTACTTTTTTTCTAGGGAATCAGAACTGTTATAGTATAACCATGTTTCAATGTACGTGTGGTTCAGTACCAAGCACAACTTAACATATAGTCAGTCATATGACATGACTCATACCCATCCCGGGATCATATGGATTATGAAACCCATCACCTGGATGAGCAGACCAAATCTCTCTAATTTTATTCTTCCTCATCCACCACCGCTGCCCTCGCTGCCACAGCCATCATCGGCCTGTAGCCGTGAACCCCGAGCGATGCGATGGGCGATTGCATCCATCGCAACCGACACCACTGCATCCGACCATCATCAAGCACAGAATGACAAAAAAATGCGCCCACTTCTTTTATGCATATTCGCAGACCCACCCACCGGCAGTTCTACCGCTGGTGACTGTGTAGGTAAACACAGCGAACGAACGAGACGAAAAATGCGGGAGCAAAAAGCACGTCAGTTACGCGCTGCTGTCACAAATTGTAATGACTCGCACACGGCAGGCACTGCTTCTTTTATACACAAAGAAAATCTTCCGGTAAACCCGAACATACCGTGACATACCGCATTCTGATGTCCGTGTTAGGAATGCACGGGATTGGTTACATATGAAATTTTGACTGGCTTTGACAAGAATTGAAATTCTCAGTAGCTTATCGTTAATAATCTTAAGTTTCAATAAAATAGGCAAAATGGTGGAGAGTGTCCTAGTCGATTGATATATAATTCTAAAAAATCCATCGAAAGATAAAGGCGCTAGAAACGTTCAAAATCTTCCCTTCCAGCGTAACGCTCTCGATTTCCAAAAAATCTAAATGACACCCAGTATAGTAAAGAAAGACGTAAGTTCTACGTCAAAATATTAATAAACCGATGACCAAAGCGATTTTGATGAAATCTGGATCGCTAAACGATTTTAATCGAGCATTTTCATGCGATGTGTGGTTGTCTGAGACAAAGCTTCAACTCACTACCCAAAATATAGACCACTTCCGCCAACTAAGGATTTGGCTAAATTACGTCCAAATCCCATATCTAGAGGTATTAATAGACCCACAAAAGAATTAATCATATTACGGGTATTCACTAAACGGCGTAGGTTGCTGCGTATCTGATTATTGAAATGTTTCATATACAATCACAAGAGACATATTTCAAATCGTCAATAAAAATTTTCTATAAACAGTTAAAACAAAATGACAACTTACGAAATATTAGACAAAATTAGAAGTAAACTTACTGTTTGACTATTAAAATTTGTAATACCAATATTGCAATTAGTAGAAGACATAAAGATAAGTCCAATTTTCCAAACTACTTCTTTAACAGCATCAAAACAAAGGAAATCTCTTAGATTAATATTTTGATTCATTTTAACATAACTTGTACCTATAAACACTATCAGAATAATATCCCCAATTTAAGTGTTACTTGGAGGTGGCAATAGTTTCACCCGTTGCCATCCTATCCAGTGTCCATCTTGCCCTACCTTATCCTATATTTATTTCGAAACATCTATCAGAATGACCATAGCTGGTGCTAAGGTACGTCTGTAGTAACACCTTCCCTATCTCCATAAGTACTGGATCATTCTGCCGTTTGATCACGGTGCACATCTAGAAATAATCTTTTATGGAATTTTCTTGATTCAAGAAATATTGTAAAATTTACAATAGTGAAACTTTCAATCACTGAAAAAAATTCTCAAGTCAACAGCAGGAACCTTTGTCATTCAAATTCTAAAATATCGAATCATAATTCTTTCCTCGCAGTTTCCATCCCATCCGAAATCCGAAAGATCAATCTCAACATTTACGCTACCGCGAGTTACTATTAATGAATACATATTGTTTAATGGCCCATCGAAAACCAATCGCCCATGTTACCATCCGCCGATTGAGAAATACTCAAACTGAAAATTAAACATTTTCCTTTCTTTCCGATTTCTTCCAGATCTGTGCGCTGCTGGCTGGACCCCGACGCAGGCTGCTGCAACCCGTATAGGGGCGATACGGAGGAGCAAAAAAGTGAGTGAGATTCCCGTTAGGTCGGTCGGTCGGTCTTTCGGTCGGTTCGCTTGGTGCCATCGATGAGCAAGCGCGCGGCGGTGGCCACACTGCTGCTGCTGCCATCGACGTCGTCCGGCGAGTGTCGGGTTTGCCCTTTGGCTGCCATTCTGCTGCGCGCCGCGAGCCGTGAGTGAGCGGTGGGGTCCCGAATGCGGATGGACGGACGGAGAACGGGGACCGAGAACTGAAACCACTACCACAACAGGCAGCCGGACGGACCCGTTTCAGGGGTTTCGTTTTGGTTTTAGTTTTCTTGCCGTTCCGAAGACGGGCAGCAAGGAGTGATTCCAAGTGAGTGAGCGAGTGAGTTCGCAGCATAAGGCAGCATAAGGAGAAAGAGCATAAAAGTGATGGATTAACACATAAAAGGTGCTAAAAAATTCTCGGAAAACTTGGATCGGCGGGTTTTCCTTGCTCTCGCGTGATTGCACGGGACGGGCGGTTAAGGAGGAAATGGTCTCACCGTCGTTGTTGGCGTGTCAACATTGTCAAAAACCTCGAGACCAAAGTGAAATTAGCGTCGTTTAGCGTTGGTGGCGGCAACCGTAAGAAGCAAGAACAGCCCAAAGCCATAAGGCTGCGAATGAACAACACGCGGCTGAGGGTCTGGGGTAGAATACCGAGAAGACGGGGATGATGGATTGTTTGAAGGTGTGAAAGGATGTTGAGGTTTTCCCTAAGGCTATCTAGCTCTCTATACTGTGCAGGAGATCCATCATAAAGAAGGATCGTGGGTTCGCTGCCTAGGGTATTAGAGTGTACCTTCCGTGTTTGAAATGGATGACCAGTTTTGTTGGGAAATGTTTGAGTGTGAAGGTAACACTCACGATGGCCAAGGATTGTGAGTGAAAAGTGGCTACAATAGCAATAACAGTGAATGAAACGGCGAAAAAGCGTCGCGAAAGGCAAGAGAAATTGATAGTACTCTACTAGTCGCGTATTCGCGTTACCTATACTACTGTGTATGCAGATGGGAATTAACCCCCAAGAAGAAAGTTGAATTTTGTTGTTGCCGAGTTCGTTGTTGTTGGTGCTATTACTGAGGAGAAGCGAGTTTACACATTATAGTGCTAGTGACGAGATTGCGGACTGCTAGCTTGACTGGCTGGTCTGCTCATGCCTTCCCGCCTAGGGTAACTCGGGAGGAAATATTCGAGTGCTATAATACTGTGTGGCTACATTGTCAGGAGTTGACGACGACGACACCCCCTCTTAGAAACATGCTCGCGCGCTCTGGCAAAATTATGTAATCCTTCGGCACGGATTCTGATTCCGTGATTGATGAGCTGTCCTGGTCTAATGTTCCTTCGCTGGCGTCATCATCATCGTCAGCAACGGCAGCAATAATAGTAGCGAAGCATTAGTACCCAGTAGTGACGACGACCGTCGACCGCGCGAGATGGAGATTCAACGATCGAAGCAGGTATGTCAGCGAGTTTTTTAGCCGTGCGCAAATTTAGGTCACCCGTTCCCTTCTCTTTTTCTCGGCTTTCGGGCCGTTTGTTTGTTTGTTTGTTTGTTGAACAGGGACAGGAATTATCAATCTACCTTCACTAGCAATGAGAAGCAGCTGGTCTTAGTGTAGATGATTATTCCTGAATGAATATTCATCATCATGTGTTCATGCATGACCCTAACTAACACTATTATTATTCATCGATTGAGTAATGTTTCAATGAAGTTCATTCTACTTGCGATGTCAACAAACATCTGTCAAAATCACAAACGAATATCAAGTCGCAGAATTTCAAAATCAAACGTTTTGAATATCATTTCGCGTTGTTTTTTAAAATGGATAACGAAGAAGCTGGTCCATCTCGCCCAACTAAGACTGCATCCAAACGTAAAGCTGGTAAATATATATATTCTTTTCTAGAATTTGTCGTCGAAAGTAGGTGATTACTTATGATTTCTTGCAGGAAAACCAACGCTTCAGGATATCGCTTTTCGCTTCATAAATCGGAATGGTTCTACCGGCCAGTGTGCGATTGATGCTTCAAGTAAGTGTACATATACACAAACACTTGTGGATGTTGGCAATTTCATTCGCCACTTCCGCACACGCCATCCTGAAGCTGCTAACAAAAATGGATTGCTGAAGGATGAAATGATACCGGAACAAAAGCCAAGAATCATAACGAAGCGATTGGTAGCTATGGATGCTCAACTACTTGTTGATTCTATCATCAAAATGGTTACCTGCAATCGTCTTCCACTGGAATGCGTTGAATGGGAGGGATTTAGACAGATTCTGGACCCTCTTTCTGTCGCTGTTGGAGTGACCATTAATAAGAGCACCATTAAGTCTCATCTGCATGGAATTACCGGTCTGGTCCGAAAAGCGATAGCCCTTGAAATGCGATGTAAACTAATATCGTTAAAAGTCGATACTGCTTCGCGATTCAACCGTCACATTTTGGGGATAAACGTCCAATATGCCAAAGGCGGTGCAGTTGTAATCCGAACTCTAGGTAATATTTTTATTTCAAAACCATGTTACGTCAATATAGTAGTTACTTCTATTATCTACACTCTACAGGTATGATTGAGCTCAGGGAAAGGCAGACTGCAGCGGTTTTGAAGACCAAAATCTTGGAAGTGCTATCTACATATGGAGTCACAATCGAGCAGATCTACTCCGTCACGGTTGATAACGGAGCCAATATGTTGGCCGCCGTGCGAAAGCTTAAAACGGACCTGGATTGCATGCTACTGCAGCAAATAGAAGAGCTTCGAAAAATGGAAGTGGCAACAAGTGATGCAGACGAGGACACTTATGTGGATTTTGCTGGTGATCTTGAGCTAACGAAGGACATATCGGAACAGTTCCAAGAACAATTGAATTTAATAAGATGTGCCGTACATACACTTCAATTGGCAATCAATGACGTGCTCAATAAATCCGATGAAACGGTGAAACAAATCACTACTGTGGCCAAAAAATGCAAAGGAGTTAAGTACACACAATTTTTCGATAATTACAATGCGTCGCTTCCTCCAGTTTGGTGTCCAACGAGATGGGGTGGCATTTTTGAAATGATGGATAGCTTTCATAGTCAGAAGCAGTTTTTTGAAAAACTCGGGCAAGAATTTCCAGAACTGGGTGAGTATAGAGCATTTTGAATATCATTTCAATCATAATTACGACTACAAATCATTTTAGAGCTGTCTTCGAGTTTCTGGACTTTCATTGCGAACTATGTAAGCGCATTCAGACCACCATACATCTGTACCATCAAGATGCAGGAGAAACATGTGTCTCTACCTGACTTTTATTTGGCTTGGTTGATGACATTGAGTGAAATTCGGAAGCTTCAGGCAAACCCTTTTTCAGCACGGCTGGTGGAGTCATTGACGGGGCGGCTGGAGAACTTGAAAGCATCGCGAGCTTTTCAAGCAGCACTTTATTTGGACC
Source organism: Armigeres subalbatus (assembly GCF_024139115.2). Taxonomy (NCBI): domain Eukaryota; kingdom Metazoa; phylum Arthropoda; class Insecta; order Diptera; family Culicidae; genus Armigeres; species Armigeres subalbatus. The sequence goes on along the minus strand of NC_085141.1, from coordinate 106,713,487 downwards.
CACGTTTGAATTTTTTGAACTCAAAATTGTTCAATGACGACGAAAAGCTAACCATACAGGTAAAATCAGTGTACGATCGAATGATATAATATGTTTAATGTGTATCGTAACGTTTACAGAACTACATCGTGGAAACATGGGAAAGGATCAGTAAGTTGAGTCCCCCAGCAGAAGCTGAAGCCGATCAAAGTGGTACCAGTGAAGGCTGTAATTTCGACGACTTCATTACCGATCTTTTTGGTGGTACCCTAGATGAATCATCTAGTTCTAACAGTTCAAAATTCGTTCAGCAACTTAGGGCTCAAGACGCAGAACCCCGTCAGAGTTTCAGTCACGACGTTTGGGATTACTGGCTGAAAAGAGAGAAAAGTCACCCAGAACTATTCGAAGTAGCGATGGTGGCGCTTGCGGCTCCATCAAACCAAGTGTCGGTGGAACGTGGTTTTTCTGCGCTTGCGTTGGTGCTGTCTCCACAGAGGACAAACTTAGGTCCGGAAACATTGGAGAACATACTATTGATAAAGCTGAACCAAGACGTATTCAAACGAGAGATATCCAATTATGATTGGAAAGGCATATAGAAAGTGTAATATGCTATTTCTGCACGTTGTGCAGTTCATTTTAACATGTATTCATTTATTCTACTACAGCTTTCATTATCACATTGCTTAATTCGTTTGAATGAAGTTCACAAGTAGTTTTGAAAACTTTTATTCATTTTAACTAATTTGTTATGAGTATTACGCTAAATTTCAATCTTTTACAATTTTTACTAAACAACTTAATACCAGCGTACTTGCAGACTATGGGATTAAAATATAGTCATTAATAAATAAACACTTAAATAAACACACAAAATGTTGTCAATTATTTTCAACTCTATTCCATTCATTATTTTCCATTGGGTTATTTTACTGACTGTCTGAGTTACGTAAGGCTTAATGCGTATGATACTGTAAAAAATGACTAACACTGAAAGGCTGTGCGCTAGTTCATCCAATCTGACTATAAATCCAGAACTATACCAATCAACAGTCACGACTCTTGATTTTTCGTAACTCAAACGCTTTTATATGTATTCAATATGGAGACCAAGACCGGAGTGATCTGTGCACTCTTTCCATTCAACTCGGTCATAGTTCATAGATCAACAGGCATGGTAAGATAGTTGTGGGAGATGTGGGAGGATCATTTGAGCTTCTCAAGATTAATTGGATGGGTGCCTAACGACGCCCGATTATATCGCTCGAATCAAGTTCGAATTCCGGTAACGGCATGCATTTTTTTTTCACTGCGTGACGAAGTTGTTAAAGTAGATTATACTATTTTTGTCAGTAAAACAGTGACGAATGATAACTAAATGTGTTAAACTCAACCCTCTTTTGTGACGTACTTATTGGGGGGACGTAAACCAAATGTGACGTAAAAAGAATTTTTGCTAAAATTTCTAGTATTTCACTCAATTTATTGATCGTTGGATACTTTTAAATACATTCACTTGCGTCTTACATGAGGTATTGTAAGATCTCTCCATATCCAGGCATATGAGATGTTATAAAATCTCCAAATTGTCCTGGAGTTTGAATCAAATGATCTGCCAAATCAATCAAAGCATTCATGATGTCCCATGCCGTGGTATCAACTCAATTATGTCCTCCGAGGATTTATCTTTCACTTGTGTCTCAAAACAAGACATATGAGGTGTTGTAAGATCTCCAAATTGTCCTGGAATTTGAATCAAATGGTCTACCGAATCTACTGAGACTTCCATGGTTACCCCAGCCTCGGTGTCAACCCGAAAATGTCCTCTGATTATTTGCCTTTCATTTGCGTCTTCAATTCTTGCATGTATGAAGTTGTAAGATCTCCTAATTGTTCTGGAGTTTGAACTAAATGGTCTACCGAATCTACTGAGGCTTACATGATGTTCTCTGCCGCGGTTTGATCCCATTCATGCCCTCTGAGGATTTGCCTTTCATTTGCGTTCCAATTGCAGGTATATGAGATGTTTTAAGATCTCCAAATTGTCCTGGAGTTTGAATCAAATGGTCAAAATCAAAATCAACCAAGGCTTCCATGGTACCCACAGCCGCGGTATCAACCCAATCATGTCCTCCAATTATTTGTCTTTCACTTACGTCTCAAATCCAGGCATATGAGATGTTCTAAGATTTCCAAATTATCCTAGAGTTTGAATCAAAGGGTCTACCAAATCAACCAAGGCTTCTATGATGTCTATTTGTCTTTCCATTGTCTCAAATCAAGGCATATAAGGTGTTGGGGCGAACACTCCAGTTCGTTCGAATCGCGCCGGGGACTAAGACAAGGTGATGGACTTTCGTGCCTGTTGTTCAACATTGTGCTAGAAGGTGTCATGCGGAGAGCCGGGTGTAACAGCCGGGGTACGATTTTCAACAGATCCAGTCAATTTATTTGCTTCGCGGATGACATGGACATTGTCGGCCGAACATTTGCAAAGGTGGCAGAACTGGACACCCGCCTGAAACGTGAAGCAACAAAAGTTGGACTGGTGGTGAATGCGTCAAAGACAAAGTACATGCTTGTGGGCGGAACCGAGCGCGACAGGGCCCGCCTGGGAAGCAGTGTTACGATAGACGGGGATACCTTCGAGGTGGTCGAGGAATTCGTCTACCTCGGATCCTTGCTAACTGACGACAACAACGTTAGTCGTGAAATACGAAGGCGCATCATCTGTGGAAGTCGGGCCTATTACGGGCTCCAGAAGAAACTGCGGTCGAAAAAGATTCGCCACCGCACCAAATGTGTCATGTAAAAGACGCTCATAAGACCGGTTGTCCTCTACGGACATGAAACATGGACAATGCTCGAGGAGCACTTGCAAGCACTCGGAGTATTCGAGAGACGGGTGCTTAGGACCATCTTTGGCGGTGTGCAAGAAGACGGTGTGTGGCGGCGAAGAATGAACCATGAGCTCGCTCAACTCTACGGCGAACCCAGTATCCAGAAGGTAGCTAAAGCCGGAAGGGTACGATGGGCAGGACATGTTGCAAGAATGCCGGACAGCAGCCCTGCAAAGATGGTGTTCGCTTCCGATCCGGCAGGTACGAGACGGCGTGGAGCGCAGCGAGCGAGATGGGCAGACCAGGTGCAGAACGACTTGGCGAGCGTGGGGCGTATCCGAGGATGGAGAGATGCGGCCTCGAACCGTGCATTGTGGCGTCAAATTGTTGATTCAGTGTTATCTGTTTAGATGTTAACTAAATAAATGAATGAATGAAATGAAGGTGTTGTAAAATCTCCAAGTTGTCCTGGAGTTTGGATAGCTTGCGAATTGCGTCTCAAATTTTGGCATGTGAGATTTCCCAATTGTTCTAGGCTTCCATTATGTCTCCAGCCACGATACCAACGCCATTATGTCCACTAAGTGTATTTAGATTACCTACCAAATGAACAACGACTTGCATGATGTCCTTAGCAGCAGTATCACCCCAATTATGTTCTCCTAGTATTTATAGTTTACTTGCGATCCTCCAAATTGCTCTAGAGTAGTAACCAAATAGTTCACCAAATCAATCTCGCCTGGAACTATGTCTCCAATGACAGTGTGTTCCCAATTTTGTTTTATATTTATTAGCGAGGCTTTAAGCCATAGGCTGGCTCACCTCCGTTCCCAATTGTGTCATCCGAGCACATGCACATATTTTATTCATGAAGATGACATGGTCCAGGTTCTTCAATCTGCCCTATGTCCCCAGCACAGGTATGTACCCATTCGCGTATTCCAAGCACATTTTTTGTACATGAATCGTGATCTTCTAGGCCCTCTTAATTGACCTGGAGTGGGGACAAATAGTCCTCAGTCCTCTAGTCCGCATTTTCAGAGCCCATACACATGTTTCTTACATGAGGATTCGACGTTCTACGTCCTCCAAATTGTCCTGTAGTGTGAATCAAGTAGTCTATCAAATCTCGAAACACATAATTGGGTTGATTATGCGGCTGGGTACATCATGGAAGCCTTGATTGATTCGGTAAACCATTTGATTCAAACTCCAGGACAATTTAAAGATCTTACTACGTCTCATATGTCTGTACTTGAGACGCAAGTGAAAGAAAAATACTCAGAAGACATAATTGGGTTGATACGCGTCTGGGGACATCATAAAAAGCCTTGGTTGATTCGGCAGACCATTTGATTCAAACTCCAGGACAATTTGGAGATCTTACAACATAACATATGCCCAGATTAGAGACGCAAGTGAAAGACAGATATTCGAAGAACATAATTGGGTTGATACCGCAGCTGGGGTCATCATGGAAGTATTGGTTGATTCGGCAGACCATTTGATTCAAACTCCAGGATAATTTGAAGAACTTAGAACAATTCATATGTCTGGATTTGAGACGCGAGTGAACGACAAATACTCGGAGGACTTAATTGTATTGATACCGCAGCTGAGAACATCATAATGGCTTTGGTTGATTCGGCAGACCATTTGATTCAAACTCCAGGACGATTTGGAGATCTTACTACGTCTCATATGTCTGGATTTGAGACGCAAGTGAAAGAAAAATACTCAGAAGACATAATTGGGTTGTTACGCGGCTGGGACACCATGAAAGCCTTGGTTGATTCGGCAGACCATTTGATTCAAACTCCAGGACAATTTGGAGGTCTTACAACATAACATATGCCCAGATTAGAGACGCAAGTGAAAGACAGATATTCGAAGAACATAATTGGGTTGATACCGCGCCTGGGGTCATCATGGAAGTCTTGGTTGATTTGGTAGATTATTTGATTCAAACTCCAGTACAATTTGGAGATCTTACAACATATCACATTCCCAGATTAAAGACGCAACTGAAGGACAGATACTCGTTGAACATAATTGGGTCGTTACCGCGGCTAGTGTCATCATGGAAGCCTTCGATGATTCGGCAGACCATTTGATTCAAACTCAAGGACGCTTTGGAGATTTTACTTCATCTCATATGTCTGGATTTGAGACGCAAGTGAAAAAAAATACTCGGAGGACATAATTGGGTTGATACCACGGCCGGGGACATCATGAAGGCCTTGGTTGATTCGGCAGACCATTTGATTCAAACTCCAGGACGATTTGAAGATCTTACTTCATCTGATATGTCTGGATTTGAGACGCAAGTGAAAGAAAAATACTCGGAGAACATACCATGATACCGTAGCTGGGGACACCATGGAAGTCTTGGTTGATTCGGTAGACCATTTGATTCAAACTACAGGACAATTTGGAGATCTTAAAACAACTCATACGCATGGATCTGAAACGCAAGTAAAAGACAAATACTCTGAGAACATAATTCAGCTGATACCACGGCATGGAAAATCATGGAAGCCTTGGTTGATTGGTAGACGATTTGATTCAAACTCTTGAACAATTTGGACATCTTAGAACATCTCATATGCCTATATTTGAGACGCAAGTGAAAGACAAATATTCGGAGGTCATAATTGGGTTGATACCGCGGCCGGGACATCATGAAAGCTTTGGTTGATTCGGCAGACCATTTCGTTCAAACTCAAGGGCAATTTGGAGATCTTAGAATAACTCATATGCCTGGATTTGAGACGCTAGTGAAATACAAATACTTGGAGGCCCTAATTGGGTGGTTATCGTGGTTGGGGACATCACGCAAGCCTCAGTTGATTTGGTAGACCATTTGATTAAAACTCCAATTTGTAGACCTTACAACATCTCATATGTCTGGATTTGAGACTTATTTGAAAGACAAATACTTTGAGGACATATTCAGGTTGTTACCGTGGCTGGGGACATCAGGCAAGCCTTGGTTGATTCGGCAGAACATTTGGTTCAAACTCCAGGACAATTTGGAGATCTTAGAACAACTCATATGCCTACATTTGATATACAAGTGAAAGACAAATACTCAGAGGACATAATTGGGTTGATACCGTGGCTGGGGACATCACGCAAGCCTCAGTTGATTCGGTAGACTATTTGATTCAAACTCCAGAACAATTTGTAGACCTTACAACATCTCATATGCCTGGATTTGAGACGCAAGTGAAAGACAAATAGTTGGAGGACGTATTTGGATTGTTACCGCGACTGGGGACATCAGGAAAGCCTTGGTTGATTCGTCAGAACATTTGATTCAAACTCCAAAGGCAATTTGGAGATCTTGGAACAACTCAGATGCCTACGCAAGTGAAAGACAAATACTCAGAGGACATATTTGGGATGAAACTGCGGCTAAGACGTCTAGGGAGTTCTTCGATGACCTGGAAAGGAACGGCAGCTAAAGACATATTGATATTGGTTTATTGGATAGCAGCCCTTCGGTTACGCGGGTTGATCTCAAGACCTATACTGCAGGGAATTCTTGGATAACCTTGAACGGAATTTAGTTCAATATATCAAACAGGGCATGAACCATTTATAAAAAGAAATAACAGCTCTTTCGTTACGCTTGTAGACCTTAGGTCCTTGGTTACGCGTGTAGACTCCAGGAAATTCTTGGATGACCTGGAATGGAACAATTTTTGAAGGCAAATGATGAATATACAAAGCATCTACTTTGTTTTTTGGGTTTCTAAGAGTGCCTTCTTATAGGCTTACTTCTGTATGTCAATAATGTTCAAATTCTTTTTACGTCACGTGCCGTAGAAAGGAGGCCGTAAAACGAAGTGACGTATAAAAAACTGCCGTAAAAAGAGGGTTGAGTGTATTTGCAAACGCGAGCACCGAACATAAGAACAGTTTTGGTCAACAATTATTAAAATTACCTACCGATGTCTGTTGACCTTCCAGGAGATGAGATTCGCGGTTGATTACATATCTAAACTTTAAGAAGCAAAAAGGCTTTAAATCAGTTGTAGAACTCAAGTAGCAGCAGAGGCAGACCCATAGGTCCATGGCGACGTACCTTCCATAATAAAATAAAAGAAGTCGACCGAAATCTAACTCGATCAGGGGGAATATCATTCAAGTCAACCCTTTGCAACACTCGTGGTGTACTGGTTTCATAACTAATCAAGTAAGTGGAACACCATAGACGGAAACGGAGACAGCAGACCCGCTTCGCAAACACTCCAGTTCGTTCGAATACCTTCGGCGACCTCGCCGAGAACTACGACAATAGGATGGTTTTTCGTGCCTGTTGTTCAATATTGCGCTAGAAGATGTTAGGCGGAGATCCGGGTGTAACACACATGGTACATCAGAGGTAAAAAAAGGTGGATTGGTGCTAAACGATCCGAAGACAAAGTAAACGTTATAGTGGGTGCATCCGAGCGCGACAGGATCCACCTGGGAAACATTTTAACGATAAACGGGAATATCAATACATGGACTAAGTGTTTTAGAAGGAAATAAATGTTGACAAAGCTTATTTTTACTTTTTTTATTCGACATGTTTCTTAAAAAGTAGGTCGTTTTAATCCAACTCTTGTGTCTCTTATTAAAAACATATCAGTGTCCAGTTTAGATTGGTATTCGCTTCGATTTTCTTCGATGTAACTGCAACCGTCGGCTATGGTACGATCTATTTTTTGCAGAAAGGATAGTTTTAAATACCGTATTACATTATAAAAGATATAGTACACTTCCTATTAGTGTTACTTACGGGCACGAGACGTCATAGCGATTTGTATAAGAGGTTTCAGGTCAATAAACTCTTCTGATGCCGCTACACATGCACGCAATCCCGACATCCAGATCAGTATCCGGTTCGAATCAAACGTTCGCTTGCCTTCCTATTTCAACCAGCTTTTCTGATCAATGTAATAATGTAGGGATACTGCAGTCAAAATAAAAATGCCTTTCGTTATCATGCCAAATTTACTCCTCACTTTACATACTGTTTAGCCAAGTTAGGTTTATTGCACTACTGATTCCGTTGCAACGGGATTAAAACAGCATGCAGTGTCACTGTTTAAGTAATATCCTGCCTTTATCGTATAAAACTAAAACTCAAATTGCTCAATAAATGATATTCAATTTCCCGACTTTTGAAATGATTATCGTTTTTGTTTTTCGACAATGGATTTTGATTTTGACATTAGTGAATTTAGGAATGAATGAATCTGAATGAATGAACCAAAACAAGAAACGAATTTGAGGATCATTGTTTATTCAATCGGAGATAGGTTGTCTTGTCAAATATCAGGTTCAGATGTGTAGTAGTATATTTATTGTAAGTTGTCTCAAAATTCATCCGATTTGAGGATTGTGTTGGTGATTTTTGCTGTCCCTGGTTTGTTGGGGAGTAGATGATGTCTGTGTACATACGGTCGGACTACTCCGTACCAGCAGCTTTGTGTGAGTTGTAAAGTCGGTTTTTATTGCTGACTGGTGCGGTTTTATTCATTCACTCGGAATTGTATCTATTGTTTTGAATTGGGGAATGCTTTTACAGAAATGGAAGTTGAACTTGTATTTCACAACAGATGTGCGTCATTCGTATAAGAGTGATGTGAGTCCTATGGTATACTTTTATGTGAATAAAAATAATAAACACAAATTAAGATTTGAATACATCTTAGAAATTGTATTTCATATTGTACTAGCAGTTGATTGCGACGCCGCACTCTAAGTAAATTTTTGTGCGATAGTATTTGCTTTCTCACTACTGACACTAATGTGATTCTTTTTTACACTGGGAATACTGCTGTCATACGCATATTTGTCCCATGTTTGCTGGGATTTCCTATATACATGGGACAATTATGCGTAGAACGGCAGAATTCGTTCCGTACAAAAAAGGTTCAAAATTTGAAAATCCGAAAATGTTACCTATTATATTCCGATCGTATTGACCTTTTTTTGTGGGCTCATGTGAATGTTCGCCTATTTAGTGTTGAATTTAACTATGCCTAAAAACACTCTTATAAAGTATACACAAATTCAATTAATTTGGTTTTGTATCCAAAAATTCAACTATTATTTTTTTAATTCCTATAGTGAACATTTATAAATTTTATTTTTGAACTGGCCGAATCAATTATTGCGATCTGAAATTATGAACGTGAGTTGATATGAAAATTACTTATCGAAAGACCAAAAAGACAAAATCAGAGAAATTTCTTGTATTCGCGATGGTCATGTATATTGCATTTGTAGTTTTCGATCTCTAGAATCGACTGGTGACTGGCGTTAGTTGATTGATTAGGAAAATTCCGAGATTATTTGGTCACAAAGTAGCAGGGTGCTCGTCGCTTAAGCGGCGTTGAAGTTATTTTCATATGTCCCCACGAGCGTATTTCATTCAAAAATGGTCCTCTTAGGGGAAACGGTAGATAGTGCTTTTGGAAAATGTTCAGCAGCATATACGCATAATAGCATATGGAGACACATGGTACTGGTACATTTGTGCAATGATTCATCTTGTGACTAAAATTGTTCCAGTAGCAAGTGTAACGATCTAGTAGCGGATGATAATGCTGGGGTTCCGCCACAACCAGAATGTTTTTCTTCTTTGGTAGCAGCTCTTTTGATGGTGGCTCGTATTGAAGAAATGATCGAGTGACCAGCATGGGCCATGAAACCATTTGCTGCATTTTAGCGAGCTATGCCCGTTTAGACTGGTAACGTCAATATCCAACAAATGTGGTCCTGGTTGTCAATAGATTTCTGGCGCCTTCACTTGCGCTTGGTTGAAATTCGACGAGGACTTTATAATTAGGAATCCTAATTCATCCACCGGATCACTTCCAACACACTTTTGACCATTTTCGCAGCTTGAAACCTCCTTTACACAATTCAACAATATGACGTTGAAGAGCGCAGCATTCGATCATGGATGATGATTAGCTGCTTCAAACGCCGTTTTGCGAGAAACGAGGATGGATATATTCCAAATGTCACCCTCCTTTTGACACGTTGCAATAGAATAGGCTTTTCCGATGAAAGTCTTCAAGATCCGCTGTAGAGGGGTATCATTTGGATAAACCATAATGTACAGGTACATCCAATATTGGAACACCTAGTAGTGTATTCATCTTGGGTACATCTTGTGGATGTCTGCTACGAGAGTCATGGCATACTTGCTGAAGAGCAAAACTAGAACCAAAAGCGTTAAATGCACTTTTGGACCTTCTCAATTTGACAACATTCGCTGCTGTCAAAAAGTTGAAAAATTCCTTCTCTTTTAGTCCTGATGGCATTCCATCTGTTGTATTCTGCTGCTGTTTTCGCTGAGGAACAATTGAGCTTCATTTTCAAACGATCACTGGAGGACGGCATTTTTGCGGATATTGAGGATGTCAAAATAATTGTCAGCGATGTTATTCTTAACCAATCAAAGAACTACATCTCTACCGATCAGCATGATTTTATGCCAGGTAGATCAGTCACTACGAACCTGTTTAACTCCATTTACACTTGAACCTGTTATTACTGCTATAAAGGCTCATGTCGATGTTATCTACATATACCGATTTAACCATTTCAGGCCCAAATTTTTCCAAGCGGTATTACCCAATAAATTTGATATATTCCATTTGTTTTCGTGATTAATAATGGAGAAATGACAAAACAAGTTGAAAAGTATTTGAACCGTTTGTTTGAGAAACTGTATTGCGAATCTTTTCAAAATTTTCCATTTTGCGGATTCCGCAAAGTTCTACCGCAGCTGTCAAAGTTCTACCGCCAGCCTGCAAATCTTCAATACACTGAAACAAAAACCTGGTAATTGGCGTTGTCATCGTAGAATGCCATGCCAAATAGCAGAGAAAAAGTATGAAGTGACAGCTGCGGTAGTTTGAAAATTGTACCGGAAAAAGGAAAGTTTTCTCTGGAACAGCAATATATGTAACATTTTTGGCCAAAATGAGATTTTTTTTATATATTCTGAATCCTCGTCCAAAAATACGTATTCTGGCAAAAAAAAACAAAAATAAAAAAAATTGTTCAGGAATGTATGAATTTTTTTTCGTTGTTTGAGAAACTGCATATATTCACGCACTTTGAAGAGCAATTGTGAAGTACTGCTTACAGTTTTTACACTGGAAGTGCCCCAGGGTGTTGTGTTTTGCCAAAAACTATTGATCTGTATCGAAGAAATCGAAAGATTCGGTGCCAATTTGTTCAAAAACAGTTTTTTGTTGTTTTCTCGAAATTGTGTAAAATGGATTTATGCAGTTTCTCTAACAAATGATTCATTTTTTTGGGATGTGCTAGACCATCCAAACTGTCCTTGAGTTCAGAACTTGCGATCTACAGCCACAACACAAGCTTTTTTCGTCATTCCAAGCTTGGATATGCATTCAACCATCTCCATAACATGTTCCTGGAGATCAAGAGACATAATCAGATGGTTTTGGGATATCCTAGGTCTTCCAAATCATCCTTGAGTCCAGAACTTGCGATCTACAGCCACGACACAAGCTTTTTCGTCACTCCAAGCTTGCATAGGCATTCAACCATGTCCATAACATATTCCAGAAGATCAAGAGACATGGTGAGATGGTTTTGAGATATCCTGGGTCATCCAAACCGTCCTTGAGTCCACAACTTGCGATCTACAGCCACGACACTTGCTTTTTTCGTCAAATCAAGCTTGGATATGCATTCAACCATATCCATAACATATTCTTGAAGATCAAGAGACATGGTAATATGGTTTTGGGATATCCTGGGTCATCCAAACCGTCCTTGAGTCCAGAACTTGCGATCTACAGCCACGACACTAGCTTTTTTCGTCACTCCAAACTTGGATATGCATTCAACCCTGTCCTTAATACATTTATGAACATCAAAAGACAAGGTCAGATGGTTTTAGGACATCCTGGGCCATCTAAAGCATCCTTAAGTTCAGAGCTTGCGATCTACAACAACTGTAATAATCACATACATATAGCAGCGTTCGGAAAAGATTTCCTAGCAACTGTACTGCCCATGATCGCATATTTGTAACATTTGCATTTTTGTTCATTTTGTAAAAAAGCCTGTGAATCGCTCGGAAAGCTCAATTTACTGCATCTAATTCCACAATAGTAAAATAGGCTTTACTATCTTGCTAATCTGTGGTAAGCTGGAAATGATTGAGTTTGTGGGGAGGATTGACAAACGATTTACAAAATCAACCAAAATGCAAATGTTACAAATATGCGATCATGGGCAATGTAGAACTCTAGTTTAAAGTATAGTTTAGGGTATAGTTTAGGTGAGCTAGAATATCCAAAACTTTATAACGATGTTTGTAGGATTCCAGGAGATGCAATGCATATAGTCAAATACGTATAAAAAGCTTGAGTAGTGGAAAAAGCCATGGCTACAACTGTTGACTGCACCTCAAGGATAGTTTGGATGACACAGAACATTTATACTATCTGCCGATCCATGTTATACTTCCAGTAGATGTAACGGATGTGGTTGAACTCGTATCAAAATTTTGTGTAAGGAAGAAAGCTACTGTCACAAATAATGATCGCACGTCACGAACACAAAAACAGTTTGGATTACTCAGAATATCTCAGATCAATCTATCGTTTTTTTTTACTTCCAATAGATGTGATGAACAGAGTTGAACGTAAATCAAGATATTGAATGGCAAAAAACGCTAGTTTGCAAGCTTAAGAACGTAGATTCAGTGCTACAAGACAGTCTGGATAACCTAAAATTTTCCAAATATCGCATTTTTGAGCCGGGAGATCTTCTAGAAGCTGTAATGCATGCATATTGAAGCTTTGGAGACTGAAAAAAGGCTTTATTGTAGCTGTAGATCTCAAATCCCGATCTCAAGGACAGTTTGGATGACCCAGAATATCTCGAAACTATCTTACGATATCTTTTGCGCTCCCAGGAGCTGTAATGGATACAGCTGAATGCATATTGAAGCTTTGAGGACTGAAAAAAAGGTTTATTGTAGCTGTAGATCTCAAGTATCGAACTATAAGGATAGTTTGGATGGCCTATGACGTCCAAGGAAGATTAAAAATAGTTTGTTGTATATCACGGTAACTCTACGGATACATTTGAATAAAAAAAATATTTTAAAACAGGACCATTCGCTACAAATATACCTTATATCTTCCCTTTCCTAACTTCACCGTGTTCAGGACATTCTAGGTTGTCGTAAGGCCTTAATCGCCCATGCCTGATATTTTTCCCTGATAGTGGAGTTAATTTCAAGCAATTTTGCTCTTGCGATTATTTATCCATCTTGCGATTTTATACAACCATTTTTCTTTTGGGGTCATATATGACCCCGTGGGCCTGAAAGGGTTAAAGGTGGCTTTCGACAAGATCGACCACAACATTTTGTTTTCCACCGTAATAAAGATATAAGAAACAATCTTGTCCACACTTTTGCGTCTCGGTGTAAGTAAATTATTTTCAATTTTCTCAGAAAATTCTCCTTAATTTTCAATGAAAATTCTTACATATGTCGACTAGGAATGGAAATTGTGCTGGTAATAGATGGATACTCCTCAATATCTTCACGGTAAATTCTTCTGAATTTCTACAAATCTTCTAGAAAGAAATTCAGAGGAATTCCACAAACAAAACCGCAGGAATTTTAATAAGACTCAGTAGAAAATCGCTGCATTTGTTCTTTGGTAATGTTTCTACAAATATTTTTAGACACTTTTCCAGGATTTTATCTGGGAATCCCTCTAAGAATTTCTCCAGAAAATTCCAGAAAAAATCCTCCAGGAATTCCTTCTAAAGCTCCTCCGTTAGTTCGTTAAGAAATTCCCTAAGTTCCTGCAAGAACTCATCCAGAAGATCCTCCAGAAATTCATCCGGTAGTTCCTTCACGAATTCACGAAGTTTCTCCAAGAATTCTTCCTGAAGATTCACCAAGAAAGTTGCATAAAGATTCTTCAAGAATGTCTCCGAAAGTCTCTTCAGGAAAAATCCCCTCAGTAATTTCTTAGGGAAATCCTTCAGCAATTCCTCCAGAAAATCCCTCCGGAATTTATTCTGAATTTCCTCCAAAAATCCTCCTGAAATTCCTTCAGGAGTTCCATTCCATGGTAAAGAACTTCGGAAGAATTCTACGTGGAAATTCGGTTCAAAAAATCCCTTGAATTTTGTATTAAAGACTAAAGTAGAAAATCCAGAAGAAAGTCATTACATCTTCTCGTGAATAGGGTTGGGAAAAATCAAATTTTCAAAAAATCGAGGATGATTACACTTACCCGCGATCTTACTTTTAAATAATCAAGTGATAAAAATTCGCTAGCGATTAAGAATCGTTTGAAAATCGTATCTTGATTTGAACCATTTACAGTTACATTTTAGATTTTTTTCCAAATTGTCACGAAATAAAAGCTGAAGAGCTATATATATTTTTTAAATCTTTCGTTTATAAGGTTAAAAGACTATTATTCTTCCATTTACTTCCACTATTAACTTTTTTATGTATCCAAAAAATCCAGAAGAAAGTCATTACATCTTCTCGTGAATAGGGTTGGGAAAAATCAAATTTTCAAAAAATCGAGGATGATCAAACTTACCCGCGATCTTACTTCTAAATTATCAAGTGATAAAAATTCGCTAGCGATTAAGAATCGTTTGAAAATCGCATCTTGATTTGAAGCACTTACCGTTACATTTTTAGATTTTTTTTCCAAATTGTCACGAAATAAAAGCTGAAGAGCTATATATATTTTTTAAATCTTTCGTTTATAAGGTTAAAAGACTATTATTCTTCCATTTACTTCCACTATTAACTTTTTTATGTATCAACAATCAGATACGCATTTCGTTTCCTACTTGGAAACTTCTTCAGTGTTTGTTATCGACTTAACACTGAAGAAGTTTCCAAGTAAGAAACGAAATGCGTATCTGATTGTTGATACATAAAAAAGTTAATAGTGGAAGTAAATGGAAGAATAATAGTCTTTTAACCTTGTAGCATTTCCCCTAAGACGCTCTAAAATAATTAATCACTTTCGTTTATTTTGGAGGCTCAAAAGAGCTTTTTTTCGTAGTTTTGGCGATGTTCTTTTTTTGCACGCCGTGAAAGGCAAGCATCGCTGGGTCCGGAATCACTTTGATAAGCCGACCGTCAAGAATTTTTAAAAATTGTTCGCTTTTATTCGGCAATTGAAAAGTCGAATAAAATGTTTTGACTACATATATCCATCAAGTCGCGTTCTTTCCGAACTAGCCGCCGTCCAGATAATCGTTCCCTTCAACGTCACACAGCGAGGAAAAAACCCCACGCACAACGAATGCCCGGTGGCTTATGATTATCGACCGAAGATTCTTTATTTCGCGAAGGGTAGAAAAACTCGCACAATGCATTGCAAAGCAAGCTCGGTATCTTATGCATTCTTTGTCTTGGTTGCTTGAGAGTAAGGCTGGATTACTACCAGCTACGAAGATTGGGACTTTTTTTCCCCAAAAAGCATAGTTCGTATTGGTGTGACTAGAAGTCTATAGAAAATTCCAAAAATTTGTCTGTAAAAATCACAATAAGAGTGAACCTTATCACTTTTTTTTGATCTGAGGGTTCTATGGCTTCTCAGAGTACTCTGAGAAGCAATATTTCCTCAGGAATCTCTGGCGAAGTAATTGCAAAGTATGTTGATTTCTTTTTTCAGCGATACATGCGTGATATTGTGAACATAAAGACAACCATACACAAACACGTCTCAATTCTTCGAATTCAATCAGAGCATTAGCTAAAGCATGAGATCAGATACCAGATACGAACTTTTGGATATGTTCCAGTAGAAGCCGCAAAGCTAATTTCAGTTTATATAGTCCTACCGTATACGTTATGAACACAGAAGCAAATGCTTCGCTTCTAGGCCTAACAGTAAATTACCTAAATTAGGCAAAACTTCTCGAAAATAACTTCTGACGGAAGCCTTTTCTTCGCACACCATTCAAACATTATCATGGGAAACTTTTCCAAAGAAAGCTCACAATCACGCTTTCGTTCCGATTATCATGTGTTGTGAATACACGATAGCTTCTATCTGCGATTTATGGAAACATCGTTTCACAGACTTCTCCTAAATCAGTCCGTTCTGCGCCACAATGCGACACCGACGACGCGGCAGTCAACTCAGAACTTCATAGGCTGCTTGCTCAAACTTTTCAATTTGTTTGATTGCTAGCGGAATGAATTTCCCGGAAACTGGTAGGAAAAAAAAACGAAACGACTCATCAGCCTAGCGAGAACGATACGCTTCGGTAGGAATTGGCACAAGAGTATTAGAGCTTTCGCTTGCGGTATTCGACATCCTACCCCCATCGCCCGCACCAGATTATTGAGGTCGGAGGGTTGATGTCGGTTAGGAAATCAAAACATTTTTCATCTTTGTGGTTTCACATTCCTACTGGAACAGAGCCTACCGTCAACTCGGTTGTTCAACGTGTACGATGATACATTTTTCGCAGGAAGGGGAGAAGATTTCCCACCAGAACAGATCCTCTTCCGGGCGGAAATCAAACCTGTCTCGGTTCACTGGAAAAGGCTTGGGATCCAGCCGTGGCAGCCGAGTATGCCATGCTAGCGAATGCAATGATGGATGATTTTCAGCGGAATGAAAATGGCAGCCGCCAATAGCAACCGATCCGAGTAGGTACCGACACAGTTTGTCGAGCTGGTTCCGCCCGAGGGCGGCAGTAGCGCCGCAGGGGCTTCCTCTGCTAACAATTGTTTTTGTTTATGAGAAGAAATCGACCAACTTTTAATTGGATGAGTTCGGTAAACGCGCACCCACTATTGGTTGGCAGTTCGAAAGGATTCGAGTGGTTATAGACATATCTATGTCATTGGGCACAGCTCCTGGAAGTGGAAGCTTCAAATGTCAGAAGATTTAAATCTATTTCGTATACATAATTGATGATTTAGAAGTTTACCGATGAGGATTTAATAAGTTGACGACGTGATTTCTGGATCTATATTACTATATCCGGGGGGATTTTGAGGGTGAAATGTGTGACCTTTTATACCTAACCACAAGATAATTAGCATAGATGATTTTGTTGTATTATTTTTTTGTCTTTAGAAAGCACGAGAAAGGCAAAATTTGGTTGTACGAAAAAGGCAAAAGGGATATTAAATTAATGATTTCGTGTGTGTTACTTCTACGTGAAGTTAAACGATTTACAATGATATGGAAATGCTAATATCATCTTCCAAACTTGGACGTACATGTTCATGATAGCATTAGAGGCGAAAGTATAGAATTGATAGTTCCGTTAGGATACGGCAGGCATGAAGAATGTTTTTATAGAAGTCGATTTGAAAGCGAGCGGAGGGCAATATTTGTGATGGCACATGTGCCATCATTCTTCATGCCTGCCGTATCCTAACGGAACTATCAATTCTATGCTTTCGCCTCTAATGCTATCATGAACATGTACGTCCAAGTTTGGAAGATGATATTAGCATTTCCATATCATTCAAAATGGATATGATTTTTCTTTGGAAGAGAGAGAGAATGATTTTTTACCAAATTGTTCAGTTTAATCGAAGAATGTAATTAGACTTTTTTCCGGGTATTGATTATCCTCATGGTTTGCAGAAATCGCTCTCAATAGATAACGAACAACGATAAAAGAGAGGCAAAAACCTCTAACTGACTAATAACAAGCCATAATACAAGTTGGTAAAAAACTGATTCAGATAGATGACCCCCCACCAAGGGGGTTTTACAAAATGCTTCGTTCTCGCTCATTTTATGTTGGGGACCACATATTTTTTCCCCGTAAAGGGTGGTATGGACAAGTAGCAGTCAAGGAATGATTTTGCTGCTGACATTCCTTTAACAGTACGGAGCTGACAAGGAGAATGACTAATTTGGGAATAGCAGGCGGATTGCTGTGAAGAAAACACAAACCGTCATCTTTCCTTGCGAAATAATGTACTGACACATTATTCCGCAAGTAAAGTGACGTTTTGTTTTGTTCAGATAATTTTGTTTTTTTTTTTCAAGAATATTTTCAGCTGTTTCCCGGTTTTTATGATCTGCAGATGTACCGATACGGAAGGAAATAAGTTCCAGAGAATGGCCATGTTCTTGGAAGTGGCGAAATCGCCAAAATCAATCAGTGGCAGGTTGTTTGCGTTCTTCAGACGGGAGCTGAACTTTTCAATGCCAGGACTAATCGATTTTTCCTGGCCAACCTGCACTTTCAAGTATCGTATGATGATTCTGATAGGGCAGCATGAGCATCTGACGTACCCGGAGTGCACCCGGAGTGTGTATGCATCTCTGCATTTTTTTTTCCAGTACTACAAAAGCTATTCCCAGCTGTGGTAGATGGTATATCGCTGGTTTGGTAGATGGTATGGCTACACGGTCTTCAAGAAGGAATCGACGCGCAATCGTAAAAAAATTGACCACGCCGCTAGTTATTTTATACCACGCCGATATGCCTATTGAAGGAATATACCTATTGTTTTGAAAAAAAGAACCGGCGGGAACAATTCATGATCGAATATTCTGAAGAATACCGTAACCGAATTTCCGGGAGAATTTCAAGAGTAATTTATTAATGATTTCTGCGGAAATTTCTGGATGAATTCATGAAGGAGCTCGTAAAAGAAATGGGGAAACAATTTTTAGGGTGAGAATTTTTAAGGGTAATTTCTTTAGGATATTCCGGGTAAGTTCATGGAGGTAATTTCCGGAAAAATCTTTAAGGGTTTTCTAAACAATTTCTTGGTGAAATTTGAGGGAATTAACCGGACATTATCTAAGTGGATTTCTAGCAGTAATTTCCTGAAAAAATATCTGTGGGAATTGCAGGAAAATTTCTTGAAATGTTTCCGGATGAGATACCATATGGAGTCTTGGTTAAATTTTCAGAGAAATTTTTGGGAATAATAAAAAGTGAGATTTGTTCTAAAAAATTCTGGAAAGATAACCGAACGAATTACCATACAAACATGATAAGGAAAGTTCAGAAGAATTCCTAAAAAAACTTTAGAAAAATGTAAACGATTCCCCGGGGAATTGTTTTGAGAAACTTAAGAGAAATATGTGGAGGAGTTTCCGGGTTAAATTCTAAAGGATTTTCTGGAGGAAGGCGTGTTAGATTTTCTAGAGGGATGCAATTCAATTTCATGAGAATTTATGGAAGAATTCCGGGAGAAATTTCCGAGAGGATTCCCGGGGGTAGATGGGAGTAGACATGTGCATCATTTGGATTTTTGAAAGATCATTTTAGGCCACTTACGCCTAGGTAGCCTCACTGCGTTGATGGTCGGCGGTGGCATGGGTCAGTGTGAACTAATCAAATGCATTAAAAATTCTCCTTCGGAAGTTCCTACAGAAAATCCTTCGGAAGATCCTCCGGGATTACCATCGAAATTTCCTCCAGGAATTCCTTCGAAAGTTCCTCCAAAGATTTCTTCGGAAGTTCCTCCAGCAATTACTTCGAAAGTTCCTTCAGGAATTCTTTCGAAAGCTCCTCCGGGAATTCCTTTGAAAGCTCCTCCAGGAATTACTTTGGAAGTTCTTCCAACAATTCCTTCAAAAATTTCACCAGGAATTCTTTAGGAAGTTCATCCAGGAATTCCTTCAAAAGTTCATCCAGGAAATCCTACGGAAGTTCCTCCAAAAATTCATTCCGAATTTCCTCCGGGAGTTCTTTCGAAGGTTCTTCCGGGAATTCCATTGGAAGCTCCTCCAGGGATTCCTTCTTAAGTTCCTTCAGCAATTCCTCCAGGAATTATACCGTAAGTTCGTCCGGACGTTCTTTCAGAAGATCCTCCAGGGATTCCTTCGGAAGTTCCTCCAGGGATTCCTTCGGAAGTTCCTCCAGGAATTCATTTAGAAAATCCTCCAGGAGTACCTTCAGAAGTTTCTCTAAGAGTTCCTCCAAAAAATCATCCAGGAAGTCTTTCGTAAATTCTTCCTGTAAGTTAAGAGTTTCCTTCTTCTTCTTCTTCTTCTTCTTCTAGGAGAATTCTTTAAGGAACTTCTAGAAGAATTTCTAGAGAAAATTCTTGAGAAATTCCTGGAAGAACTTCCGGAGGAACTTCCAGAGGAATTCCTGGAGCAACTTCCGGAGGCATTCCTGGAGGAACTTCCGGAGGAATTCCTGGAGGAACTTCCGGAGGAATTCCTGGAGGAACTTCCGGAGGAATTCCTGGAGGAACTTCCGGAGGAATTCCAGGAGGATCTTCCGGAGGAATTCCTGGAGGAACTTCCGGAGGAATTCCTGGAGGAACTTCTGGAGGTATTTCTGGATGAACTTCCGGAGGAATTCATGGAGGAACTTCCGGAGGAATTCCTAGAGGAGCTTCCGGAGGAATTCCTGGAGGAGCTTCCGGAGGAATTCCTGGAGGAGCTTCCGGAGGAATTCCTGGAGGAGCTTCCGGAGGAATTCCTGGAGGAGCTTCCGGAGGAATTCCTGGAGGAGATTCCGGAGGAATTCCAGGAGGCACTTCCGAAGGAACTTCCGGAGGAATTCCTGGAGGAACTTCCGGAGGAATTCCTGGAGGAACTTCCGGAGGAATTCATGGAGGAACTTGTAGTGAGGGAGAAATGGTTATCTCGCATCAGACCTTTCTTCTTTTCCCGCCAAACGATTTCTCGGCGAAAATGCGTGAGGGAGCATTCTCTGCTCGGGAGAATGAGTGAGAATTACGATCCCTGCTTATTACTGAAAAAGTTTCCGTTGAATTTCCAAGGAATTTCTCTTTGAACCCTCCGAAAAATCTACCGTGAAAATCCCGATGAACTGCCCTGAGGAAATTCCGAAGAGTTTCTCTTAGAAGTTCCAATACATTTCTTCTGGAAATTCCGAAGCAGGTTCCCGTTAGAATGTAAAAGAAAATCTCTTGGAAATTCCGAAGAATTTCCTGTAGAAATGGAATTTTCCGGGACAATTTCATTGAATTTTCCATAGGGACATGGCAGGTATTTCCGTCCATCATCGTATGAGCTAAAACCAACGAAAGCAACGTCCATTTGCTAGAACTCCACCATAGCGAAACATTTCTCCTGAGCTTACGATTTGGTATGGATGAGTTTGGCTAAAAAGTGTATCTTTTATTAGTTTTCAAGAGTACGCCGAAAAGACGAAAATGTCTCGCGAAAATTCCGAAAATTATTTTATTTATTTATTTCTTAAGAATTTTCGCGGAAATTTTAAAGAATTTCTCACAAAAAATGAATGAAATATTTGTCTAGTTCAATAGAATAGAAACCCACACCTTACTTATAATTCAAAATTATTTATAGCATAAGCAATAAAATTGAAGCCCAACCTCAGATCCCATTTGTATGATAATAATTTGCACATTTCGTGGTTTTGCCCGATGTTCGAATTGCCATAGCTAATTATCATTTGAGGCGAAACTTAATGTGCGATCGAATTGCCGTTGACCAATTGTAATGAGGGTAATTACAGTTACTAATTGCCCGCCCTTCGGCAAATTTCCGTTCCTAAATCACCTCATTTTTCCAGATTATATATCATACACGGCCTCTTCGAATACGAAATTTGACACCCTATATCGCTAGCGGATGGCGGCAATGGCAACAAACGACGCGACAGTTGCCAGCGCCATTAAATATCGTTTTGTTTCGAGCCCATTCCGAACGGAATGCAAATAGCACAAACCGCTCACCCTAAGCCGTAAGCCATATAAATTGATCAAACTGGGCCCGCTCCAACCAGTGCAACAGACAACACGGAGTACCCACTACCTTCAACCTTCAGTTAATCCAGCCTACAACAAATAATCCATCACTGATCTACCATTACACTTGCGAGGAGGCATCGAGTCTTGTACTCACTCACTCACTCACTCACACGCACTCAATGGGCCTCTCCAGTACCAACCAACAACAACTCATCACCTCGATCAAAGAATAATGGCAACAAAAACAACAACAAACTTTCGTACTTCAACGTCAACTACTCTATCCGAAGGCTTCTCTATACACAAGTAGCTACACCTAGGGACTCGCGGTACACCGCCGACCCTACGTTTGAGCTAACGATCTAAAAACGCGAAGAAGATTCTTCAAACCCGTATAGAATGATATCATACACAAATTTTATCAACAATCATATAATGATTATACACATTATGGTTGAATTATTTATGGTGACTTAGTAAATTATACATTAATTGTACCATGAATGGTTTTGAAGATAGGGTTCTGGATGATACAGTGAAAGGGTCGTCAAGTATCGTAACATTTAAAAAATAATCTTTCTCGCGAACCAAAAAACATACAGTATCATTGAGGTTACAATAACTTTATCATGCATTGAATCTCAAATCATTAGGTGTATGATTCGATGAATGGTAAATTTATTTCGGGAATGTAAAAACGTTTATTTTCGTAAACTCGCGTCCATTCAACAAGAAATGGGGAACTTCATGATATTCAAAGGGATTAGCTTTGCTCAGATTGACTGTACAATACATGTCAATTGTTGCTACTCCATGATTGATCAGAACTGATGTAAATTGCCCTACTGCCCATGTGCACAGAGATTGGGATTTTCTAACATTTTTCTTGGAGTGCACATTTCAGCAACTTTCAATTGTAGATCCTATTTCGCCATTAATTCTAAACTATCTTTCACCGAAAAGGCTTCCCATTTGCCCAAAACTTATGACCGGGAGTGTAAAAGATTGATACACCTCTACCGAATCGCACCGACTGCGCTGGCTCATGGCCTATAGGCTAGGAGCAAAGAAGGAACACAACGGCAAAAAAGCCATCAACATCGGTCGTTGCTTTGTGGAGGACCTTTGGGTTGCATTGCTCGGTGGCGGCGGTGGTGGGAGCGACGACGCTGACTGGCCACATTGACTGACTCTTGCCTCACACTTTTGTGGCTGCGATGCGGTGTGACTGCTTTAGCTGCACAGTGCACATATATATGTTTGTATGTTCTCTCTTGCATTTCCACAGCAGTATGTAGTTACCTGCATTCTCTGTATCTCAATATGTATTCCTGACCTGAACGGTGTGCAGCAATAGTGGAGCTAGAGGCATCTATATCGAGGCGGAATTTTTGAACACGGTGACAATGTGCATAAGGTTTGCATTCGTACCGAGTACGTTTAGAATGGTTCATTAGAGACAAAAACGAAGCCTTTAATTTGCTTTCTTTCGTCGCGATGATGATTATGAATTATGAATTTATCAGTTCATTAAAAGTTTATTTTTTAATATCCGGACAATGACCACCCGGAGTGGAAAATGATTATGTACTATGTTTGAAAACTCGGTTTGTGCAGATACCCAGCATGTGAAAGATTTAGTAAGAAAAATGTATTGGTTTGGAGGTATCCACTTCCATCGGTGAGGTTTGAACTCACCATTCCAGTGTGCCTACGATGCTGCGAAGGACATCCATTGTTCTACGTCACTGAGTGGGTACTGATGAGGAAGATCATTTGTAGCTTACCCCCACAACAACTTTGGAATGGGTCTATCGGTGGTTTGGAAACATTTCTGGACCTAGTTGGGTTAATGCAATTCATTTTTGAAGTGGGTGTCGTCGATAGTCAGGATTGCCATCATAGTTTGATCATAAAAATCCAACTCTGTAGTTAGCTTGACAGTGGTTTGGAAGCGTTACTGGACCATATTAGGCTAGTTCCAATTGGGTCCTAAAATGAAGAATCGATATTCGATTTTTTTTTCATGGAACGATGAAGGAAATCATCCTAAACGTGTCAGTTTTTCTTTCGGCTCAAAAATCGAAAAGAACATTGTATAATTTGAAATTGAAAAATAGATGAAAAATGCTTCCTCGACATTTTCGGTCTTGTTTGACGTACGGATTCAAACGCACTAGCAAAACACCACAGGGCACTTGACTCAACCTTTGACAGTTAATATATGGGGCTGACGTTTTGGGCTGATGGTTCATTCGTTCTGAAATGTTGCACAGCCCAAAGTTTGCCTTAAAATGTCTTAAACGCAAAAATATTATTTTTATTGATTTAGAATTTTACCAGAATTTTTATAACAACGGTTCATGTATTCTTGACCGATGCACTATCATTTGCAATCATAAACGAGGTAGGGCTTTAGGACCCAATTTGGTCGAAGGTTTTCTTTTTTTTTGTTTCTTTATTAAAGAGACTTTCAGCCCGAGGCTGGCTCGTCTCCGATATGGTCGAAGGTCGGAATCTCTATCGGATCAGTTGGTTTCGTGGCACTACTCAATCTTGTTGGGTCATTGAAATCCAACTCATCAGATGATTGGACGGTAGTCTAGTGGATGTATTTGGCAAAAATAAATCTGGAGTGAATTGACAATTATTTCAAAAAGTCCTGGAAATCCGTAACAAATTCTGGAATTAGAAAATAATTGTTGGAATAGTTTAGTGTTATCAGTAATAAATACAGGATCACTGTCTTTCGATCAGAGGTCGCACAAACTGGATACTTAACACCTAGCATTAGACAACGGATAGGATGTTTACACAACACCTAGTTGACCAGTGGGGAATTTTCCGCATTACGAGAAGTTTTCTCCTTACTAGGGTGGGAATCGAAGTCACACTCCACAGCACACAAATGCGCATAGACAACAGACTATTCTTTTTTTTCTTATTGGCATTACATCCCCACACTGGGACAGAGCCGCCTCGCAGCTTAGTGCCTATTAAGCACTTCCACAGTTATTAACTGCGAGGTCTAGACCGGCACCGGGAATCGAATCCAGCCACCCTCAGCATGGTCTTGCTTTGTAGCCGCGCGTCTTACCACACGGCTAAGGAGGGCCCCAACAGACTCACGAGGCCCAATTGACAATGATAGTTATTAAGAGCATTCTGTTTCAATCAATCAATGTTCTTAAAATTATTTAAAATTATTTAACCCAAGCAAATATTTAGTAACTTGAATGAGGAATTTTTATGCCGGTTTTCCTATTCAGAAAAACTATTTGATGAGTGTCCTTTTTAAAATATTTTTAGCATAGTATTGGTGTTAAGTGTAGAGGTGTTAACCGGTCGGAAAATCATCGGCCGTGGCATTTGTCATAATTTATTTTGGGTGACACCAGCGTGGCGATATTTTATGAGAAAATGTTATAAATTTAGCAAAAAAATTCAGAACCTCCCCAAAATTCGAAATTTTTCCAAAATATTTCTCCAACTTTTCTCCAAACACATTACGACAATCTCGAATGTTTTGCCTTTCTCGTATACAAAGTATACGTAAAGGCTATAGGATCAGGTATCAGAACGTCGGCTCAGGAGGCACGTTCCCCTCAATTTGGGAAATTTGTGCCATCGCCTTCACTGGCCTTTCTAATCATTTACCTGACGGTAAAGTAAGTGAAAAGGGGAAAGGAAGAGGAAGTGAAGTTGGAAAGGAGAATGGTACCATTTATAGGAAAGCCAATTATGTAGACTCACACGCATTCAGCTAGGGACTAAAGAGAGGTGTCACAAAAACATAGAGGACGTAACAATGGACGAACGTCAAAGACGAAACATAGAGTGCACTGTGCAAAACGCATAATGCGAATTCATATAGGTGACAATCGCAAAGTACATTGTAAAAATCGCATAATGCGAATCCATATAGGTGGCAATTTGTTGAAAACTAAGTAAAACACATATTCATAGCCCCATTCTTATTGAACCTCATGTTGAGATTGAACAAGAGTAGCCGAAGCCGAACGTCAAGGACGAATCCATAAAGGTAACATACACAAAGTACATTGTAAAAAAAACGCATGATGCGAATCCATATAGGTGACAATTTGTTGAAAAAAAAAACTAAGTAAAAAAAACATTTTCATAACCCCACCCTTATTCAACCACAAGTTGAGATTAAACAAGAGTAGCTGAAGCCAAACATCAAAGATGAAACACAGATTACACTTTGAAAAACGTATAATGCGAATCCATATAGGTGAAAATTTGTTGAAAAACTAAGTAAAAAACATATTCATACTCCCACCCTTATTCAACCTCAAGTTGAGATTAAACAAGAGTAGCTGAAGCCGAACGTCAAAGACGAAACACAGAGTACACTGTGAAAAGCGCATAATGCTAATCCATATAGGTGACAAACACAAAATACATTGTAAAAAAAATGCATAATGCGAATCCATATAGGTGGAAGTTTGTTGAAAAACTAAGTAAAACACATATTCATAACCCTACACTCACGTTGAGATTGAACAAGAGTAGCCAAAGCCGAACGTCAAAGACGAGACGCAGAGTACACTGTGAAAAATGCATAATGCATATCCATATAGGTGACAATTTGTTGAAAACTAAGTAAAACACATATTCATAACCCCACTCTTATTTAACCTCACGTTGAGATTGAACAAGAGTAGCCGAAGCCAAACGTCAAGGACGAGACACAGAGTACACTGTGAAAAAACGCATAATGCGAATCCATATAGATAACATACACGAAGCACATTGTAAAAAACGCATAATGCGAATCCATATAGGTGACAATTTGTTGAAAACTAATTAAAACACATATTCATAACCCTATTCTTATTTAACCTCACGATGAGGTTGAATAAGAGTAGCCGATTATCTCGGAGAAGTAAAAAGTCAACTACGCCATAGCTCCGGTTAGCGCAGCGAGGTTTAAAATACTGTGAAGGGGGCCCTGGTGCTTCGAAGGCTCCGTTTGCGGTTAGGTTCTTATTAGACCCCCCTAACCATTCATTCGTAGGCACGGTAAGCATAAAGCCGCATCGCACCGAAAATTAGGGATCACCTGTATGGTGGACTTTTACCACTGGAACAGGCAATCCGTAATGCTATTCTTAGCCAGATAACCAGCTGCCGACACCACAGGGCTATCTAGGCTGTTCGTAGAGAGGTTGACATTGACTTTACGTCAACTCTCAATGTGGCTGAACAGCCGAATACAATCATACAATGGTGTTAAGTGTAGAGGTGTCAACCGGTCGGAAAATCATCGGCCGTGGCATTTGTCATAATTTATTTTGGGTGACACCAGCGCGGCGATATTTTATGAGAAAATGTTATAAATTTAGCAAAAAAATTCAGAACCTCCCCAAAATTCGGAATTTTTCCAAAATATTTCTCCAACTTTTCTCGAAAAATGTTACGACAATCTCGAATATTTTGCCTTTCTCGTATACAAAGTATACGTAAAGGCTATAGGATCACTCCAAAACCGAACTTTTGATAGAATGCTCGGAGACCCATAGTGTTACACCCAGGTTTTTTTTTACACGGTTGGAATTCATTAATTTCTCGGGTAACATGAATTTTCACAGCTTTCTAAATACCCCCTGAATTTTCTTTGATTTTTTCTGAATTTTTTCGTGGGGTTAACTCATTGTTTTATTGATGCTGAAGGTCTTAAACGACTAAAACCAAACCGTGTAAAAAAAAAACCTGGGTGTATATACCAATCGACTCAGTTCGACGAATTGAGGTGATGTCTGTATGTGTGTGAATATGTATAAAAATGTGAGACACACTTTTTGATGCTTAGCATTATCCGATTTGCTCGCAATAATCGACGCGAAATGTGGTCTAGTTGTTTGCTATTAAAAATTGAGTCGATAGGCCATTGCGTTCTAGAGTTATTGCAAAAACATTGTTTTTTGCCAAGGGTCCTTGGAAAAAAATCCAAAATTGTTTACCGATAAGTATGAAAATGCTTTGCATCACATGTTGGGTCAGTGCAGCTCTTTTTGTTTTCAATATCTTTCACGAGAAAGAGTGAGAAAACTACCTACTTTGAACTTTGTACAGACAAACAGTCACTTAAAAATCTATTGCTCAAGACTTATTTTGCGCGATTCTGCCTATAGAGGCGCCAGCAGTCAGCCACTTTGGCATTTGTTGCCAGAAAAATCAATCACCTGAAGCGACGTTTTATTGTCCATCAAAGCATGCGTTTTCTAAGTCACAAACAAACAGCCTAATGTCATGTTTTTGCTGTTCATGGAAAGACCTGAGGAGGAGAACCCAATAGTCGCTTGTGGTGGCGATTACTCGAATATGTAACGAAACAGTTCCAATGTTTGCTAAAGTTGCCGATGGTTCCAAAATTCCAAATTAGATGAATAGTAAGCTATAATACGATGCATACTATTTCTTGCGAACCTACATATGCTCCCGCGGCTGATGTTGCCCTGGATTGTCACCCAATTTTGTGTGTTTGTCGCACTTCTGAACTATTTTAAAACTGTTCTCATAAATCGTCATTTGATTGCGATCACGAAAATAATAACAAACATCACCATGAGCAGCCCAGATCAGTACTGGTAGTTTTCGTGATCATCATGTGAAAGGGAAAACAGTTGCATTTTCATTTTCAAGTGACCAAATGAAAATGTAGCGGGCTCACGGTCACCTGCCACATCACAAGCAGTCACGGCATACAAAAACAAGGCACTATCGTCATGTACGTAAACATCAACTTTCACTGTAAACAATTGACGTCACTGCTATCGCTGCTAGGGACGAAGCAAGCCAACGCTCTACGATTGAGTTTGGCCTTCTTTTGCACTTATTCATACTGCGATAGCAATCACGTCACTTTTGAACTGTCATTTTGCTTACGAGCCTACCTTGATTCTGTATACCGTGACAAGCAGTCATGATGGGAATGATGATTTGTTTTGAAATCTAAATTCGTACACGAGTAGAAATCCGTTCTCCGAAATGAGAAAATGATTCATGATTTCCTGAATCC
Source organism: Armigeres subalbatus (assembly GCF_024139115.2). Taxonomy (NCBI): domain Eukaryota; kingdom Metazoa; phylum Arthropoda; class Insecta; order Diptera; family Culicidae; genus Armigeres; species Armigeres subalbatus. The sequence continues at coordinate 106,684,890 of NC_085141.1, read as the reverse complement.
ATCGTGTTTTCATGTTATGAAAATACACCATGTATATAATTGGTTAGATTTGGTTGTTGGTTGGTCGTGACGATTTGATTGGCAATGCGTTACGATTTGCTTGTTGAGATTGAAAAAAATAAAAGATAAAGTTTAACTCAGGGCTCGAACTCGAGTTCACTGAGTGAGAATCCGGCATGCTACTTCTCAGGCTTTCTTGCGTTTTTGGAACGGAGTGTTAGAAATATAATCGGTAATGCATTTTGTCGACTGGTGGCTCAGTAACTTGAATAATATTCCTGGAGTCATGAATTATAATCATGATTTCATGAACTTGTCAGTTCATGATTTTCATGATTTTTAATTCATGATTATGGGTATGCATTTGTTTCCGTGTAAATAGTTTTAATAGGTCTGCGCAAATAAAAATGACTAGTCGATAAAATGATTATATTGTTTCTGATTTTCAAGTTAGAAGCAACATTATTGAAAAAGAAACAGCTTGTTTACAGCTTGCGATTTCATGAATAAAAATCGGTAAAAATTTGACGGAAGGCCTTTTATTATTTATGTTTTCAATGAAAGCGGGAGATAATAAAATGTAAATATCGCGTGACTTCTCTCAATGAAAATGAAAATCTCAGTACTGACCCAAATGCACGATACTTGTAGAAGTGGAATCATCCGGGCGTTGCTTCTAAAAGTAAGACTTCAATCACAAATTCATCAACGCTGCCATTTATTCGAGTAGATTGTACAACAGATGGCTCTTGTGTTAAACTTGTTTTTCGCTGACGAGAAATTTTCATCTCATTTCCATTGAGAGTTACGTCTGTTTGTCTGTGCTTCAATCTACATACATTTGAGCTTCCTACTTCTTGATAACCTCCCTATCTCGATATCTCTCTTTCTCGATGTTTTCTGATCATATTTTGTTCTGGATTCACTCTGCTTCAGTGGCGTCGCGTAACCTCACTTTTTACCTGTGCACTGACCAAAAAGTGAAAATTTTGATATTTTAACAGCCCAAATGGAAAAGAAAATTATCAGGAGTCGTTTATACTTATCAAAATCTAGTTAATCTAGGCATTACCGCACACCGATTCCTTAAATTTAGACTCAGTGCACAGGTAGATTGAGGTAAGGGAAACACAGTCAAACGGACGTTATCTATACCGACCTAACAGCAGCCTTTGACAAATTGAATTACCGCATAGCTATTGCTAAACTGGATCGCCTCGGAATCAATGGTTCTCTCTTGCGATGGTTCCAGTCGTATTTAACTGGTCGCAGCCTTACCGTGGTTATTGGAGATCATCAGTCGAACCATTTTGCCGCTACCTCAGGCATTCCTCAGAGTAGTCACCTGAGACCACTGATATTTCTGACATATTTCAACGACGCCATTCTGACAATCAAGGGACCACGGCTTTGCTGCGCAGACGACCTCAAACTGTATCTCCGAATTTGTTCCATTGAAGACTGTCACTCTCTGCAACGCCAACTGGATGCCTTTGCAAGTTGGTGCGTGCTCAACCGAATGGATGTTAATCCATCTAAATGTTCGATAATCTCTTTCACAAGTATATCTTGTATGACACAGAACTTGAACGAGTCAATCAAGTTAAGGATCTGGGAGTTATTCTAGACTCAAAACTCACCTTTAAGCAGCATATTTCCTACGTTGTCAGCAAAGCATCAAAGGTCTTGGGTTTCATCTTCAGGATTGCCAAAGAATTCACGGACATTTACCCATTTACTGTCTAAAGTCGTTGTACTGTTGCCTGGCTCGTTCCGTTCTGGAGTACTGCTCGGTCGTCTGATCTCCACACTATAATAACGGCGCAGAAAGACTTGACTCCGTCCAGCGTCGTTTTCTGAGATTCGCATTGCGCAGATTACCGTGGCAAAACCCCTTCCGTCTTCCAAGCTATGAAAGTCGTTGCCGTTTGATTGATCTGGAACCCTTTTCTGTCCACCGAAGCACAACGAGGGCATTACTGATAGCAGATCTACTACAAGGATGACTCGACTGCCCTTCTCTTCTGGCACAAATTAACTACCACGTGCATCCCCGATCCCTTAGAAATAGTTCGATGTTCAGGGCTCCTATGCATCGAATGAACTACGGTATGTTCGGTGCTATCGGCGGTCTTCAAAAGCTTTTCAACAGAGTTGCATCTCTTTTTGATTTTAACTTGTCCCTTCAACTAATTCGCGAAAGGTTCAGTTCTTTTTTAGGAATAGTTGATCATTATCATTTACTTGACCATAATGTAATTTCGCATTAATTATAAGTAAGCATCATTGGGGCCAATACAGCCTGTTGATGTATCATATAAACAAATAAACAAATAGGGAAACGCCACTGCTCTGCTTATGTCGATATTGTGCCTTGCAACAAAATGACAACTTTCATGCCATTTTCCAAGGCTCTAATAGGAATCTATGACAAAAGGTCGAAAGACAAAAGATCGAAAAGTCAAAAGGTCGAAAGGACAAAACGTCAAAAGGGACAGAAGGTCGAAAGGACAAAAGGTCGAAGAGGACAAAAGGTCGAAAAGAACAAAATGTATAAAGGGACAAAAGGTCGATTAAGTACCAGTTGGGTGTATTCTAAAGGAATTTGTTAAATGCATTTAATTTCAAGCAGAAATCACACACTCATCTCATCAATCAAAGTTGAAGAATGAGCAATTTTCAAAGAAGGAGTAATTACTATGAAACAATATTATGAATATCTCTGTTAGAGATAAAAACCAGATTAATCCACCTAGCGTTGGTGGTGCCTTTCTCGCATTTAGTTAAGACACCAACCTTATATGGGGTTTATATGGTCCGATGTACCATTTTCTTCATAACTTTTGAACGCAACGACCGATCGTTATCAAATTCAATAGTGATCAACAAGGATTTGTCCCCTGTCGAATAAAGCTTGTTGCGAGAAAATCGGTTAAGGATTACTATACGAAAAGTTGTCTAATGTTTTTTATAGCTTTTGTGCTCACACATACACACACACATACACACATACATACACACGGACAGACAGACATGTGCTCTGTTTGTCGAGCTGAGTCGATTTGTATATAACACTATGGGTCTCAGAGGCTTCTATAAAAAGTTCGTTTTTGGAGTGAAATGATAGCCTTTCGGTACAACTTCGTTGTACGAGAAAGGCAAAAAGATTGTTAATTTACGAAATGAATAAAACTTGTATTGCGCGAGACAGAGTTGTCCTATACAGTTGGCAAAAAATGCTCTTTTATTTTTCACAATTTTTAACAGTTGAATAAAATTCATTGAATGAGTGCAAATAAGAAATGGAGATCTAGATTTCCTAAATGTCACTTCAATCTGCCAAAATAGTGCATGCCGCAGCCAGGCAAGCGCGCGCTTGCATCGGTATGTAAAGGCTTCCCCAGACCTAAGCGATTTCATCGCCGCGACGGTGACAGCTTGTCGCCGCGATTCTATAGTTGGGTGGATGATGGCAATGATCCATTTACGCTTCCATACCAACACCGACAGAATCGCAATCGCCAGGCGATAGAATCGCGTCGCGAATATCTCGTCGCGTGTGCTTGTGGGAAACTTAATATACACCGGTGTATTTGATGTGTGGCGTGCGCCATTTTGAGAGAACGAAGTGACATTTAGAAAACTCAAACATCCATCTTTACTCATTGAATGAGTTTTATTTAATTGTTAAAAATTGTGAAAAATAAAAATGTAGAGTTTTGCCAATTGTGTAAGGCAACTCTGGTTAGAGATTGATTATCTCCGTTTCAGTTTCTTGTCTATTTCGACCTTTTGTCCCTTTTGATCTTATAGACCTTTTATTTCTTTAAACTTTTTGTTCAATTTGACGTTTTGTCCCTTTCTACCTTTTGTCCCATTCGACGTTTTGTCCTTTCCACCTTTTGTCCCTTTCGACCTTTTGTCATTTTCGACAATTTGTGCCTTCGACCTTTTGTCTTTCGACGTTTTGTCTTTCGACGTTCTGTCTTTCGACCTTTTGTCATTTCGACCTTTTGACCTTTCGACCTTTTGTCCCTAATCCCTCTAATACAGCGGTTCTCAACCTGGGGTACATGTACTTCTGGGGGTACCTTTGCCGGCCCCAGGGGGTACCTCGGACCAAAATGCGTAATGGCGGATGTATTACAATTCCAATAAAACTGATTGATATTGTTTTAATATTTATGTATTTTTAGATTGTATTGTGTATTGTATTATGCATGGCGGTCAGCAAATCAAAACCTATTGAGTCCTGCCCACTACAACCTGCATAGTGTATGATGGTCTGTGCAACAAAAGATTAAAAGAACAAAAATTTTAACGACTTAAATCTAAAACTAAGAGACTGAAAACCTCTATTTGAGAGGCGTGAAGGCTCAGTAACTTCGTTGATAACTCGTAAGCTTGGAAGCCTCCTTTCAAGAGGCTCGGAAGCCTCCTTTCAAGAGGCTCGGAAGGCTCCTTTCAAGAGGCTCGGAAGGCTCCTTTCAAGAGGCTCGGAAGGCTCCTTTCAAGAGGCTCGGACGCCTCCTTTCAAGGGGGTCGGACGCCTCCTTTCAAGGGGGTCGGACGCCTCCTTTCAAGGGGGTCGGACGCCTCCTTTCAAGGGGGTCGGACGCCTCCTTTCAAGGGGGTCGGACGCCTCCTTTCAAGAGGCTCGGACGCCTCCTTTCAAGAGGCGCGCACGCCACCTTTCAAGAGGCACGGACGCCTCCATTCAAGAGGCTCGGAAGCCTCCTCTCAAGAGCCTCGGAAGCCTCCTTTCACGAGGCTCAGACGCTTCCTTTCAAGAGGCTCGGACGCCGCCTTTCCAGAGGCTCAGATGCCTCCTTTCAAGAGGCTCAGAAGCCTCCTTTCAAGAGGCTCAGAAGCCTCCTTTCAAGAGGCTCAGAAGCCTCCTTTCAAGAGGCTCAGACGCCTCCTTTCAAGAGGCTCAGACGCCTCCTTTCAAGAGGCTCAGACGCCTCCTTTCAAGAGGCTCAGACGCCTCCTTTCAAGAGGCTCAGACGCCTCCTTTCAAGAGGCTCAGACGCCTCCTTTCAAGAGGCTCAGACGCCTCCTTTCAAGAGGCTCAGACGCCTCCTTTCAAGAGGCTCAGACGCCTCCTTTCAAGAGGCTCAGACGCCTCCTTTCAAGAGGCTCAGACGCCTCCTTTCAAGAGGCTCGGACGCCTCCTTTCAAGAGGCTCGGACGCCTCCTTTCAAGAGGCTCGGACGCCTCCTTTCAAGAGGCTCGGACGCCTCCTTTCAAGAGGCTCGGACGCCTCCTTTCAAGCTTACTTTGAAGAAGCTCGGAAGCCTCCAAAGGTCTTCAAAGTCTTAGGGATGATTCAAATATGACGTCCACTACTTTTTGAGATTTCTAGACCCCCTCTCCCCCCTCTGTCACGCTTTTTTATATACCTAGTATATGCACTGTCACAAAATCTTAGACCACCTCCCCCCCCCCTAAAACCTGTGACATCATCATTGAACGACCCCTTATAGAAAGCTTGATGTGTAAATTTAATTTGAATAGCAAAGTTTTACAGAATAACGAAGAATTCATACAATATTTTGAAGAGCCATATATTGAGTTAATTTTCAGGTCCGTTTTCCATATATCTTATGAGGTTATTTTCATTTACAACAAAAAACAATAGGGGGTACTTCAATGAATGTAAAAACTCGAAGGTGTTCCTATCAAGAAAAGGTTGAGAACCGCTGGTCTTATAGATATGAAAAATTGCACCACGTGGCGACCAAATTGAAAAAAATATAAATTTCTTTTTGAAATTCATGAGAAAATCTGGCAAGGGGGTATTTGAGTTGCGAGCATCCAAATTTTGGAAACAAACAACTAGTAGAGGCTAACTTAAGACTTCTTGGGTGTAGTTGGACAAAATTGTGATTGTGAAGGATATCAATCCAGCAAACATAAAGTATTCCTCATAATCAGCCCAATTACGCTCTACTGTGAATCAAAACCAAATCCAACATTTACAACGAATCAGTCTGATTCTGATTGATCTAGCGAACACAATACCTACTACGAGCAAAGACAAACCGAAATCGACCTATCTGTGAAGCGACCGCAAGTAGGAGCAGCCGCACACGGTTTTACGATTTCCATCATCAGTGCTCGCGCGGAACGGAGATCTGCCTGGTCCGAGATCATTCAAATGCAGCAGCCTGCTGTTCCGATTAAAAGGGGCACCATTTGCCTTTCTTGCATCAACTCACCTATGTCTATTAGGGTGGGCGAAATGTAAAGTGTTTGTTGAAAATATTTATTCACTTTTTACTCAATAAATTATGAAAATCATAACAAATTAGTTCTCGTTTAACTTTTCAAAAACATTGCCACCAAAATAGTGCTGTTACAAGGTAAAGCAGCCATCTGTTGATATGGACTGGAAGTTAAATAATAAATTAATCAAACCCGATTTTTTCAACTATGTAAATAAAGAAAATTCGTTTATTTTTATGTTTCGTCGGTCTGTTCAAATAGCTGATCTGCTAGATCAAATCTTGAATTATATGAAGTTAAAGTCAGCAAAGTTCGATGCATGTTTTTCAACGCGAGTTGAAAAGATATAATACCATTGTTATGCCTCACTGGTTGTGAAAATGTTTATCCTACCCTAACACCTATGCGAAGGCACTTCCTGGCAAAAGATAGAGTTGCATTGCTGCGCGCTGCCAACCGCCAATCTCGCCCAAGTTGGTGGTGTGTCGATTTTGTTGTAATATTGGTTCTTTGCATTTGCCTACCCAGTCCAGTGCCCAGAGCTGGCCGCGAGAATGGAAGTAGAACGGCAAGATGGCAGCACCCACCGTATGCCCTAGATGCGAGGGCCTGCCATGCCATACCACTGGCGGCCGCCACTGCCGCTATGGCGGTCTACCCCAAACCACGAGAATCTGGTCCCTTTGAAATAGTCAATTTCTAGTAGTTTCATTGCAATGTTTGATTAGTCGGAATCGTTGCGGTTTGATTAGCATTAATTCTCGGAGTTTGATTCTTTTCCTCCGACGTCCGCCGTTGTCATCGTGGTTGGTTTGTTGCACTGATTGCTAATGCTCTGCTTCTTTGGTTCGGTGATTGCGGTCCGGTTCTTATTACTCCGGCCGCAATGATGATGATGATGATGATGGGCTCGGATTGATTATGTAGATGTGATTTTATGAGGAATTTGCGGAATCGAAGAATAAATAAATGCAGCATTTAATATGGATGGCAAGATTTACATCTAGGGCAATGTTGTCGTTTCCCCGGGATGGGAGCACCATTTTCAGATACACGACTGCGATACCAAGAATTTTGTAATAGTTTGTAACATTTGAATTATTGCCTTGATCTTTGAATTAATCGGGGGGCAGTTAGTAACCGATTTCCTTCTTGTTGCCTTATATTAGCTTTAGCAATGTTATAACATACTTCCTTTATTTGATTTAAGTACCAAACATGTTTCTTTAATTATCATGTAGGGTGCTCAATAGAATATAAGAATGCAAATAGTGGTCAAATATTGCAGTTTCTAGCACTATTGAGAAAGATGATGAAATAGTTTTCAGAAAGGTAGAGGAACAAACGTGTTGCTCTCGTATGATATACAGCTGGTCTTTGCGCACAAGAAGTATTTTTGGACTTCTTGGATATTAGGAGTGCATTTGAGACAGTTTCCTACCGACAGACTATCCATTGATTTTTATGAGACTCGCACTATTGGCAAAGTTGCTCCACGATAGATACAAGGGAGTAAATTTTATTAAGAAAAATCAGAATCAGAACAAATCAAGCGAGATCTTAGGATAAATTGCATTGCGTCAACCGAAACCTTCGTAAAGTGTTTAATTATGAAGAATTGAAAAAATACTATTGATACAACCTCCACTAAGGCTACGGTTACCCTATATTCAAAAAACTGAATTGTTTTATTAAGAAGCATGCTCATTTAGCCTGTGTGATTACTACCGTGTTAGTTCCCTAAACTAGCACTCGCACAGTGCAGTGTTACTCATCATTCCTCCAAAACTGATCCCAATAAACAAGCTTAAGCACGTCACAATAAATTACACGTGACACTAACATGACTAAATTAACCACCTAATTACGCTCGACAAACTTACGGCTGAGCTGGATTCCATGCCCCAGATCTGCGCTGACGTTTGCCCCGCTTCAACTGCTGGCTGGCGGGCTGGCTGGCTGGCTGCGAGATCAGTGCATCCGTTCATAATTATTTAAATCGTTAACCTGTAAATATGTGAATGTGAAACGAAATGGTTAGAGGTTATGTCTATGTGTATCTCAAGATCAGAGCGCGTATGGTGCGCCGCATTGCGCGGTTCGGGTTGGGATCACCTTTCCGGTTAGGTTGAGCTAACTGCAGTTTTACGATCCCTTTCTCATATAATATGTGTACCGAGTTGCCGTCGGCAATTGCCTTTCGGTACGTTCGGAACCGATAAACGCTAACGTTTGCGTGGGAATGCAAGCGGAAATAATTTTATGCATTCCACATTAGTGTCTTGCTGCGTTTTACAACAACTGCGAACGAGGACCATCCAGTGGTGATGGCTTTATTGATTAATTTTATAAACAGTTGAGAAAAAAGTTCAGATAGATAGGAGACGATGCATAAATAGTATTTTATTACAAAGCCATAATGTTTAGACATTCGTTTTGCCGGCAGTAGAAATCGTGTTCGAGTTGATCAGTTTGTTAAGTAGGCACAGTTTTATTTCCGTTTTCTAATTACGCGAGCGATTTCTCAATTAATGTTTTAAAAGGGCTTATATAGCCTATTCAGATTGGGTTATTTATCATTTTGTAAAGTGAGAGGGTATCGAATTATCAAGAGGTGTTCGTTCAGACTACGGCAAGATGATATCCTTTGACGATTCCATATTTTCTCATTTGTGCGCCAATACAGGGTTTAATTCAAGGTAAGTATATGTACAAAATTAAAACTGAGAATTGAAGCATTTGTTTAGGGATAGCGGAATATTAAAAAAATCATAAACAAGGTTTCTATGTTACACAATATAATAAAATAATATGAAAAGGGGGGGGTCCAGTAGCCTTGCGAGCGAAGGCGTAGGATTGCCAAACCGGAGATGGCTAGTTTGATTCTCAATCCGGTCTAGAATACTAATGCAGCGAATCTCAACCTTTTTCTAGAGAGGTACCCCTTCAAACTTTTGCATTAAATCAGGTACTCTTTTTTTACTGTAAATGTAAACAAGCGTAGATAAAATACATGAAAAACGGACCTGAAAACTAACGGGGTATATGGCTCTCCATTAAGTTGGCTGAAATTTTCATTATTCCGTGAAAAATTCCAAAAGGTACAAAGTTAATTTATACATCAAGCTTCCTACAGGACTATTTTTACTATTGGAGGCTACCAAGCCTATTATAGGGAAGCTTCCGAGCCTCTTGAAGGGACGCTTCCAAGCCTATTATAGGGAGGTTTCCGAGGCTCTTGAAGGGAGGCTTTCGAGCATCTTGAAAGGAGCCTTTAGAACCTCTTTAAACCGGCTTTCTAGCCACTTAAAAGGAGGCTTCTGAGCTTTTTGAAAGTATGCTTCCAAGCCTCTTGAAAAAAGAAGAATTCCGAGCCTCTACAAGGGAAGCTTCGGAGCCTCTTGGAAGTATGCTTCTAAGCCTCTTGGAAGAAGAATTTCGTGCGTCTTGAAAGGAATATTCCGAGCTTCTTGAAAGGAGACTTATGAGCCTCTTGGAAGAAAGTTTACGAACCTCTTGGAGAGATTCTTCCAAGCCTCTTGAAGGGAGCCTTCCGGTCCTCTTGAAAGGCTACTTTTGAGACCTTGGAAGGGGCTTTAGAGAGAGTGCCTGTTTTGTCGTGTTTCTGCTCAGTAAGCAGATAGTTCGCATGGGCCGGGCTTTGTGCGGAAAGCAAAACAATCGGCCGGTCACCGAAATTTTGTTCTGCATTGTACCTATTTAGTAGTAGTAAAATTCTTCTTTATTTAAACATTTTTTGTTCTACAATTTTTTTTTTAACATGTACAGTGATCGGCCGGCTTGGCCCTCCAACTTCGATTTTAATTATTATTATTATTATTATGTTGTTACTTAATTTTTTAAATATAATGTATCATGACGGCCTTCAGGAGGCGCTAGTGTTTTTTAAAATTTGATAACCTAACTACTATGTACACTAATATTTACAATAAAAATTTGATAACCTAGATTGGAACAAGCGCCCTAATCGCTTCTTGGTCCGAGAAGGCGCAACGAACCCTAAACTTTTCTTTACACTCACCAAAGCGTTCATGTAAGGTTTTTATTCCGGCCAGACGGTGGACCTCGGATGTTCTTGTCCTGGGAGGGGTGTTGAGGATCATCCTCAGGAATTTGTTTTGGATCCGTTGAAGTTTGAGGTGGTGGGTTTTAGCGCAGTTCTCCCAGACCGGCATGCCATATTCGATCACAGGGAGGATGATTTGCTTGTAGACAGCAAACTTATTTTTCAGGGACAATGACGCCCGGCGGTTGATCAAAAGGTACAGTAGTTTTAACAAAACGTTACACTTTGTCACCGTTTTGTCAACCTGTTGCCTGAAAATAAGCTTGCTGTCGAGGGTCAAGCCAAGGTAGTCGGCCTCATTGGCCCATTCCACAGTCGTGCCATTGAGGATGATTTTACAGTCCCCAGGCGGAACAAGTTTAGGGGATTTGGAGTGGGGGAAAATGATGACCTGGGTCTTCGCCGCGTTGATACAGATCTTCCAGCTGGTGAGGTACTCTGTCAGGGCATCCAGGCCTCGTTGGAGTTTTGCCACTAGCGCTCTGATCACTCTACCGTTGTAGACGATGGATGTGTCATCTGCGAACAGAGACAAAATGCCGCCTTCTGGAGGTTCTGGCATGTCGGAGGTGAACAGATTGAAAAGCAGGGGCCCGAGGATACTGCCCTGGGGGACGCCTGTGACGATGTTGTGCGCATTGGAACTCGCTCCGCTGATTGAGACCCGGAATGTCCTTGCCGACAGGTAATTGTTGATTATTTTCACCAGGTAGCTGGGAAGATTGTAGCGTTGTAGTTTGTACACCAGGCCATCATGCCATGCATTGTCAAATGCCTTCTCGACATCGAGTAAGGCCATGGCGGATGTTTTCGAGACAAACTTGTTCCGTCTGAGGACGTTGGTAACTTGGGTCAGTTGGTGTACAGTTGACCGACCGCGTCGGAAACCAAACTGTTCCTCGAGCAAGATGTTGAGATTTTCGGCAGACTCAAGTAACCGATGATGAATAGCTTTTTCGAAGAGCTTGGATAACCCTGAGAGAAGGCTGATGGGTCGATAACTTTTGGGGGAGGAAGGATCATTCCCAGGCTTCCGGGTAGGGATGACTTTCGCTGACTTCCAGGACGATGGGTAGTAGCTGAGCCGGAGACACTGATTAAAGATCAGCGAGAGTTGCTCAAAGAACGGAGCACTCATGTGTTTGAGCTCGAGATTCAGGATGCTGTCGAAGCCTGGGGCCTTCATGTTCTTCGACGATTTGATATATGCCGTCAATTCGTCAGCTGAGATCTCCAACTCCTCCGAGAAGTCGTTGGGAATCAAATGGATGTTGTTAGCATGCTCGTTGACGGCTGCTTCGTGTGGACTGACGATGTTCTGCCCAAGATTGTGTGAGCTGACGAAGTGACGACCTATTTCAACGACCTTCTCTGCAGGAGTTATCAAGCGATCCTTAGAGCCATTATTGTCTAGTGGGATCAAAGGTGGAATGGGCCGAGGCTTGGATTTTAGAATTTTGGTCATTTTCCAGAACGGCTTAGCATAATCTGGGAGAGTGCGGATCTTATTCGAGAAGTCGTTATTTTTAGGTCCACCATTCTGGCCTTGATATTTTTGTGATTCGATTGCAGCGTGCCTTAAGCTCAGGCAGTCCAGTACGCTGAAACTGCCTGCGAGTGACATTCCGCAATCGAATCAAATCTTTGGTGAGTGTATCGATGGTTAAGGAGTTGCTTACCTGCCGAGCCGTCGGGACATGCTGCTCTCTGGCCACCGAGATTGCCTCTTCGATGGCGCACAGCTGGCGGTCGATACTTTCCGGCGTCTCCGGACGCACCTCGTAATCGACGGTGTTATCGACGCACTACTGGAACCGCTGCCAGTTCACTCGGTGGTAGTTCCGCCGTAACTGCTGGTGCCAATTGACCGAGGAGCCCAGTTCCGCCACCACCGGATAGTGATCCGAACTGAGCTCCTGGTAGACAACCGGCTGCGAGACGTGGTCACTCAGGTTTGTTATGTAGAGGTCGAGGGTTGCGTGGACACCGGACCGACTCAGCCGAGTGGGGGAATCCGGGCTCAAGATAGTGTAGTGGCCTTCCTCCAGATGGTGCCGTTTCGATTGCCGCGACTGTTGCCCCAGGCTTGATGTTTGGCATGATATACTGGCCTTGCCTCCGCGTCAGCTTGACGATGTCCCTCCGAAGGGCAGCCGATGATCCATCGCCGGCTTTGGCTGGCGTTGGACAGTACGCCGCGATGAGCGCGATTGTGCCGACCGAAGTGGTGATTTCGACACCGATGGCCTCGACGACACTGAGCTTGAAGCTTTGAAGCAGTCGAAAGTTCATGCTGTAGCGAAAAGCGATGGCCACACCACCTCCCCTGGTCGGCCGGTCGAGTCGCACGATGAGGAGATCCGGGATGTTGATGTTCACCTCCGGTTTTAGGTGCGTTTCGGTGATGAACGCCACGTCTATTTCCTTCTCCTCAAGGAAATCCTTCAGCTCAATTATCTTGCTCTTGAGCGAGCAATCGTTCCAGTTGACCAGGCCCACCCTAGCAGCCATTTTCGATGATGAAAATGCCAAGAGTGAAGACCTGGTCGAAGCGGGTTTTGCAGCCGCGCAACCGAGTGGCGAGCTGCGCGAAGATCGGCATCAGTTGCTCCTGAGTGTACAGCGGAGCATATTCTTCCAGTGGGACGGCTTCGTTCTCCGACTGCCGATGGAACCCAGGAGGAGGGAGCGGGGGCCATTCGCTGGTGGATGGTGCCGACGATGTTGGAGCTTGGACCGATGCAGCTGCCGCTGCCAGTCGCTTGTGTGGCTGTAGCGGTGGGAGTATTGGAATAACACGACGGGGAGCCGGGATGGCTGGAAAGTTCACCTCGTTGATTACAGGAACTCGGTTCTTCTTCGGCATGGTCCTGGTGGACGCCTTCTTCCGGATTTCCAGGAACTCGGCTCGCTTTGGGCAGCCCTTTGTGGTGGCCCGATGTTTGTCGCCACAGTTGGTACACTTGGGATCAGCCACCTCCATTTTGTCGCACTCATCAGTCAGATGGGGTTCGCCACACTTGTTGCAGCGCGGCTTCATGCGGCAGTTCCTGGTGCCGTGCCCGAAATTGAAGCAGTTGGTGCACTGCGTGACGTCGCAGTGCACTGGTTGATATCGCTCCCAGTCAACGACGGTATAATTTATAACGCCGACCAGCTTCAGATCCTTCCACGTGGTGGAGCCGTGCTCCAGATGGACCAGGTAAAGTTGGTCGCGATATCTCCTCGTCTTGTCGTGACGAGCGATCTTGTGCACGGCCACCGGTTTCAATCCGAAACTTTCGAGCTCAGCTTTTAGCTCCTCTTCCTTCATGTCGTGGAGTCCTCGCAGCAAAACCTTTAGCGGCTTCGTGCCGGGGTGGTCATGAGTGTAGTACTCATACTTGTGGACCTCGAGGAACTCCACGGCGGATTGATAATGGTCCTTGTTTGCCGGCATTACTTTCACGCCCTCGCTGCAGAGCCGAAAAGTACATTTCAGCCCTTTAGCGATCAGCTGGCGAATTTTTGGGCGCAAATCCGGTGGATCGCCCTTGACAAACACGAGCGGGCACTTCTCCTTCCGCTCCGGTTGCACCTGCGGCAGCTGCGATTGCTGCTTCTTTCTCTTTTTCGGCGGATTGCCGGCGTCATCAAGTGGCAACGGAGAGAACACGTTGCTCTGCAAAAGCTGCTTGGAGGGGTTACCCGCGCCTCCAAGAGCAGTGCGCTTAGGCACTTTTCCAGCGACAGAATCAGCCTCCGAGGGGGCAGCAGGGACAGTAGGGACAGCATGGACCATGTCCAAGGGCTTGACGACCCCTCCCCAGCTGTTTGTGAGTCAGAGGGTTCTGCCTAGGAGGTGGTGGGGTTAACAGGGGGCGCTGTTAATTCCCTCCCAAAAACCACATATCCGCAAGCAAACCTTATCAAGCGACCGTGTGCCGCTTAAAGCATACAAGCCCCTAACCCCGAATCCCAAGGTGTCAGGCGACCCGTGCCGAAGGGATGAATGGCCTGGGGGGTGAAACAATTAGCCAGGTCGTTAACGGAGCCTGTGGAGGTTCCACAGAGTGAGGGCTGCTTCGGCGGCAAGCGGGTGGCAGTGGGTGGTACCCACACACCCCAAGTGGTGCACATATGGTGCAAGCGAATGGAAGTTGGGGTATTACTCGTAATACCCCACAGAATGAGGGACCGAGTGTATGGGTGAGCACACAAGTAAGTCTCTGCATGGTACGCATGGTCGGTAGTGTTAGAATGACTGAAGTCTGGTGAGGCCTGGCAGGAGTGTCGGGGCAGATACCTCTGCGGCACCTCAGAAGTAGGGGACACGAAAGTCTCGCTGCGTCTGGCAGGAGTGTCGGGGGTTGATGCTTCTGCGGCACCTCAGAAATCGGAGACATGTAAGGTAGTGGTGTGACCCCGTCCCAGGATGGGGAGACCACCACATTGGCTGAGGACTACCTGGGCCTCGAAACGTCAATGGGTGGGTGCTACCGGCATAGTACCTTATGGAGTCCTATTGACAGTATCAAAGCCTGGGTAGGTGAGTGTTAGGCACGCTTGACGTGCCGGGTGTTCCACGCCCAAACGATGCACAGGAGGTGCACAGAGTGGATAAAAATGGGAGATGGGGTATTACAACCCCCACTGAGTGAGTGACTGAATGTCAAAGAGAGTGGTGCACAAGTGGTGCAAGCGATTGGGACTGAATGTATGAGCGAGCACACAAGTTAGACTCTGCATGGTACGTATGGTCAGAGTGGCTGCTTAGGCAGTAGTGTGATCCGGCTGTCAGGGACGGAATGAGTGAAGTCTCGCTAGGCCTGGCAGGAGTGTCGGGGGCAGATACCTCTGCGGCACCTCAGAAGTAGGGGACACGAAAGTCTCTGCTATGACTGGCAGGAGTGTCGGGGGTTGATGCCTCTGCGGCACCTCAGAAATAGGAGACATGAAAGGGTCTGCCTCGTAGCTGAGGTAGGAGCGGCATAGGAGCCACCAACCTAGGGTCGCCTCCGGCTTGGTAGACAAGTGGTGCCACCCTGTTGCAGGATGGGGTGAACACCACACTGAGTGAGGACTGCCTATGCTGTGAGATGGCGGCATGGGGTACCCCTGCAAGGTACCCGTTATACCCTTTGCAGTCATTCAAGCGGCATAGGTAGGTGAGTGTTGGGGCACATGTGGTGCCAGTGTGTCTTGTGCAAATGTGTTGCATGGGGAGTGTCGAAGAGTTGAGGCGCATACGTGCACTTGTGTACGTCATGGAGGGGGCGCAATGCCCAATAGTCATCCCCCGAAGTATTGCTTAATTGCGGGCCGGGGGAATGACTGGAGAGGAAGGAGTTGGTTTTAGTGGGTCGGGAGTGGTGATCCCATCCCCACACTACCTGGGTTCGCCTCCCCAGGTGTCTGTTTGCAGATTTCCATTACCTTCGTTAAAAAAAAAAAAAAAAAAAAAAAAAAGAATCAGCCTCCGAGTCTCCCATGACGGGTCCGGGAGAAAATAACGCCAACGCGTCGAAGCGAAAACGTAAACAGCGAACGAACAAGAAAAAACACTTGGAAAAAATGCGCGAGTAAAAAACACGTCCGTACGTGTTGCTGTCTCGAATAAGGTACACCGGGGCAAGTTGAAACGGTTTTTTCAAAGTTGAAATTCGAAGTGCTGTAAAAAAATCACCCTTTGATATATTTTGAATCCGTTTGCGGTGTTTTCTAGTTCGGGCCAATGATTATACATAAAAATTAAGCAACCTTAACAAACTTTTTCATAAATATTTTGTATATTCAAATTATTTTTTTATATGCATCGTTTCAACTTGCCCCGCGTATCGGGGCAAGTTGAAACACTGCGTTATATACAGACTTGAGCTAATTCTGCCGTATTAATAACAAAATGTATGTACTCAATGAGACTCAAGAATCACGCAGTTGTAAAGGTGACTATAATACTGCCAGGATTCACATAAGAGTCCCATGTAAGTTTGTAGCGATTTTGATTTTCTTTCAGAAATTAGCTTAAGATTGTCTCCTGTTTAAGATAAACTGATAAAATAGTAGGCTTTGTTCTAAAAATTTGAAAACAAATCCCACTTTTGTTGTCTCATCTTGATATTCGCTCGCATAAAAATTACATTCCAGATTTTGATACTCTCTTACACAAAAAAATAAACTTAAGTATGGTTCTTTTGATTGTCCCACAGCAATATATACAGAATAAGAATATTATGTCAGTTTAAAAAAAATAGAATTTTTGTCTTTCTCTTATACTAAGTATACGTAAAGGCTATATGATCGCTCCAAAAACAAACTTTTTATAGAAGGTCCGGAGACCCATAGTGTTATATACCGATCGACTCAGCTCGACGAATTGAGGTGATGTCTGTGTGTATGTGTGTGTGTGTGTGTGTGTGTGTGTGTGTGTGTGTGTGTGTGTGTGTGTGTGTGTGTGTGTGTGTGTGTGTGTGTGTGTGTGTGTGTGTGCGCACCCACCCAAAAAAAAGGCACTCATTTTTCAGGTTCTTAGCCTTAACCGATTTACTCGCAACAAGTTGCATTCGGCGCAGGATACTCTACCATTGTTTCCTATTGAAAATTGGTCGGATCGGACTATGGGCTCGGAAATTATGGCCAAAATACCACTTTTTTATAGAAAAAATGAGAAAAAAAATGTCACTCATTTTTCAGGTACTTATCCTTAACCGATTTACTCGCAACAAGTTGCATTCGGTGCAGGGTACTCTCCCATTGTTTCCTATTAAAAATTGGCCAGATCGGACTATGGGCTCAAGAGTAATGGCAAAAATACTATTTTTATAATGCACGAGAAAGCCACCATCACCGCTAGGTGGATTAATCAGGGTTTTTTTTTAATTTATTAGACTTTTTTTTTCATTTCTCCATGTAAAACAAGTTTGAAAAATTGAACGGCAAATTACTCAAGTCGGAGAAAATGACATGGGTCTCTAATGCGAATAAGGGCAGTGTACAACAAGGTCAAAAGCGTATTTTCGGAGATCAAATTCTGGAGAACGCACTACGCTGAAAATTTATCAAATTGATTTCCCCCTACTGGTGACCACTCGGATTACTATTCAGGATGGCTCATTATTTGGATCACTTGTATATTGTGCACATGATTAATTCTATTGTGGCTTCTTATAAATGCACATTAATTAACCAGCCAGCATATCTCTCTTAAACTCTTCGATTGGAGAAATAGGCAGCTGGGGAAGTGGAAGGTGGAGTTAACGAAATGTTTACATACTCTATGTTTTATTTTTCTGAGAGTCAGTGCTCAGTAGATTAAGAATCTCAAAACTTCAGTTCAAACATGACCCCTTTTCATTATAGTGGAGATTGTAGGAGGGTTGCATTCGTGACGGAATGGGCGAAAATTTATTACATTTATTTTCAGAAGTTTGCATGTTTTTATAAATTTATTTTTTTCGAATATATGTATTTATGAACCATGTTGAAGTTTGGAAAAAACCCAGATTAATCCACCTAGCGGTGACGGTGCCTTTCTCGCGCAAAAAGGTAATAAATGTAGCCTTTACGCTTACACCTCGATGATGTACAAGAAAGGCAAAACAGCTACACCGTCTAATGTTATGATAGAAAATTTACACTAGTAGACGACAGATGGCGCTGCCAAAAGTTTCTCGAATTTCCTATGTTCGAATTTTGACTTTCGGACAATATCATAGTACTATGAAACTGAACGAACAGCATTCTTACACCTAAATGCGCGCAACACGAGCATCTTTATAGTGAGATGAAACTCGTAATGGGAGCAAGCCATGGATAAACATTAAAAATATTCATAGATGCAAGGCATTTTCATAACATATTATTGTTCTATGTGATTATGTCTCATCACTATTTTAATATTATCTATTTTTTGCAATTCGCAATTATTATGAAATTCAATAGTGATCAACAGCGTTTTAGTCTCTATCGGGTGCAACTTGTTGCAAGAAAATCGGTTAAGAGTTTCTATGTGAAAATTTGGCTAATGTTTTTTATGGCATTTTGTGCACACACACACACACACACACACACACGCACACACGGACAGACAGACATTTGTTCAGCTCATCGAGCTGAGTCGAATGGTATATAACACTATGGGTCTCCGGGCCTTCTATCAAAAGTTCGAATTTGGAGTGAAATGATAGCCTTTCGGTACAACTTAGTTGTACGAGAAAGGCAAAAATATTACTTTTAATTGTGTGGGTGACGTTTTGAATCGTTGTTTCAACTTGCCCCGCACCACGCATTTCTATTTGCCCCGATGAGTTGAACATGCGGAGCAATATCAAACAATCAAAATACAAAAATTAAAACAGATCTTTCGTCGATTTTTCATAATCATTATGCTTATTCAACATTGAATGATTACCTACCGTGAAAATTTGATGAAAAAACTCTTCCAAACATCGTTTTGAGACCTGTTTCATTGGCACGTCAAATAGTTGGTTTGGATTTTGCAAAGGGCGATAAATAAACAATGACAGAAATTGGCTTTGAAAGCTGCAATCTCCCGGGAATGGCAGTCAGAAGGTGCGTTTAGGGGAGTAGTTTGTTGAAAAAAATAATCAGAGCATTCGGTCATTTCCTATCTAAATTACAGCTTCCGTTTCAACTTACCCCGCATTTCAACTTGCCCCGGTGTACCTCGAACTGAAGTGAGCATTGTACCGTTTTGGCTCAAATCCCAAACATGACTCATATAACGAATACTGGCCTTTTAGCGCCCTCAAGCTAAAATTTTCACCAGTTTTCACATTGAGGATCAAGATTACAAACAAATTCAAGATCCTATAGGGAAAATTAAACGAATAAAGCCAAAATGGCTATTTAAATGCGAGTGTTTGATATATGAGTCATGTTTGGAATTCGAGACAAATTCTAAAGAAAATGTGTTTCTTGTCCGGTCATCGAAATGTTGTTCTGCTTTGAGCGTAAAGCAAAACAATCGGCCGATCACCGAAATTTTGTTCTGTATTGTATGGGTGAGTACAATAAATAATCATAAAGTAAAAATTTAGTCCCTATCCAGTTGTGCAATGCGGTCGATGATTAAAATAATTAGCGTTTGTTCGATAGTTTTTGTTTTAAATCAAACTACACGGCAGACCGTTTACCAAAACGAACCCTGTCACACTCCCTATCCCATATATCCAACATCCCAGTGATTTCTCGTGGAAGTGCAGATGACTCGTCGGCTTCTATCAAAGCGAGTATCACATCAACAATTTCCTACTTATTCCTCAATTGACCTGCATTCGGACACGGCCGGCGCTGGTATTGCTTATTTTTGGGTCACCGGTTTTTACACATTGAAGATGATGTTAGTCCCAAACTTCATCTGTTGGTTCTCTCCCAAGTAACATTTTCAGTTTTATAACGCTCTTGAAGACCATAATTCACTTTACAAGACTGTTATAAAACTAGTATAAAGCCAAAATGTAACTAGGGCTGTGTACTGGCTATAACGGCTATAGCAACCGTGGGCGGTCAACCATGCTCATGCTCGTTTATGAAGAAACCACAATCAAACGAAACCCACTTCAAGTGAATCAAATATTAATGAATTATTCTGAAAAGTAATACGAGTAGTCAACAGTAGTTAACCCACAAAGAAACAGACGTCTCTCTCAACATATGTTCCATCTCTCACCTTTTCAACGGTGGATTCAATTTTTTGTAGGTGGTTAATCGGCCACTGATGGCGCCTCTATCGATTTTGCTCTCCATATGAACGGGCTTGGTAGTCATATGGCTATTGCGTCTGCCTTTTACGCAGGAGGTCGTGGGTACAATCTCAGGTCCGTTTCATTCTCCTACTTTGTATCTTTCTTCGCTATAGAACTGAAAATGAACTTCCATACCGTTTCCATTTCTATCCTAGTTGAAGGTTTACAACTTGACTATTCTAGCGATAGCTGCTAGAATTGGAGATGAACTAAAAAAACTCGTTTCCTACATTCAATTAGAAACTCCATCAGTTCCATCAGTTCAGTTGACTATCACATTGGCAGCTCGTTAACCAAGACGGACCTCTGCCTCTCGAACCTAACCCAAAAATTCCAATAAATTCCGTATACACTCGTGGCAGGTTGTAGGACAAATGTCGAAGGTCAAAAATTCGAAGGACAAAACGTCGAAGGTCAAAAGGTCGAAAGGACAAAAGGACAAAAGGTCGAAACAAAAAATGTTAATTTGAATATATGTCATTTTATAGACGTCTGATGATGGCTGAAGGTCAGTAAGCCAAAACGCGTCACGGAAAATAATGCTGTTTCTGTTCATTATCACCGAGAAAAGCCAATATAGCGGAAACATTAAATGAAATCCTGCGGTGATTAAATCAAACAATATAAAATCTGAGCCAAAAGGTCGAAGGACAAAAGGTCGAAAGGACGAAACGTCGAAAGAACAAATGATAGAACTAATGGTTGTAGGACAAAAGGGCGAAAGTCAAAATGTCGAAAGGACAAAAGGTCGAAGGGTCAAAAGGTCGGAGGAACAAAAGGTCGAAACAAAAAACTTGAGTCAAAAGGTCGAAAGGACAAAAGGTCGAAGGAACAAAAGGTCGAAACAAAAATACTGAGTCAAAAGGTCGTAGGTCAAAGGGTCGAAAGGACAAAAGGTCGAAGGGACAAAAGATCGAAACAAAAAATCTGAGCCGAAGGACAAAAGGTCTGAAGGTCGAAACAAAACATCTGGGCCAAAAGGTCGAAGGACAAAAGGTCGAAAGGACGAAACGTCGAAAGAACAAAAGATAGAACGTCTGGTTGTAGGACAAAGGATCGAAGGTCAAAAGATCGAACGGATAAAAAGGGGAGATAAGATGTCGAAATTATAAAATATGAGGCAAAACGTCGAGTATTAATCAATCATTCTTTTGCATATTTATGTTTATTTGTGTTTCACCTGATAATATAACATGTCAAGTCCCAGGCTCTTTTCTCTGGCGCATATAACGTCTCTGTCGACAGCCAACCCAGGATGGTGTGCGGTCAGTTATGCTATTTGTGTTTCACCTGATAATATTTAATGGTAGAATTTTTCCTTCTTTTAATCATAGGCTTTTATTCGGGTTTCGCATATTTATATTTACAGTCAAACCCCCATGAGTCGATGTTCTATGACTCGATATCGACTCATGGAAGTAAATTACTCCATATTAAAAATATTTTCTGGGTTACTATGATGGTCCCTTCAAACAGTTCTCCAAGGATTTTATATTCCACATCTCGATTTTTTCATGAGTCGATGGTCCCTTCAATATAGACTCATGGAGGTTTGACTGGATTTGTGTTTCACCTGAATATATTTTATTGTTGAATTTTCCCTTATTCTAATCATATGGCTTTTTATTTTTAGTTTCGCGTAATTATATTAATTTGCGTTTCACCTGATTTTCATCGTTATTTTTTTCTTCTTTTAATCATGGACTGTTCTTCCGATTTCGCATATTTATATTTATTGGTATTTCACCTGATATTATATCATTCTAGAATTTTCACTTTGTTCAAATATAGGTTATCCTTCAGGGGTATATTGTCAACTCAACATTTTCATCAAAGTGTTGCTAGGCTTTATTTACCTAAATTTTAATTCCTGAAACTAATTCTTTACTCTTACTTGATACTTGATACTTGATACTTGATGGGCTACAGCTCTTCGATGAACCTACGCCGAATGGAGTATCCTTCTCCACTGGACTCGATCCTGGGCCAATCGCTTCCAGTCGCCCTGAACATTGTGCGCCCTCAGGTCCTCTTCAATTGCAAAAAGCCATCGTGTACGCGGCCTTCCACGAAGCCTGCGGCCTCTTCCGGGTTCTCTACTAAATATTATCTTCGCTTGACGTTCTTCCGGCATACGAACAACGTGACCAGCCCACCGTAGTCTGCCGTGTTAAATAAGCTTAATAATATCCAGCCCTTTATACACCTGGTACAATTCGTGATTCATGCGGCGCCGCCAGATACCGTTCTCCTGTTTACCGCCGAGTATTGTTCGCAGCACCTTACGCTCAAAAACTCCGAAAGCTCTTCGATCAGCCTCCTTTAACGTCCATGTTTCATGGCCGTATAAAGCCACCGGAAGAATCAGAGTAGTTTACAGCGCGAGTTTTGTTTTCGTTTGCAGACTACGGGACTTAAGCTGGTTACGAAGTCCGCCATCAAGCACCATTTTGCTACCACCATCACTAATGAACCCATGTTGATTGCTAGCGACCATATACTTCGTTTTGCTGGAATTGATCGTGAGTCCAATCCTCGCTGTCTCCCTCCTAAAAGGCACAAGAGCCTCTTCCACGGCACGGCGATCAATCCCGATAATATCGATATCGTCCGCAAATCCCAGGAGCATATGCGATTTTGTGATAATGGTACCGCTTCTTTGCACACCAGCTCTCCTAATCGCTCCCTCGAGCGCTATATTGAACAGTAGATTCGAGAGTGCATCACCCTGCTTTAATCCATCTAAGGTAACAAATGACGTCGATATTTCATCCGCAACCCTTACACTTGATTTCGATCCGTCCAACGTTATACGAATCAGCCGTATCAGTTTCACCGGAAAACCATGTTCAAGCATAATTTGCCATAATTCATTCCGTTTCACTGAATCGTACGCCGCCTTGAAATCAATAAACAGATGATGTGTCTGCAAGTTGTACTCCCGGAATTTATCAAGGATCTGTCTCAGGGTAAACATTTGATCCGTCGTTGATCGGCCCTCACGAAAACCTGCTTGGTATTCGCCGACGAAGGACTCTTCAAGCGGTCTCAATCTGTTGAACAGAATACGGGACATAATTTTGTACGCCGAATTAAGGAGGGTTATTCCTCGGTAATTGGCGCACTCCAGTCTGTGCCCTTCCTTAAAGAGAGGGCAAATGAGGCCGTCCAACCAGCTAGCAGGCATTTCCTCGTCTTCCCATATTTTCGACATAATATGGTGCAGAACTTCATAAAGCTGCTCACTGCCATGTTTGAGAAGTTCAGCTGGGAGCTGGTCCTTCCCCGCAGCCTTATTGTTTTCAGCTCTTTAACAGCTTTTTTAACCTCATCTAGTGTAGGCGACTCCACAGCTTGTCCATCGCCGCTAATATTTATTCTGCTCACAGATGCACCGTCACTTCCACTATTCAACAAAGTCTCAAAGTGTTGCTTCCACCTGGCAGCCACTTCGGTTTTATCTGTCAGCAAATTCCCTTGTAGGTCGTTGCACATGACGGGATATTGCGCTGTCTTTCTCCGCATGCCATTGACAGATTCATAGAACCTCCGCATATCGTTCTGCTCCATTTTTTCCTGCGCCTCGCTAATCACTCGTTCTTCATATTCTTTCTTCTTCCTGCCGTGGGTTCGTTTTTCGGCTGCTCTTGCTTCCTTGTACCGATCTCTATTCGATCGGGTACCCGACACCAACATCCGGCTTCTGGAAACGTTCTTCTCGTCTGTCACTCTCTGACACTCCACATCGAACCAACCCGTCCTGGGTCGCCTCTGTGCAGTGCCTACCACTTCTCTTGCTGTTGTGCTCACCGCTCCATGGATCGACTCCCATAGATCGTTGATGTTGTCGCTAACGTTGATTGCACTTATCCGTTCGTCGAGCTTCTGGCGGTACTCAGCCGATACTCCTTCCGCCGACAATCGCTGGATATTGTAACGCATCGTTCGCTGTGATCTTTCGTTCGATACAGTTGACAACCGTGATCGAATTTTACTGACAACGAGGTAGCGATCAGAGTCAATGTTCGGACCTCTGAATTTCCGCACATCGATAACATCCGAGAAATGGCGCCCATCCACCAGAACATGGTCGATCTGGTTGCAAGTTTCACCATTTGGGTGTCTCCAGGTGTGCTTTCGGATATTCTTTCGTGCAAAGTAGGTGCTACTGATAATTCTTTACTCATTTTCATCAAAATGACCATTCGAAATATTTGATTTTTTAGCTTAATATACCATCTTGTAATGATAATAATTTTGTTTTTATGTGCTCAAAAGACCTTTTTTTTCAAAGTGAGTAAAATTTGTTTTGAAGTAAATATAAACGAATATAATAAATTAATTTTTATTATTAGAAACCCTTACTTTGCCTTAATGTGTTCAGATCGGTTCTAGAAAGCAAAATAGTGATTTGGAGCGAAAACAGTAGTAAACTCTAAAGAATAGCGTCTGTTTAAAATTAAATACATAATTCGTAAGAACAGTCAGTGATTAATAAAATGAAACCTCCAATCTCTGTCTATTCGACTATTTGTTCTATCAACCTTTTTCTTTTCTATCTTTCGTCTTTTCGACCTTTTGAACCATTTATTTTTTCCAACCTTCTTTTCCATCAACCTTCTGTCATTTTTTTACCTTCTTCTCCTTCGACCTTTTGTCCTTTCGACATTTTGACCTTTTGACCTTCTGTCCTTTTGACCTTTCTTTCTGTCCTTTTGACCTTTGTTTCTATTACCAGATGAAACATATATTTGGTTTTCTGATTCTGATGCTGATGCTGAAGCTTAATTCTTTTTTTGATTATCAATCTATTGCCATATGTCCCATTTATTCGATATTCAAATATATTTTATGGTCCCTACGACCACTTCTTGTTTTTCGCACAATATAGAGTCAAATGCAAGCCTTTGGAGAATTATCCTTCGCATCATCTCGACGCTTTTGTAGAACAAGTTACTGAAGATGACTAAAAATTCTTATGAAATTCCTATATCTTTCATTAGGAGTGGACTCCCTACCAACTATACTGCCGTGAATCGCATATTTGTCCCATATGAATAGGAAACCCAGCAAAGATGGGACAGATATGCGATTCAGGGCAGTATATTAGGAATAAATCTCTACTCCAATTGTCCGATGAAATGATAAAAGCAAAACCCAGGGTCGTTTGTGGCAATTTAAAGAGCACTTGTATCGGAGTCTATACTGTTGCATATATCACATCAACAAGGACAGAAACGACTACTTCCACCACGTGCATGCTCTTCATGAATTTATAATTTTGATTACTGCAGTGAAATTGCCTTACTGCATTCGTCACTCCACATATATCCAATTCTAACCTGTTAGTTTTTACTCCTGCCGCACCGTTCGTTCGAGTGGAATGGGTCAACATATGCGGGTTTTCTGATTTATCAAAGGATTAGACAACAACAAACGCTTTGCTACATGTGGTACAGTTGAAAGGTTTTTGTCGAATACCATTTTGGAAGCATATTAAAATTCAATCATGAAATTAGTCAATCGGTGGCCCCGTCATATTAGCTCAATCGCAGTCGATTAGCCAAAAGCCTAAACACCGGTTCGGTATCAACTAATCGCTTCAGATGAAACCCCCTAATTCCGAAATTGAAACCCTCCATCCTGCGCGCGGCGTCACCGGACTGCGGTGTGTTTTGTGCGTTGCTCGGATAGACCGTTGCGTTGTATCATCGACCACACCGTCCCACATGACTCATATTCCGCAAATCAAAATTACCACCACCCAAAAGTCGATCCCATAAACCTGCCAGAGAGCAGAGATATGGACTACGGAGTGCGGCATACCTAATGCCATCGCAGCATTATAATCACCGCAGGCCTATGTGGAGTCCATAAGCCGAGCTGGGTTACACGGTAACACAGTGGAGGGCGTTCGAACGAAGGTCGCTCAAAACTGCAAATGTCATTCAGATTTCGTGGGAGAGCAATAGTGTAGTTTTGGAGCGAATTATTCTGCTCCCATACCGTCCTCATGCCTGACGAAAATAAAATAATAACTATGGAATATTCATATTTATAATCTGCAGACAATTTCATTGGTCTTTGAGTTGCCCAAGAACGCTCTAGTTTAGTATTTCCCGGCTTCAGGCCACAGTGCAGCGGTTGTGGCAAACCGAACGCAGCAACATCAGCGGCCAGGGCGGTCATAATCCAGAACTCCACTCAGCCGGTTGGAAATTCGATAATCACGTCCGACACAAACCGAATTGCACTGTGGAATCTAATACCCCCGAAAACAGACAATTTGTTTAAACAACTACTCGACTTGACTCTCACGGTTCAGGTATCTCCATTCTCCATCTCGCAAGCGCAGGGCAGCAGAGACACACAGCAACGAATGCCGAGCGGAGTGGCCACCGTCGTCGGTCGTTTTGTTCCACACGAAAACTAAAAGACAGACTGGTTCTGGGCTACGGCGAAGGCGTTGTGGCGCGGGTGGACGAGGCGAGGCAGATGCGGGGGAATGAAGAGAATGGAATTCCTGAAAGAATGTTTGGTTGTGTGCGAATAGTGGTCGCTGGCCGTAGATGCTGACTGAGTTGAGTTGTAGTTTGCCGTCATCTTTGGCTGGCCGTGTGTCTTGCTGGAAGCGGTCAACAGCAGCTAGCAGCATGCACACTACTAATGGACACTCTAATGGATCTCTTTAGCATTTTTGTACGTTTCTTAGGTCTGAGAAATGCTTTCAAATTCTATCAAAATTATTGCTGAATAATATGATAGTTATCTAGTTTAAACTCTCTACAGTCGTAATCTTTTCATAACGCATAGGTCTCACACAAATTATTTGATGACCTTTAGAGTTAGATAGGAATGATATTTCGAAAAGTATTTCAAAAATGTTAAATCCAGAGCAAACATAGGATAGGTATTGCTACGGGCTCAATGAAAATTTACAGCATCCAAACTATTCTTGAAACAAAAATCCTCAGTGTTTTTTCTAATAAATCTGAACAATTTTAAAAATCTATTCTAAATCTTTAAGTCATGTAACATATTTATACTATTATTAGCCGTATGCACCCGGCCTTTCGGAGCTATTGTCACAATTTTAAAACCAGCTGCACAGCAAATAGTTTTGAAAATTGAACGACTTGTAAAATTACAGCCAAATCCATCAAACGATTTAACATTTGATATTCAATTCAATTTGACTGAGTTTTACAAGCAGGCACAGTTTAAATTTAATACGCTTTAAAAGAACAATAAGATCGATTGAATATTGCGTTTATTTGTATGCTCCAAATATGTGCATGAAAATACATTTAAAAGCACAACATATTTTTATCTGTGTGGACAATGGGTCATTGTGTTTTGCAATTGACTTTTAACTTTTATGTCCACGGAAGGCGAGATAATTTTCAACCAAATCCGCCAACTCCTCCGAAGCTTCCCCTCCCCTCGGATATGTGATCTTGATGCGATGGGTGGGCTTACGCCATTAGCACAGAGATGGGAACCAAAGACATATCCTGTCGTGGTGGTATCACATGTTGATTATTTTTGTTTCGTGCCGCGTCGCATATCTGGCATTGATTTTCATTCTGCATAAATGAAAGTTATAAAACAGAACACTAATTTGCAATATTTTTTTATGTTTCCAATGTGGTCACTTAAAGCTAACAAACTAAAAAAAAATAATCAGAATGATAGGACCATATGACTTTTTAAACCACATCAAAATAGCTGCTTCCAAGGCAAAAAAAAATGCATTTTGAACAATGCTTTTAAAAACTAGAAAAACGTTGTACTCGAATTTTTGAAATTATCATTTTAACCTTTGATCATTGACTAGTATGCATTCAATTACATTTTGCATTAGTGTCGAGTTGATTCCAACTCTTCTGCCATTACCCTCTCTATTATCGACCTTGGATTGACTTGCGCTCGCATTGCCCCATCAAACCCTGCAAAATGAGAATGAAATCCGCCAAATCCTCCGATGCTCCATAGTAATAGGATACCAGAGCAGCCCACAGTTTGGTACACGATCAATCCCATCCTCCATGATTTGCTTGACTACGATGAGAAACAGTTGCGGAGATAGGATACATTCTTGACTCACTCCATCGACTACCCGGATGGGGTCAGACAAACCTCCGTTATGCAAAACTCTGCACGTAAAAGCTTCGTTCTGCGCTTCGATGAGGCCGATTTTGTCCGAAGTTCCCTTGAACCTAAGGGCGCCCCACAAGCTTTCGTAGTTCAGACGATAGAAACCCTTTTCTTAATCAAATAATGCCACAGTACTAAGATTCCATTGTGCTTATGCTGACAACAGATCATTTTATTGAAAATTTTCAACTTTTTGCAAACATTTAAGGCTTTTGAAAGGTAAACAATGAAGAATAAGTCGGTCAAATGCATCATTTGAAAAAAGAGATCATACATTCTCGTGCCTTAAAACGAGCAAATGTCTGAATTAAAAACAGAAACCATATCCTCGTTTGCTTTCTGGAGGGCAAATGCATTCTTTAGAAGAAAGGATCACAACTTCTCTGACCTTAAAACGAGCAAGTTCTTTAATTGAAAGATGATACTAATATATCCTTCTTTACATTTCCATTATTAGTTGTTTGTCTTTACATAACATATAGAGTTAAAAAGATAATAAGTTGAAAGAGTGGGTAAAAAAAACATGGAGACTACCAATGTACCACCAATAGAGACCAATAGAAGCGATTTATTTTCAATAATGCGCATTTTCAATCATTGAGGTAAAGTTTGGTTGTGTAACAAAACAAAGTTTTGGAAGTATTGGTGCAATAAAAACATTCATTCACTGCATTCACACCGTCGTGTGTCTTCTTCTTATAATAACTTGGATTCGTCTATTGGAATGACCAATCAATACGCGATCCCAGTTGATCGTACAGTACAATCAGTACAATGAAAGTACAATGTCAGTATAATGAAAAATTCAACATTCCAATGTCACCCCTAACAACTCTCTTACAAACCTAAAACGGCCAATCTAAACCAGCCCAAATAATGCACCACCCTAATTATTAGTTTTCTGCTACCGATCCCGCTCCGATATCATTTTTTTCGTATTTTTTAGGGCAAAATTCGCGATAAATATTAAGTTTTTATTTCAAATAAGCGACTTATTCAGAAAAACGAAGTTTCAAAAGCATCCCATCAACTTTTCGGGTGGCTCCTGTAGAGAAAAGTGTTTAAAAATACGCTGTGAGAAAAAGTGAAGTGCAGTGATAGTCGCAGAGGGATAATAAGTCCACATTTTGAACCAAAGTACAAAGGATATTGTATCCTTATATATTTGGTAGAAACAACCAAAATTTAGCTTGTTTCAACCAACAATCTAGTTTGAATTTGAAACAATCAAAATATTAGTTTGCTTCAACTATGTTCATTGGAAATAATCTAAAAATCAATGTTGCAGTTCGCACATATTGACAGATTGAATCAACTAATATTAGTTTGAAACAACCTAATTTTTGTTTGTTTCTTTTGACTTTTGGGCAAAAAAACAACGTTTATGGTTGTTTCAAACTAAGAATAGATGTTTTAAGCAACTAAATTTTAGTTTGTTTCATGCAACTATTTTGTTTAAAATAAATGATAAATTTGTTTTCTTTTCTATGTTTATTCAAATAAATAATAAAATGCCTACATATTTATATGTTTATGGAAATGACTGCGTTTATTTATAACCTGCATAACCAGAAAATTTAAGCAACACTGTTCCCACTATATTTCTAACCGACATTTTAGCGTATTTCGGGAACATGGTTAGATTCTGTCTTGCTCAGGATAAAGAGTCTGAGAAATACGCTGTAATTCAATAAATTACAACATCAAATAGGGGAAATGTTCCGATCTCCATCTCACTGTACATATATCCATCTCATCGAAAACAAAGAAATACGGCACCAAATTCGTCGCTTTTTTTGTCAACATGCGTGCTCACTGCTGAAAAAATCACAAAAATAATAAACAAACCAAATTTTTTACCATTGCTTTGTTTTTGATCGAATGGAAATAGGAGCTATGAGATGAAGTGGCGAATCGTTCCCCTACGTGTTTCAGTCAAACTAATTTATACAACACCAATGCTGTTGCACAGGCTGTGAAATGAGGGAATAAATTCTATGCAATAAGTTCCATTCACCTAAAGGTGATTATAGAATGAAGCCCGTGGTGAATTTCAAATTCACCACACGTTTATCTACATACATTTCAAAAAGCCCAAATCTGGCGTAATAGTTTTCGTACAGTGCCGAAACTCAAATTATGATTGTTCAGCATAACTAAGCAAACGATCTACCATAATTTCAGCCCCATACGCGTTATTGTTCTTTCATCTAGTGCCCTTGAAAAAAAAAAATATGAAACTGGATTCGATTTATGGATCTTATGATTGATAGTGCTTCACTCTACCACAGCACTATTCAACACATCGAAGGGACTGCATGTTGACTCACCATAAAAACCATACGATTATGAAGTACTCGATTATTATGTACTCGGGTTTTCTGTTACTTGATTGCACCATCACAGGAAAAAAATGTGAGTTTTCAAAACGTTGAACAATGGTAATTTAAACATGAAGACACATTCAACTTATCTGCAACTTAATTTAAACAAACAATTAATTTTTGAAAGACGCATTGAAGTTACATGGTAAAAAATATGCAACTTAATGATTTTGTTTCATGTTTGCAACATGAAGTGCAGTATTCTTTGTTTGTTTGTTTCCAAATGTCAAACACGTACTGCATTGCAATTTTAATGAAACATTGATCATAATTCGAACGTTTTTGACATCTTGATGCAACTTTTTCGTGCTTTGATGTTTTTCCAATGCCTTTAATGAAACTGAATAGAAACAATGTGCTTTCAGGAAGATGTTGCGTGTACTACTTGGGATCTTGCGAGCATGTTACACGAAACAATATTTTGTATGACATTGGCACCAGTAAGCGCTGAAGTGAAGGATTACGACGCCAGCGCCTCTAGCTGTGAAACGCGTAATCAATCAAATTGATCGTTGAAGTCATGGTCAATGGTAATTTATCTAGTGCTACGTCTGTTTGTCTGTGGTTCTGCTGCTCGAAACAATTAGTAATTTAGTTAGTCAGTTTAGTTAGTTATTATTTGAATATTGAACATTTATTCAATGCTGTTCGTGGCATTCGGATGTTGGTGTGCGAGGGTGAGGGAGGAGTAGGGAGACTCGTTAGCGGACGGGTGCCATACTGACTGTCATCGTGGTACTCCTCCAACTGTGTTCTTAATCCAACAAAACCAAAGTCAGAATCTTGCGAAACATTGTCAAATTTGCCGATGACAGCCAGATCAATGAAGACGCCGCCACAGTGAACAATTTTTTTGCAGCTACCACCGACGGCCGCCGCTCGAACCGATACTGACGCCATTAAATTTTCTTTAGACACCATGCGAATACATTCATTGGATCATCTCCATCCGACGCGCTCTTGTGATTCCACTACCGAAGGCAACATTGTGCCGTCGCCAAGCGATTGCACAAACCCCAGGCACAAACTACTTTTTCTTGATGTGGTAGTCCGAGGGAAAACATGGAATGGGTCAGTCTCAGTGCAGTATGAAAATTTCACCTTCAAATTGTGCTTGAAGCGATTTCTTGAACAGTATTTGGAATCAAAGCCATGAAATATACTCCTATATGAAATCCGTTTTCACTACTGCTTGAGGCCATAATCCAACTAATCGCAACAGAAGAACTTTGCTCCATTGTACACATTTTCATCGAAAATTTGACACCGTAGTAAGGGTAAGAGCGCTTCCAGGGAAATCGAAGTGGATTGATACAATGCTTTGTGCGCCTTCGCATTCGCACGACTGACTTTGGCTTGCCCCCGCCTATACCTACTAGCTCAAGTCAAAAGTGAAGCTATGCGAGGTGCCATGGCCATTGAGGCTTACAGCTTTTACTACAGTTCCATAATATCCTCCCTGTAGACCCGTACCTCGGGGAGCTCGATCGTAACTTTTTGCGTGATGCTGCTGCTGCTGCTGCGGAGGAGCAGCCAGCCGACACACTCGGCCGGGGCGGCCGGAGTGCCACTTCACTCACCGAGCTCTGTTTGGATGGAGCTCAAGTTGTGTCGAAATGGTGTATGGGCTTTTCGTTTCGTATCGAGATTCGAGATTGGCTTCGAGAGGCTGCTAAACACTAAAAGTTTCATTTCGTCTAATTCGCTTGCGATGGATGGGCTGGTGCGTCTCGTTAGGTTCACGATTTCGATTTCTCTGGCAAGGCTAAAGTTACAAACGACTCTTCAGCGTGTGATTAATGTTTGCGAGGGTGTATCTAGGGCTGATTGAATTCCTAGCGGTTTCGTTTTCTTTTTATACAAAACGTTTAATATGTGTTTTTCTCTTATCTTTTTCAGGTATGATGGCGTTTCGGCACACGAAGTGGTAATCAATGGTATTTAACTAAGCACACAAAACAATATCTTTAAATTAATCTATTTGTTTCTTTCAAGTTGAATATGAATCAAATTTATCTGTAGAATGCTGCTTTGGAACATTTTATTTACTATGCTCTTACTACCGTCATCGGGGGCAATAAAGATCCAAATGCGGATTAGAATAGGCCGCTGTTTCAATACCTTAGAATGTCTGTATAATGGAGATAATGTATCTAGGGACAAGAAAACTTCTAAAAGTTATCTTTTTGAACGATTTTATTTATTCGACCTACAGACTTATGGCCCTCGATTGCAATGAAAGTATAAATTAACCTCACATTTACCTAACGTCACAGGTATCATCATCTCAATACAGATAATAACATCAAAATGTGTGGTTTTGCGTTGACACGTAGATCCCATTTTATCCTCGTCAGCGAAAAATGTTTCATCGTCGACGACAGTGACAATCTTCTTGGTTTATTACTTATAGATGTAGGACATGATCATGTTCAACCGTCTAAGACGAGTTTAGTACTTTCCATTTAATTCCACTAAGATTTGTTATCTTTGCAGATACGTATTTCGACCTCAACTGTGAGGTCGTCTTCAGTGTCTCGTACTTGACTCGACTTAAGTACTAAACTCGTCTTAGACGGTTGAACACATTCCACTAAAAAGTGCTTAAAATATTTTTTATGATGATCATGTTGCTAGAAATAAGTATGCTGTCTGGGATCACGCCAATAAATGGTTAATAAATAGTTTCAAATAGTTTCAATAGAGAAAAATTAATTATGTCCTGTAATAGTTTCAATGCACTTTATCTATGTTGTACCGTTGTTGGTTTTACAAACCTAAGCCGGAACAATTCCAGTAGATTTGGATGGGGTAGAGATGATGACCCGTGTGTTCGCCTCGTTGATACAGATCTAGGACTGGCGTGGTATCCTGTTACAAAACCTTGGCCTTGTTTGTCATAAGCGCTCTCTCTGGTCACTCGACGTCTATGGACAAGGTAGGCGGTATCTGTGAACAAAGACAGATTGGTTCTTCAGGAAGTGCTGGCATATCGAAGATGATCAAGTTGAGCAGCTATGGCCCGAGGATACTGTCCTGGGCAACGCAACCGATGATGGTGTCATGCGCATTTGAAAGTCTGTTAAATGACATCCAAAATTTCCTCGTCGACAGATAGTGATGGATGATTCTCACTAGGTGGTTGGAAAAATTGTAACAATTTGTACATCAGGCTATCATGACAGGCATTGTCAAATGCCTTTTGCAAATACGTTAGAGACGAATTTGTTCGGTCTGAGGATGTTTGTAACTAGAGTCAGTTGGTCTAGCGCGTCAGAAACTAAATTGTTAATCGCACAAGATGTAATCATGTTTGGCAGATTCAAGTTATCGGTGGTGAATCGGCCCATGGCTGCACGACGCCAGCCGCGCAATCGTCTGCGCACCTGCCAGCGAAAGCTTTTGCAGGAAGAAGGATTTTCTCCGTTCATTTATAATTCTAACAGAATGTTAGAATAGTTAGTTGAATGTATAGTAGAGAATGGAAACGGTATGGATTCCATTTTCCAGTTCTAGTGATTGCTAGAACATGATAAGTAGATAGCATTGGGAAGGATGCAAAGCAGGAGAATGGAACGGGCCTGGGATTAAAACCACGACCGTCTGCGTATCAAGCAGAAGCGGTAGACATATGACCACCAAGTCCGTCTATGTACAAGATCAGCGAACGATGCTCGAAACTCGAAACACTGACCACTGATATTGTTTGCCTGTGGGAAATGTTATTCAGGTACAGTTGCAATATCTTCAACCGAGAAAATTGTTTAAGATGTGTCGTGAAATGAATAAACGAACTGGCACTTAAGATGTAGTTCAACAAACTGTTGGTGTCGGTTGTATTTCAATATGTAACGAACCGTTGTTGACCATGCAGTCTGCGAAGGGTCCACCTTGCTCGCTGTGCACCTCGCCTTCTTGTTCCCGTCGGATCGTTGTCGAGAACCATTTTCATTGGATTACTGTCCGACATTTTGGTTACGTGCCCGACCCACCGCAGTCTTCCAATTTTCGCGGTGTGAACGATGGATGGTTCTCCCAACAGCTGATGCAACTCGTGGTTCATTCGCCTCCTCCACGTACTGTCCGCCATCTGCACCCCACCATAGATGGTACGCAGCACTTTACTTTCAAATACTCCCAGTGCGCGTTGGTCCTCCACGAGCATCGTCCAGGTCTCGTGTCCGTAGAGTCTAATAAGCGTTTTTTAGACAGTCATTTGGGTACGACGGCGAACTCCGAATTTCTCTGCCGGTATTGGAGGTCACCAGTGAGCCCAAGTACACGAATTCTTCAACCACCTGGATTTCGTCACCACCAATACAAACTCGTGGTGGGTGGCTTGCGTTGTCCTCTCTTGAGCCTCTTCCTATCATGTACTTCGTCTTCGACGTGTTGCTGGCAAGTCCTATCCATTTAGCTTCGGTTTTCAGTCTGATGTAGGCTTCCTCCATCCTCATAAAGTTGCGTGCCATAATATCAATGTCGTCGGCGAAACCAAATAACTGGACGGACTTCGTGAAAATCATACCATTTGTGTCAATCCCTGCCCTTCGTATTACTCCCTCCAAAGCGATGTTGAATAGCAGACACGAAAGACCATCACCTTGCCATAACTCTCCGCGCGTTTCGAAACTCGAACTACGCACATCTCCCGATCCATCGTCGCCTTTCTCAAGCGTATGAGTTTATCCGGAAATCCGTTTTCGTGCATTAGCTGCCATAGCTGGTCCCGATCGATTGTATCGTATGCGGCTTTGAAGTCGATAAATAGATGATTATCGCCCTTTTTGTAGATGGGACACACGACACCTTCCATCCATTCCTGCACCAAAACCTCCTCCTCTTAAATCTTCCCTAGCAGCACACATGTCCCACATAGATTATTGCAACGGATATGCGACTAGATTTGGTCACTATCAAGTTGCTGCAACCATTTCAGTTTGACTTGTGCTGCTCGGGTTGGTAATGACCCAGTGCAGCGCTCTAGCCAGTGCCTCACCACCGTGTTTAAATAGCTCTCCTGGTAGTTGGTCAACCCCAGGTGCTTTGTTGTTCTTCAGCCGGCCAATCTCCTCCTGGATTTTCTGGAGATCCGGAGCCGGAAGTCGCATGTCCTGCGCGCGTGCTCCTAGGTTCATTACCATACCGCCACCGTTGTCTGCCATATCGCCATTCAGGTGCTCTTCGTAGTGCTGCCACCACCTTTGGATCACCTCACGCTCGTTTGTAAGAAGGTTCCCGTTTATGTCATTACGCATATCAGGCTGTGACCCTTACGTGAATGGTTCAACTTCTCATAAAACGTGTGTTATTAGCGCGGTACAGTTCCTCCGTCTCTTCACGGTCTCGATCTTCCTGCTGGCGCTTTTTTCTCCGAAAAATCGAGTTTTGTCTGTTCCGCGCCCGTTTATATCGTGCCTCGTTCGCCCTCGTGCTGTGTTGCAGCAATCTCGCCCATGCTGCCTTCTTTCCTTCCACTAACTGCTCACATTCGCCGTCATACCAGTCGTTTCTCTGATCCGAAGGCACCGTGCCAAGTGCAGCGCGCAAGAGATGCTTAGCTGCTCTTCCGTTGGCCACTTCTAGCTGCTGCGCGTATCCTTGAGCTAGTCTACCGTCTTGTACCCGCCCAATGTTAAGCCGGCGGCGTTCCACTTCGACGCGTTTTGTACACCGTCAAGAATTTTAAGCGCAGGCATACTGCAACGAAGTAATGGTCGGATTCAATATTCGCACTGCGGTAAGTGCGAACGTTCGTGAAGTTCGAGAAGGATTTACTGTCAATTAGAGCGTGGTCGATTTGGTTTTCCGTTACTTGATTAGGTGATCTCCACGAAGTTTATGCATCGTTGGCTGTTATTATTCGATACGCAGACTATTCGGTCCGATGACCTCCCTTCCTATCTCTGCGTTCATGTCACCGATGACGATTTTGACGTCCCGCAGTGGGCATCCATCGTATGTTTGCTCCAGCTGTACGTAGAACATTTCTTCCTCGTCGTCGGGTCTCCCTTCGTGTGGGCCTGGGCAGTGCACGTTGATGCTGCTATAGCTGAAGAAACGGCCTTTTATCCTCAGCTTGCACATCCTTGCGTTGATTGGTTGCCACCCAATCACGCGTTGGCGCATCTTGCTCAGCACTATGAAGCCGGTCCCAGCTTGTTGGCGGTGCCACAGCTTTGGTAGAAATTAGCCGCTCTTGTCCGCTTTTCCACACTTTCTGTCCTGTCCAGCAAATCTCCTGCAGCGCTACAACGTCGAAGTTGTGGGGATGTAATTCATCGTAGATCATCCTGTCGCAATCTGCGAATCCTAGCGACTTGCAGTTCCATGTACCAAGCTTCCAATCGTGATCGTTTATTCCTCGCCTAGGTCTTTGCCGATTATATCGAGTCGTATTATCTCTCATATTGCTCGTAATTATTGGTTTTACAGGCGGCTTATTGGGCCTGCGCAAACCTCCTGTCTCGTCGGAGGGCCGTCGTGTCAGGTCTGTTTTGTATCTCACCTGACACCAGGACTTGGGCTTGTGCGCTTTGAGCAGCACACCCAAGTAACACCGAAAACATGTTTTTTTGCGAAGGTTTAAGATACTTGTTGAATGACGGTTAGAAAGATGAAATACAAAACATAACATGTTCGATGTAAGTTGTGAAAAGGTTTTTGTTAAACATACAGCTTTTTGTTCATAGAAGATGTTTTGTATTACATTCTCACGACTTGCTGATAACATGCCATTTTTTAACATTTGTTTGGGTTTTCAAGATGTTTTGTTCTACACTCTCAAGACATAAAAAATGTCGCCAGGATGATTTCACGAACTTACAATTAACATGTCTATTTTTTGACATTTGTTTAGTTAGAAGATGTATAGTTATGATGCGAGCTCAGCTGAAATCGGTGTTTTGAACTTTATTTCAACATCTCTTCAGATCTAACCATTGGATATTTTTCATCAACTCTATAGTCTGTCGAGAACTCGCCATATTGCTCTTCTGTAGATTCGAGCATGTGTTTACAGATGTTTTTCTAAATTTTATGTTTTTCATATATGTAGTGCGTGTTTTTCTCCAATCAATGGCGCATGAATTCAGGAGAAGTAAAATAAAAAGTTCCACGATGAATCGTAAGTGACATTTGAAGCATCGTCACGAAATGCAAATGTTATGTACCTATGTGTAATATATTTTATTTTATCAATAGGGCACTGCACGGACTGTTTTGTCTCTTTCTCACTGCAATGAAATTAGAAAACAACAAGGCCAGTAAACGTCAAAATTTATGAAGAACGAAAGAGAAAGAGATGTTTCCGTGCAGTGCCCTATTCATAGCTAAATTTATGCATGCATTTTTTCATCCAATCTTGTAAATATTATTTTGGCATGAAACATTTGTCAACAACTTTTGTTGTATTTAAATTGACAGATCATATCATGTTGAGAGAATGTTATTGAATACTCACTTCCAACTTAACTTATCTTGTGAACGTATTAAGATGTTGAAAATTTCAACAATTTTTGCGCTGTTTCGGTCGTGTGAAGCTCATGAAACAAGTTTATATAGCAAAACATGAACAACCTGTATTTTTGAAAAATAAATTTTTTACTCTCATTCAACAAACTGTGTTACTTGGGCATGGTCGCTTTGGTGGGGCCTACTTGCGGATAAATGCAGCTTTTTATAGAAATTTAACAGAGCCCACTGTCAAACCCCACCATATCCTAGGCAAGCCCCACAACTCGCAGATGGCCTGGGGAGGGATCGTCAAGCCCTTGGACATAATCCCTGCTGCCCGCTTGGAGCCGACATTCAATACCTAATAGCAGTCTATGTTGACAATGGGTAGTACTCTTGACAAGATTTGATTCAAGTTTTGTGTTATAATAGAGCGACATATTGATCTAAGAGCTTCCCTTATGTTGATATGGTTGAATAAGTAGTTTAGAGGATTCTGTATCTTATGTCGACCAGCTATTTTAGCTCTACAAATTGAAGTAATGTCTGGTCGATACTCATTGCAGATTATGCTGCTTCAATTATTAGTTCTTTGCCTCCTGTTTACAAGGCTGACACCAATCTCTAAGGGTCGTCTCCACCCAAATTATTTAGAGATGCACCGCTTAAGAGTTAAGCGAATGGGAAGAAAATTCAACTCACATCATTATCACTTATGAAAAATAGTTCTGCTTGACTGCACTACCATTCAAGGCTCAAGGACACGATATCCGTTGGACAGCATGCATGATTGAATGATTGAATGAACTTTCTGCAGCAATCACCTCCGGTGACCACAACCGTTGCTGATAGTGTACCGCTTCAATGAGAATAGATAGAAGGTGAGGAAGAAGGCCAAATGCAAGTGTATTAGTGGATGATGGAAAATGTAAACAGCAAATGGTGACGTACATATTTGCACGGCTTCTTATGGGAGCTCGTTCGAATGTAGTAGTGAAAGCTTTTTCGCCATACAGGAAAGGCACGCACACGAAATATGGATTTCCATACCTTAGTATTTATTTTCATTGGTACCGCTTTAAACATTACCAATCATCAACTTTCACAAAGAATCATCCGCCACGAAGTCAGTCTAAATCTCCGGTGGCTCATAAAAGAAAAGCCTATCGTTAAAGGGGCTGGGGCTAACAACGACATTTGGGGGTCATCCTAGGCAGAAAGCTGTTGTAGACGCCTGGGAGGGAGAAACAGATACGAAAAATGTGTGTGTCACGCCGAGCTGAAATCTAGCTGTCAGTGTGAGCCGAAAACGAAACTCTCGGCAAGCAAATTTTTGAAGGCAATATATCAACAATAACACGCAAAAATGAATTTAGTCTTTTCAGGTGGCGCCTACGTTGATTGTTCTTTCTTGTTGAAAATTTACTTGTTGCATGATGACAGTATATAATTAATTTGATGTGTAGTATCGAGAGCTCCCTCCCAGGTAGACGCTATGTGACACAGCGCGACAAATAAGTTGGACAGTTAATTCATAATAACTACACCCAACTGGCGGTTGTTAGATTTTCTAACAATTCTGTATAAGAATCTACCAAAACCTGTATAAGAACTGGGCATATGCGAAAATGTTAGATTCTTATACAAAAAATGTAAGCTATCATACAAATTTTGTTAGAAAAGCTTACAAAATTGATAGATTCTTATACAACACTTGTATAAGAATCTATCATTTTCGCATATGCCCAGTTCTTATACAGGTTTTGGTAGATTCTTATACAGAATTATTAGAAAATCTAACATCCGCCGGTTGGGTGTATTACTCCTTCGCGTGAGTTGCATCGGGCGTTGCGTTTACTCCGGCAGACACCTAGGAATCAGCAGAAACCAGTCGCAGAAAGTTTCCCAGAACGCATCCACTGCTGCAGCGAATAAGATTCCGAGATTCTGGCACCAATAGACATAAGCAAAAACTTTTGGATGAAAACACGCGTACAAGAATAAGAAGCGTTGACTCTTCCTTGATCGAATAAAAGATATTTTAGTTACTAGATAAAGATTGTCGCTGTCGTCGCTGTCCGGAACATCTTTTGCTGGCGAGGATAGGAGAGCTAAATGTCAAAGAAGGAAAATCCATACGATTTGACAGGTATGTACCACACATGTTTCGGACAGCAGAACAAAGGGAACCGAAGCGACAATCTTTATCTAGTAACTAAAATATCTTTTGATCGAATGGTTAAAGAAAATTGACGTTTTTTGATTTTTCAAAATCGTGAAGTGTACCCCAATATGGAAAAGACAGACGTAGTCTCACGTCAAAATTTTCTGATTTTGTCTCATTTCCTATTTTATTACCCCAAAATTCACCAGGGGGTGCTAAAATCGGGATATTATTGTATTTTAGTTTTGGGGAATAATAAAACAATTGATGCGAATTCACTTTAAGTAGTTTGAGAATTCTCGCTTTCTCATAGTCTTACTTGTAGAGTAAGTACTGGAACTTCTACTCTGTATCAATATATTTAGTCGCTCGTTAATTTTATGTTGATCCAAAGCAGTTCATAATCTGTTACCCAACGAAATCCGTAAATATATAAAACAAGATAGACAAATCGAATAGTCAAATCACTGTCAATGATACACAGAAGAATCTCCCAAAAATCAACTCAACTGAAAGCCAAATTGATTGAATTCGGCCGTCCCAAAACTGCTAACTCAATCAGAAAACTTCCAGCAGCCCAACAATAAACGAAGCGGATAAACGAAACACGGCTTCCGATCCATCCGTCTGAGCAAGCAAACCCCCCGCAGGGTCCAATTGACAACTCAGTTCTAATCCTCCGAGAGTGCTATTCGAGCCGCGTCGCACATTGTCAAATGTCACTGGCTGACGACCGACACGGGGGGGAAAGAGCACTCAAACCGTCGTCGTCTCGTTCGGTCCCGCTCCTAGTCCATCCTAGGCGTAGCTCTTAGCGTTCGTAAAAGTTGAAAACTTTTAATTTTTCGGCTCCATTGGACGCAATAAACATCCAGCCGTGGCATGACCCTATCGTGCCTAATCCTTTCCGATTGTGCCGTTTTGTTATTTTAGCGAACGCGCCCTAACACAAGCGCCCGCGGTTCCGTGCGGTTCGAGTCCCGTAAGGATTATTAGAATTAGACGCCTATGGGCACAATTCTGCGAAGGTCTCGCGCGCGAATTACCGACCGGCGATGGCCGGATTAATTCCATAAAATTAATATTCACTGCAATTAGAGTGTACCCGTCGCAGTAGTGCCTACGAGCGCTAGCGTCCGCTAAGGCGCGAGGAATGGCACTGAAATACTGCGGAATCGAATGGCGTGAAAGGGGCCGGACGAAAAGGGGCACGACCTCACACTTGCTAATACGCCTTAATGTGTGTTGCTTGTACCTTCGGGAGTGGAACAAAAAATCAGAGAAAAGAAGTAACAGTTATGGCTGTAGGATTTAGCGGCGGTAGAACGTCGTCGCTTGGAATAACACCGCTACCATCAGTAATCAATACAGACGGCGAAGATGAAGCATGGATGGAGGCAATGGATATTGCGATGGCGATGTCGACACGATGATGATGGAAGCTTTTTAGTTGGATGGATGTTTTTCTTTGTACGCTCGACGGCGCGACAGGGGCGTGGGCAGGGTTATTGGACTACATTGTATGCTTTCCTATGGATTTCATAGGATGAAAATGGATAGCTTGGGATCAGCGCACACATATGCAATCATCCCACACTTCAGCTTTGAGAATCGATCAAAAGTGGGCGCTCCTTCGGGAGGCAGGGTTATAGCCAGTACTGTTAGTGTCTGGTGCTATGCGCATCGTCAGAACGATGACCTCTTTTCTACAAAAAAAGTAGGAGCATACCAGAGAATTTTGGAAGCTGGAAATCCTCGCTTTGATGACAAATGTAGAAGTACAGACGTAATATCAGTTTCTAACTGCTTTTCTTATCTTTATCAACCGCGATGGCATGTACAATTTCTTCATCAAATTAGTTGGAAATATCGACTTTCCATAATAATTTTTATTATTAAATCACAATGCTATGAAATTTTGGTTTAATCGAATCCATTGTGTGGATGGCTCATACGTACAGCAACATCAGTTTCTTACATTTTCCCGTGCGCCGAATTGTACCAAATGGTCATATTTTACGCCGGCCGCACCACACTGCCTTATGAGGGTTAATTTTCTTGTTTGTTGTCGGACAGCATCATAAATGATTGAATGCTCCAGCTTTCTTCGCGCGGGGTATGGCCTAATCTGGCCCGGCAAACAACTTGATTACGCATATTTATGAGCAGCCGAAAGTTGTATCGCTTGACCCAACGTGGCCAACAATTGATGCTCTTACCGTTGATTGTATTGGTTTGGTAGTAGCTAGGGGGGAGATACCCCAGTGCCGGACACCTAAGCCGTTCACGGCAAAACTATTATTTATCTATCTGCGTTATGTTGACTAGCACACCGTAAAGGAAAAAAAATAACATTTGATTCATACGAACTATATTTGAGCATTTGATTATGTTTTTCGACGTTGTATTTTGATTATAAATGATTGTTTGTTCACATTAAAAAATGTAACTGTCCGGATCTGTTAAACAGCTGCTCTGATACCGAAATTGGTTTCAGACTATAAATAATTACATAAGATATCCGACAAATCATGATCCTTGTCCCAAATATGACTACAATCGATCATTTCTACATAATCAGAAAGCATCTAATCGATTCAGTACTGTTGGTTCCAACCTTCTAAAGTAAGGATTCCGAGCCCATTGAAAGAGGCTTTCGAGCCTTTTGAAATGAGGCTTCTGAGCTTCTTGAAAGGGGGGTTCCGAGCCACTTGAAGGAGGCTTCCAAGACATACAAAAAAAATTCCGAGCCTCTTAGATGAGGCTTCCCAGATTCTTGAAAATAGGCCTCTTAAAAGGAGGCTTCCGAGCCTCTTGAAAGGAGGCTTTTGCGACTCTTCAAATGAAGCTTCTTGAAAGGCGACTATCGAACATTTTGAAAGGCGGCTTCCGACTCTCTTGAAAGAAGGCTTCTGAGCCTTTTGAAAGGAAGCTTCCGAGCCTCTTAAAATAATACATCTGAGCTTT
The DNA here is from genome assembly GCF_024139115.2 of Armigeres subalbatus. NCBI lineage: Eukaryota > Metazoa > Arthropoda > Insecta > Diptera > Culicidae > Armigeres > Armigeres subalbatus. Next base: position 106,641,702 of record NC_085141.1, on the reverse strand, counting down.
TTGAAACTAGGCTTCCAAGCCTCTTAAAAGAAGGCTTCCGAATCTTTTGACAGAAGGCTTTCGAGATTCTTGGAATGAGGCTCCCGAGTCTCTTGAATGGAAACATTCGATCCTCTTGAAAGGAGGCTTCTTTTGAAAGGATGGTTCCGAGCCTCTTAAAAGGAGGCTTCCAAGCCTCTTGAAAGAAGGCGTCCGAGCCTTTTGATAGGAAGCATCCTGAAAGGAGGCTTCCGAGCCTCTTGAAAAAATGTTCCTGAGCCATTTGAAAGCAGGCTTCTGAACCTCGCCGAGCCTTTTGAAAGGAGGCTTCAAAGCGTCTTGAAAGGAGGCTTCCGAGCCTCTTGAAAGGCGGTTTCCGAATTCTTGAAAGAAGGCTTCCGAGTATCTTGAAATGAGGCTTCCGACCCTTTAAAAAAATAATCTCGAGTCTCTTGAAAAGAGGCCTCAAGCCTGCAAGCATCTTAAAAGGAAGCTTCCGAGCCTCTTGGAAGGAGGATTTTGAGCCTCTTGAAAGGACGCTTCCGAGCCAATTGAAGGGATTCTTCCGATCCTCTTTAAAGGACGCTTCCGATCCTCTTGAAAGGACGCTTCCGAGCCTCTTGATAGGTAGACTCCAAGCCTCTCGAATGACGGCTTCCAAACCACATGAAAAAAGTCCTCCATGCCTCTTGAAAGGAAGCTCCCAAGACTTTTGAAAAAAGGCTTCCGACTTCCGAGCCTTTTGAAAGGAGGCTTCCGAGTCTCTCGAAAGGAGGCTTCCAAGCCTTTTTAAAGGAGGCTTCTATGCCTATTCAAAGGCGGCTTCCGAACCACTTGAAAAAAGGCCTCCGAGTCTCTTGAAAGGAAGCTTTCGAGCCTCTTGAAAGAAGGCTTCCGAGACTGTTAAAAGGAGGCTTCCGAGGCTCTTGAAAAAAGGCGTCCGAGCTTCATGAAATGAGGCTTTCAAGCCTCTTGAAAGGAGGTTTCCATGGTTCTTGAAGGAGGCTTTCGAAACTATTGAAAGGAGGCTTCCGAGCCTCTTGGAAGGAGGCTTCTGAGCCTCTTGAAAGGATGCTTTCGAGCCACTTGAAAGGACTTTTCGGAGCCTCTTGAAATGAGGCTTCCGAGCCTCTTGAAATGAGGCTTCCGAGCCTCTTAAAAAGAGGCTTCCGAGCCTCTTGAAAGGAGGGTTCCAAGCCTCTTGCAAGAAGGCTTCCAAGTTTCTTGAAAGGAGGCTTCCGAGCCACTCTTTGAAGGAGGCTTCTGAGCATCTTGAAAGGATGCTTACGAACCACTTGAAAGGACTCTTCCGATCCTCTTGAAAGGAGGCTTCCGAGCCTTTTGCAAAATGGCTTCCGAGCCTCTTCAAAAGTGGCTTCCGAGTTCTTGAAAAAATGCTTCCGAGGCTCTTGAAAGGAGGCTTCCGAGCCTCTTAGAAGTATGCTTCTAAGCCTCTTGAAAGGACGCTTGCGATCCTCTTGAAAGGAGGTTTCCGAGCCATTTGAAAAGAGGCTTCCATGTCTCTTAAAGGAGGCTTCCGAGCCTCTTGAAAGAAGGCTCCCGAGCCAGTTGAAAGGAGGCTTCCGAGGCTCTTGAAAGAAAGCGTCTGAGCTTCATGAAAGGAGGCTTCCAAGCTTCTAGAAAGGAGGTTTTCGAGCCTCTTGAAAGGAGGTTTCTGAGCCACTTGAGCGGAGGCTTCGGAGCCTTCGAAAGGACTCTTCCGAGCTTCTTGAAAATAGGCTTTCGTGCGTCCTGAAAGGAGGCTTCCGGCCCTTTGAAAGGAGGCTTCCGAGCATCTTGAAACGAGGCTTCCGAGCTTCTTGAAAGCAGGCTTCTGAGCCTCTGGAAAGGAGGCTTCCGAGCTTCCTCGAAGCAGGCTTCCGAGCCTCTTGAAAGGCGGCTTACGGACCTCTTGAAAGAAGGCTTCCGAGCCTTTAAAAAAATAATTTTGAGACTCTTCGAATGAGGCTTTTGCGCCTCTTGAAAGAAGATTTCCAAGCCTCTCGAAAGGCGGCTTCCGAGCCTCTTGAAAGGAGGCTTTCGAGCCTCTTGAAAGAATGCTTCCTAGCCCGTTGAAAGGAGACTTCCGAGTCTCTTGGAAGGAGGCTTCTGAGCCTCTTGAAAGGGCGCTTACGAACCACTTGAAAGAACTCTTCCGATCCTCTTGAAAGGAGGCTTCCGAGCCTTTTGCAAAATGGCTTCCGAGCCTCTTCAAAGGAGGCTTCCGAGTTCTTGAAAAAATGCTTCAGAGCCTCTTGAAAGGAGGCTTCCGAGCCTCTTAGAAGGATGCTTCTAAGGACGCTTCCAATCCTCTTGAAAGAAGGTTTCCGAGCCACTTGAAAAGAGGCTTTCGAGCCTCTTGAAAGAAGGCTTCCAAGCCTGTTGAAAGGAGGCTTTCGAGCTTCTTGAAAGGAGGTTTCTGAGCCACTTGAAAGGAGGCTTCCATGGCTCTTGAAGGAGGCTTCTGATCTTCATGAAAGGAGGCTTCCGAGCCTTTTTGAAGGAGGCTTCTGAGCCTCTTGAAAGGACGCTTCCGAGCCACTTGAAAGGACTCTTCTGAGCCTCTTGAAAGGAGGCTTCCGAGCCTCTTAAAAGGAGGCTTCCGGCCCTTTAAGAGAAGGCTTCCGAGCCTCTTGAAAGGCGGCTTCTGGATCTCTTGAAAGAAGGCTTCCGAACCTTTAAAAAAAATATTTTCGAGACTCTTCGAATGAGGCTTACGAGCCTCTTCAAAGAAGGTTTCCAAGCCTCTCGAAAGGCGGCTTCCGAGCCTCTTGAAAGACGGCTTCCGAGCCTCTCGAAAGGCGGCTTCCGAGCCTCTTGAAAGGAGGCTTCCAAGTCTCTTGAAGAAGGCTTCCGAGCCTCTTGAAAGAATGCTTCTTAGCCTCTTGAAAGGAGACTTCCGAATCTCTTGGAAGGAGGCTTTTGAGCCTCTTGAACGGGCGCTTACGAACCACCTGAAAGGACTCTTCCGGTCCTCTTGAAAGGACGCTCCCGAGCATTTTGCAAAATGACATCCGAGCCTCTTGAAAGAAGGCTTACGAGTTCTTGAAAAAATGCTTCCGAGCCTCTTGAAAGGAGGTTTCCCAGCCACAATTTCTTCGTCGAATGCATCCTGTTGCGATAAAATCGGCAAATGCTAAGTTCCAAAAAGTGTATCTTTAAAATTTTGTACACATACACACATACACATGCACTGCACATACAGACATCACCTCAGTTTGTCGAGCTGAGTCAATTGGTATATAACGTCTCCGAGTCTCCAATCTAAAATTTTATTTTTCAAGTATTAAACTCAATTGAACCGTTTGTTTGAGAAACTGCATATGTAACATTTTTGGCCAAATGAGATTTTTATATATTCTGAATCCTTGTCAAAAAATACGTATTCTGTCAAAAAAGACGAAAAAAAAATTTTTAATCAGGAATGTATAAATTTTTTTTCGTTTGTTTGAGAAACTACATATGTTCACGTACTTTGAAAAGCAATTGTGGAGTACTGCTTACATTTTTTGCACTGAAAGTGCCCCAGGGTGTTGAGTTTTGCCAAAATCTATTGATCTGTATCGAAGAAATCGAAAGATTCGGTGCGAATTTGTTCAAAAACAGTTTTTTGTTGTTTTCTTGAAATAGTGTAAAAGGACTTATGCAGTTTCTCAAACAAATGATTCAATTATAACAGAACAAGTTAAATCAAGTTGATCACAAACACATAAATAAGCAAAAGAAAGCAAATTGAAGTGGAATAATTAAATGGAATGTAAAAAAAATACAACATCAACGTCGTCCAATAAAATCGCCGAACATAGAAGATTCGATTTTACTCCGGTTGATATATTTTTCAAAAGAAATATTCGGTGTCTAAATGGAACTTCAAATCCATGCAGCGTGAGCGTGACCTGCCTCAATGTCTGCTCAAATAAACTGAGGATGACGATTCACCGAACATCAGCGGATCTTTTTTGCGTTTTACCAACGGAACCGTTTTCATGATTATCCTTTGAGGTGGACAAGCACTGCTTGTCACTAGAATTAAAAAGAGTAGAATTCGACGAAGTGAACCCTTTTTTGCGACTTTTACCCTTGTCTCATTTATCGCAATTCCACACGGCACTACTGGCTTGGATGCCAAATCAGCAAGTGGGGGTCATAATTAACCAAAATCAACAGCGTCAGAACGATTTTGGTGAACCTACTACTTTCCAGGTTGACGCTGCCAGAATGGTTCTGTCACCGAGGAACCCCTATTGATATATTTATTTGATATTTTGCTGTAATTTAGTATAAGTTACTGTAACTAGCGCTTTCGTTACTATTGTAATTGTAAAATTATTCCAAACAAATCTCGCATGACGGTATTTCAGATTCTGCGATTGAAATGTAAGAGTTGCATTAGAAATGCACATACGTAACACAGCTTATTATTCGTCATTGTTCAAAAATTAAAACATAGGGGGTAAAATTACTAATATTTATTACGGGGTCTGTTATAGGAATGAAGAACTTCCTGATATGCAATATGAAAATCAAATGGAGAAAGACCTATTCCGACGATGGAGACAATTTTCAATTATTGACCTACATGGGGTAAAATGTTGATTTCCACGAAAAATATCGTGTAGGATTTGAGTGTTTTGGGAAAGTATCTCAAAGAAATTGTTATTAAAAGCTATGCGATGTTAATATGCTCGACATTTATTCGCTTAAACATATATTTTTTGTTATTGCAAAGCTTCCAAAATTGAAGTTGAATAATTAAAAAAAAACAAGATGTTTATATTTTTCCTATTGGTCCCAATGTCGTTTGCTATTAAAAAAGCAATTAAACTTCAATCGGATTGAATAATTTGCGCTGACTTTAGCGGAAGACTTTCCATCACGATCGATTCTATGGAAGTGAACTGACTCGTAAATTGGAAGTACATTTCCCATGTAAAATGCCAATAAACAGATCACTGACTCTACAAATACGATTGGTGCTGCTACCGGTGCGGCTGGCGGAGGATGGGCTGATATTTTCCGTCCGATTGAACGAAATGCGACCCACACTCCAGCCACCACTCGAAACGTTGTTGGTAGGGGGGGCTGTGCTGTGCCTGTGGAGCGGTACATGTTCTACCGAGGAAGCAAATCACCCGACCGGGATAACAAGCACCCCCGGTACCAGTCGGAATCATAATCGGAACCGGAGCATGAACTCAAATTCTCAATTTCTGCGGTGATGATGGTGTCATTTGACTGGCAGCTCAGTCGCAATCAATATCGATATCGTTATTGGAATGCCGAAAAGTCGATAGTCCGTCGTCGACGTTTGATCAGAAAGCTCAAAGGGATATGGGCGGAAGGCACGTGGCTTTCCGCTGGGGAGCTTTATAGTTAGTTAGTCAGGAGAGTATGATAATTGATGGAATGGTAATACAATCAAACATTGTGCTGAAAATGTACATGCATGAATATTTATAGAAGTATGTGTTTGCGACAAACGATTATGGTGAGACCTTCTTCTTTTTAATGAAATGTAGCTCATTCAGGTATTTGATAATAGCTTTGCAAAGCATGCTCAACATAGATCGCAGTTGCTTATTATATACTACGATTCAGTTGTGTCGGTGTTAAATCAGTCATACCTAATCTACTTTAGGGCGCTTTAATTTCGCTTGGAGTCATAGAAAGTTTACAACAGCCAGAATTTCATTGAGTTGTTTAAAAGACAGGAACATCGTTTCGACCAGAGGTCGTACAGACTGAGCACTTAACACCTAGACAACGGACAGGACACATAACACCCAGTAAACCGGTGGAGAATTTTTCGATCACGAAAAGTTTCCTCCTTACCGGGGCGGGAATCGAACCCACGCTCCATAGCCCATGCGTCTAGACGATTGACGTCGCTAACCGCACGGCCACAAAGCCCACAAATTAGAGCAACTTAAATGAAGCTCAAGCTATATTAATGAAGAAGTTCTCTTGGAAATTCGGTTTAGAAAATTTAAAGTATGCTATTAAAATCCATACCATATATGACAAATAAGGTTAATAAATAAATAAAATTATAAAGAAAACTCAACCCTATGGTCCGTATTTTTCTTAGTCGATATTGGGCACTTCACGTATGGATTGCCAAAGTTTTTGTTTTTATTTTTTCTTATTTTTTTTTAAATTTATTTCGTTTCATAATTTGTTTATTTTTTTTTTTTCTTTATTTTGATAGGAGGAGAAAGCCACTGAGCATATCATTACAGTACAAAACTAACTAATTAGTTTACATCACCACATTAGCGAAAAATGCATCTGATTTTCCAATAATGGTGCGATAGCACCAACACGTTGCGAATTCAAGTCTTCCACTGGGTCTCCGGAATCCGTTCTTGGTGTCGCGGAATGATTCCTATGAATCCAAAGTGGTCAAAATTGGTAGTAGAACTCTGAAATTAGTTTCATTTTATCATTCGCAAAAACCTGCCGGAGATTGAATGGCTCATGATACATTTGAAGGTATCCGGATATATGCCCCCAGTTAGATTCCCGGGACCGGTTCCAGTGTGCCCAAATTCGTTCAGATTTGTTCAGAGGCATCGCAAATAAGTTTTCTCCGTGATACGGGTGTGAATAGACGACGTTGGTTAGAAGAACAAACAAAAAAAGTCAACAATGTCATAAATGGCCACCAGACAAACCCCATCTAAATTCCGTATAAATCCGGAAACTTTAAACCATCATGTCCAATCGATCGTCCCTTTTAAAAATCGGTCAAAGAAATCGGTTTAAAATTAAATGAGTTGGAGCAAAAACATCATCAAAATTAAGGTGCGCAAAATAGGTTGGGGATGCAAAGATTAAAAAAATGGATCAACATTGTTTACAATAATAACTAAAACGAACAGTGCACAGTAAAATGAAAAAAAAATGCTCTGTTTCAAGCTGTGGAGATACTTTTTCAAAACGCGAGACCCAACCCATCAATGTTACTGAAGATTCTTGGAAACTCCGGTGAGATCCGGGGTATGTATTCTTATGAGAGTATGTATTAGAGTGGGGCGTCATGGTCATTTTTTCAAATCAATGGTTTTTCGAAGCCATTCTGGGTCCTGAACAACTGTGCAGAATTTGGGACCGATTGGTTGCTTCCTCGCTTTCCGCATCGCGTTTGTATGGAAATTAGTATGGGAGAACGTATATTTTTGCATTTCTACTACTAGAGGTTTCAGTTCATCGTAAACCAAGTGGCACATTGCGTTAAAGTATAACCCAAAGCATGCCGAAAAACTTTGCTGAAGAAGGCACGTTGCTGGAACGTCCACGAAAAAAGTTATAATGCTTCAAAGATTGAGTGTTCAAACCATATGCAAAAAATCGTTTATTCTGCCAGCACTGCCGAACTACGTAGACCAATAATTCAACTGAGCGTTATTTCAAAATAATTGATCTTATAGGGCTTAAGAGCTAATGGGAGCTATCCGGAATCATTTCACAAAGAAAAAAATCCGACAAGAAGGAAGATGGGTTTTGCCCTTTGATAACCATAGGTTGTCCGGTAGTGCTGGCAGAAACATTGATTTTTTGCATATGGTTTGAACAATCAATTTTCGAAACGTAATAACATTTTTTGTAGACCTTCCAGCTATGTACCTTCTTCGGCAAAACTATATGCTAACGTATTGAGTCACGTGATTGATGATAAATTGAAGCCGCTAATAGCAAAAATGTAAAAAAGTACGTTTTCCCATACTAATCTCCATGTAAATTTAAAACGCGATGCGGCATGCGAAGTCGCAACCAATCGAGCCCATATTTTGCACAGTTGATTGGGGTCCCAAAACTATTCAGAAAACTTGATCGGACGAAGTTTGCGTTTTTCCATACAACTGCGCCCCACTCTAGTATGTATTCTTTTTTGCTTGAATCATTCATCCTTTTGTTATCAAACAACACTCACCTTAACGTATTAACGTATTTTTGATCGATCAATCTCATAATCATTTGCTAGTAAAGTTAAGCCTTTATTCTTCCATTCTAGAATGTCAGTCTTCAACTGTTTCATCAGGTCGTGATGGTCGTAATGCATGAAACGTCGATAGGGGAAAAGACGGCTTTGGCAGGTTTTGTTCTATTATTGTCAAGGGGGTTTTTGTCGACCGAATTTTATGAAATTTGGCCACAATATTCTTTGGTATGCAAAGAATGTTTAGGCCAAATTTGAGCATAATCAGTCATAAAAAACCCCTGACAATAATAGAACAAAACCTGCCAAAGCCGTCATTCCCCATATCTGATAACGTTAAATTTTTTTTTTTTTCAAATCGATTTTTTCTCTTAGAACATTTTTGGGACACCGGACGATGCGCAAACGTTTTCGTACACGGACAGATAAATCAACTCAAACTTTGAGTTCAATATACCCACTGCTGAGAATACCACAGGAAAATGCATGAAACTTTGAGAATTGACTATATGAAAAAAAATGGGTGCTTTGGGACTTTAAAAAAATTCTTATGGCGAAAACAATTTACTATCGCATTTAAAAACCGGACGTTACGCAAACATTTCCTAAGCCCTAAAATATGCCCCTATGCAAAATTTGAGCTCCATCGGACATGATTTAGGGATGCTCAAAATCTTGCTATCAAAATTTTGAATTTTTTGTAACTTTGAAAACTTTTGAGATCAGATTTACGGAGAAAATTATCAGATTGCTAGGTAATGTTTATTACACTGAGGTTTATTTTTACGCGGTTATTATTACGCGGTACCGCATGAATTCAAAACACAACGTCTAAAGATCTAGAAAACTGATAATGTAGAAACACGATTCATGCCATTGTGGAACTTTTTTTAACGGATTTTTTTTATCGGATTTTTTAAATAACACGATTTTTCACGTCGGTTTTTTTAAACAACGCGGTTTATTTTTACGTGGTTTTGATTTACATTGAAAAAGATCGACGTAAAAAAACCTTTGTGTATTGATCTTTAGTGAAATAGATAATCCTGATTTGTAAAATAAATAGGTAAAGGAGTTTGAAAAGTAATTCAAGAAATTACGTGAGTAATGTAAAAAAGGAGTTGTTATATTGCCTTACTGTTTTATTCAATAAATTACATGGTTCTTCTAAATGAGCTCAGAGTTTTTGGTACATTTTTCGATGTTCCTCAACTATCTGTAGAATACACTGTTTTTTATCCTCATCTACTGAGAGTTTGGAATTGAAATCTTTTATCAATGCTGTACCTCGTTATGCATTGCCATTCACTACTTCCAGGCTTTGAACTCGCTTCTTGGCAATTTGATACTCCTCTGAAATAATCCAATGCGTAACATCGATGTCAAGTATAGACTCCGGAATTTCTAAAGATTTGAACAAGTTTTCAATATGGTTGCTACCTTGCACGAAATAGGGCAACTCGATCGTTGAAATTTCATGCGCCTCAACTATAGATTTTGCAGAAACAATGAAAAAAAAGTATTGATTAATTTTGAGCACCCCTAAATCATGTCCGATTTAGCATAGGGGGATATTTTTGGCTACGAAAACGTTTGCCGTGTTAAAATTCGTTGAAAAAAAATATGCATCATCTGAAAAACAATTCAATTCCCAAAAATGTTCTAAGAGAAAAAATCGATTTTTCTCAATTTTTTTTTACTAACATCAGATCTCGACGATTCATGCATTTTTAAGTCTTTTGGCAACAAAAACAAAAAATCGATTTTCGACTTCTTGGGAAAATTTTCATGAGTAAAAATTTCAAAACTTAGATGAATTTTAGGCACCTCTAAATCATGTCCGATTGAGCTCAAATTTTACATGGGGCCCTTTTTTTGGGGTAATGAAGCTGGTGATCAATGTCGTTTTTTGAAGTTCGATGACAATTTTTTTCCATACATTCCATTGGCACCCTAATGTTTACGTTCAAACGCACTTTCGAACGGAAGCAGAATACGCTAGCACAGCGGTTCTCAACCTGGGGTACATGTATCCCTGGGGGTACCTTCACTAGCCCCAAGGGGTACCTCGGACAGAAATGCATAATGGCTGATGTATTACAATTCCAATTAAAACTTATTGATAAAGTTTTTCATAATTGTATAATTTATGATTCTACAACTTTGTGTTGTACATAATATGCATGGCGATCAGTGAATCAAAGCCTAGTTAATCAAGCCCTCATTCAAAGAGGCTCGGAAGCTTCCTTTCAAAAGGCTCGGAACCCTCCCTTCAAAAGACTCGGAAGCCTCTTTTCAAGAGGCTCGAAAGCCTCCTTTCAAGAGGCTCGAAAGCCTCCTTTCAAGAGGCTCGAAAGCCTCCTTTCAAGAGGCTCGGAAGCCTCCTTTCAAGAGGCTCGGAAGCCTCCTTTCAAGAGGCTCGGAAGCTTTCTTTCAAGAGGCTCGGAAGCCTCTTTTCAAGAGGCTCGGAAGCCTCCTTTCAAGAGGCTCGGAAGCCTCATTTCAAGAGGCCCCAGCTTCAAGAGGGCCTCCTTTCAAGAGGCTCGGAAGCCTCCTTTCAAGAGGCTCCGGAAGCCTCCTTTCAAGAGGCTCAGAGCCTCCTTTCAAGAGGCTCGGAAGCCTCCTTTCAAGAGGCTCAGGAAGCCTCCTTTCAAGAGGCTCGGAAGCCTCCTTTCCAAGAGGCTCAGAGTTTCCTTTCAAGAGGCTCAGAAGCTTCCTTTCAAGAGGCTCAGAGCTTCCTTTCAAGAGGCCTGGAAGCCTCCTTTCAAGAGGCTCAGGAAGCCTCCTTTCAAGAGGCTCAAAGCCTCCTTTCAAGAGGCTCAGAAGCCTCCTTTCAAGAGGCTCAGAAGCCTCCTTTCAAGAGGCTCAGAGCCTCCTTTCAAGAGCTCAGAAGCCTCCTTTCAAGAGGCTCAGGCCTCCTTTCAAGAGGCCCAGCCTCCTTTCAAGAGGCTCAGAAGCCTCCTTTCAAGAGGCCTCAGGCCTCCTTTCAAGAGGCTCGGAAGCCTCCTTTCCAAGAGGCTCTGGAAGTTTCCTTTCAAGAGGCTCAGAAGCTTCCTTCAAGAGGCTCAGGCTTCCTTTCAAGAGGCCTGGAAGCCTCCTTTCAAGAGGCTCAGGCTTCCTTTCAAGAGGCCTCAGAAGCTTCCTTTCAAGAGGCTCAGCCTCCTTTCAAGAGGCTCAGAAGCCTCCTTTCAAGAGGCTCAGAAGCCTCCTTTCATGGAAGCCTCCTTTCAAGAGGCTCAGGAAGCCTCCTTCAAGAGGCCCGGAAGCCTCCTTTCAAGAGGCTCAAGCCTCCTTTCAAGAGGCTCAGAAGCCTCCTTCAAGAGGCTCAGAGCCTCCTTTCAAGAGGCTCAAGCCTCCTTTCAAAGGGCTCGAAGCCTCCTTTCAAGAGCTCAGAAGCCTCCTTTCAAGAGGCCTGGAAGCCTCCTTTCAAGAGGCTCAGAAGCCTCCTTTCAAGAGGCTGGAAGCCTCCTTTCAAGAGGCCCGGAAGCCTCCTTTCAAGAGGCCTGGAAGCCTCCTTTCAAGAGGCTCAGAAGCCTCCTTTCAAGAGGCCTGGAAGCCTCCTTTCAAGAGGCTCAAGCCTCCTTTCAAGAGGCTCAGGCCTCCTTTCAAGAGGCTCAGGCCTCCTTTCAAGAGGCCTGGAGCCTCCTTTCAAGAGGCTCGGAAGGCCTCCTTTCAAGAGGCTCAGAAGCCTCCTTTCAAGAGGCTCAGAAGCCTCCTTTCAAGAGGCTCGGAAGCCTACTTTCAAGAGGCTGGAAGCCTACTTCAAGAGGCTCGGAAGCCTCCTTTCAAGAGGCTCCAGGCCTCCTTTCAAGAGGCTCCAGGCTTCTTTCAAGAGGCTCCAGAAGCCTCCTTTCAAGAGGCTCAGGAAGCCTCCTTTCAAGAGGCTCCAAGCCTCCTTTCAAGAGGCCTCAAGCCTCCTTTCAAGAGGCTCAGAGCCTCCTTTCAAGAGGCTCAGAGCCTCCTTTCAAGAGGCTCGGAAGCCTCCTTTCAAGAGGCTCAGGAAGCCTCCTTTCAAGAGGCTCGGAAGCCTCCTTTCAAGAGGCTCCAGGAAGCCTCCTTTCAAGAGGCTCAGGCCTCCCTTTCAAGAGGCTCGGAAGCCTCCTTTCAAGAGGCTCAGGAAGCCTCCTTCAAGAGGCCCGGAAGCCTCCTTTCAAGAGGCTCAAGCCTCCTTTCAAGAGGCTCAGGCCTCCTTTCAAGAGGCTCTGGAAGCCTCCTTTCAAGAGGCTCCAGAAGCCTCCTTTCAAGAGGCTCGTAAGCCTCCTTTCAAGAGGCTCAGGAAGCCTCCTTTCAAGACTCGGAAGCCTCCTTTCAAGAGGCTCAGGAAGCCTCCTTTCAAGAAGCTCCAGGAAGCCTCCTTTCAAGAGCTCAGGCCTCCTTTCAAGAGGCTCCGAGCCTCCTTTCAAGAGGCTCAGAAGCCTCCTTCAAGAGGCTCGGAAGCCTCCTTTCAAGAGGCTCAGGAAGCCTCCTTTCAAGAGGCTCAGGAGCCTCCTTTCAAGAGCTCAGGAAGCCTCCTTTCAAGAGGCTCAGAAGCCTCCTTTCCAAGAGGCTCAGAGCCTCCTTCAAGAGGCTCGGAAGCCTCCTTTCAAGAGGCTCGGAAGCCTCCTTTCAAGAGGCTCGGAAGCCTCCTTTCAAGAGGCTCGGAAGCCTCTTCAAGAGGCTCGGAGGCCTCCTTTCAAGAGGCTCGGAAGCCTCCTTTCAAGAGGCTCGGAAGCCTTCTTTCAAGAGGCTCGGAAGCCTCCTTTCAAGAGGCTCGGAAGCCTCCTTTCAAGAGGCTCGGAAGCCCCCTTTCAAGAGGCTCGAAAGCCTCCTTTCAAGAGGCTCGGAAGCCTCCTTTCAAGAGGCTCGAAAGCCGTCTTACAAGAGGCTCGGAAGCCGCCTTTCTAGAATCTCAGAAGCTTGATGAATAAACCTAATTTGAATTTCAAAGTTTCACGGAATAACGAAATTTTTTGGATAGAAACAATGAGAGCCATATATTCCGTTAGTTTTCAGGTCTGTTTTTCATACATCTTGTTATTTATGATAATTTTCATCACGGCGATCAAAGTAGGGGGTACCTCAATGGATGCAAAAGTTCGAAGGGGTACCTCTCAAGAAAAATGTTGAGAAACGCTGCGCTAGCAGAATCAAATTTATTTAATATTCTTTGAATGCTTGAATGGAAGGTTTGCAAAATTCAGTTTGATATCATATATTCAACATGTTGTGATCTTTATATATAAAAATGAGTTTGCATCTTCTTTGAGGCAATACAACTCACGATTCGTCTTGAGCTCTTCTGTTATTAGAGTAGGGCGTTGTGGTCATTTGTTCAAATCAATGGTTTTTTTTAAACCATCCGAGATTCCAAATAACTGTTCAGTATTTGGGCCCGTTTGTTTGCTTCCTTGCCTTCCGCATCGCTTTTAAAGTTTATATGGAAATAAGTATAGTAAAACGTATATTTTAGCATTTTTCATTTCAGAGGTTTCAGTTCATCGTAAACCAAATGGTACATTGCGTTAAAGTATAACCCAAAGGTTGCCGTATATTTTGCTGAAGAAGGCACGTTGCTGGAACGTCTATGAAAAAAGTTATAAAGCTTCAAAAATTGATTGTTCAAACCATATGCAAAAAATCGTTTATTCGGGCTTATGGGAGTTATTCGGAATCATTTCACAAAGTAAAAAAAATCAGAAGGGTTATATACAAGATACGACCGCCCGAAGTAAACTACGTAAAGCAGATCATAAGATAATAATTAATTTGCTTAGAGCTCAGAGTGATTGAAATTTGGACTTTTTCGCTCCCCTATGCTTGAACGATAATATTTGCTGTTTTGATGAACCTCCTAAATATTCAACTGAATTGGTTGCAATTTAACTGAGTACGAGCAGTTTGTAGTTTGTATGGATATCGCCCCGTATGTGAAAGATCGTTTCGTGAGGCATTAGCATTAGCATTAGCATTGTTACGGTATAATTTGTAGATTGGACACTAGTGATACTCATGTTTTACTTTTGAGATCCTTATCTAGAATGCTATCAGAAATCAAGAAGGGGAGTGGTCCTTGATTCCAGTCTTAAACAAAAATAACAAAAGCATGAGGATTACTACTCCTAGCCACGCCCATCTTCACCGTAACTAGGGAAAGGAAGGAAGTGTTGATGTAGTACTTACTTAACGAAATCTATTGCTGCCTGTGAAAGATCGTTTCGTGAGGCAGCTCATTAACTATTTAGGGTCGCAGGACACCTCCCAATACCGGACACTTCTTAAAACGATACTTGCAGAGCTCCCTCCTTCAGCTTATTAAGTACAAAAGGAAGCTAGTGAAAAGGCTTTTAACGGCATGGGATATCAGATCTTCATGTGGTAAGCTTTGTACAAAATTTGAAATTGTATAAAAATGCTTAAAAATTTGATGTTTAGCGTTATTTTAGAAGGTTCGAACCAACAATATTAAAATTAATCTAATGTATTCTGATTATGTGAAGATAGTCCATATTAGCCATATTGTAAAAAAAGAAGTGATGATGATTTGTTAGATGCACCATGTAATTGTGCTGTTCGGACATTGAGATTTTTCATAGCCATTTTTACACCTGTTTTGTTACACTTACTTCAATTCAATTGTTTCTTCTTGCTGAGAAAGCCACAGAAATTAGCAGAAACAAAAATTGAAGAGGACATTCAAAAAGATGGGAAGTTGTTTGGATTAGGATGTAAACAATTCTAACAAAAAATCCCCCCTATTTCCTTTTCAAGTTGAACAAAAACCGGAAAAATTCGACCAAATTTATCAGGAAAAGCAGGAAATTTAAAACCGATTTCTAGTGGTCACCCTGTATTGTTCGAATCCTTCTGAACAACATTGTTGAAGAAATCATGTGAACATCTAATGTTTTTTGTCAATATATTGCCAGCGCTAAGCAAAGCACAAGCAAAAAACACAATACATGATAAATAATAAAGACATTTATAACTACACACTTTTTAAAACGTTAAAACTTGGTTGGTTGCTAAAAATTAGCTGGTCGACAAAACAGGACAAAGGACATCAATCATTGTATGAAGAAGTTGTTTTCCGCGGTGGGAGTCTCCATCAATAAACTTTGGCCGGGTGGCCAACTGTGGCTGTACGAATGTCCAGGAATCGAATGGTTAAGTCGCACTGTTCTCCAGAGTTTAATCACTGCAAACCCAAACTTAGCGTATGAAACCTATTGATAAGGAAAACTTTTCAGAGCGAAGGACATCCGTAAAAAACTATTCAGAGCGGAAGATTTCCGCAATAAACTGATCAGAACGTTAGTTGAACGATGACAATATTCAGATCACAATTAAACAAAGGAAAATAAACGCAGAAAGCGTAGCTCACTGTGAGAGCGACAATTTTCGTATTCCTGCTGCCTTCACAGGACTTTGTGGGTTGGTATCAATATGAGGAGACAATGTTAGCGAAGTTGGGAAGGAAACCCTCCCCTTCAGCTGACCTTCTTGAGATTAAGATTGACTTACGACCCAGTATCTTCAGCCAATGTGTCTCGTTTGTTTGTCGGTATTCTATAGCTGGTGCATGGAATGTCAAACTTTGGACACCGAAAGATTACATGTTCCACTGAGTTTCGTACTTCGCAGATGTCACAAACGGTCCGGAAGGGCCTTCCGCCGAAATTATGTGAAAATCGGTTGTGGCCGGTGCGGAGGCGGGAGATGACTCAGGTCCTTCACACTAGACATGGTGTTCCAGGGTGCATTGGATCCTTTGACCTTCCGTAGTTGCGTGATCCTGAGCAGCCCATTGATTTTCCAAATCCTGGCTGGCGATCTTTCTGATTCTGGTATTTAACGGTGTTGTGAAAAGCCGGACTTGCAGACCGACTTCAGCCTGAATGTTCGCAGTGATGTTCCCTGGCACCTTACAGTGCTCCGGGATCCAAGCAAAGGTTGTCGACTGTTGTTCGCAAGCGAAGATATCCTGGATCCATGTGGTTTTCGGATGGTTGGTTGTTGGCCTTGGAGGAGTGTCAGCTTCTCGCTCCATGCCAGTGGATTCTAACCACCGGGGAGTCTTAAGCCGGCTATCGCGTGCATGATCTGATCGCCTTGAACAAGGAGAGGGTCCCTATGGTTTCCGGATGTGGCGGAAGCGTATGCGGCGGCTTTTAGTCAAATATCCGCCTGCGTACGATGGCGACATGGGAGGACACCTTTTTCGGCGCAGGTAGCATCAGCGGGTGTGGATGGAAGAAGTTCGGAAGCTATGCGGAGTTACTGGTTGAAGACTGCTGAGAGTATGTTAACAAGCTCACGACGTGCTACACAAATCAGTTCCAGTCCGTATACCAGTCTGCTGTCAATCAGTGCTTGGTCGATACGATACCAACCAACCGGCCCTTTTGTTTGTCCTATGCGGTCTTGATAAAGTTTTAACAAGGTTAAGCCTTGGAAAGGAGGGAGGAAGATTAGTCCTCTGTTTACGAAGACTCCGAGGACTTTCCGGAGAGGCAATGCCGCCCATTGTACACATGCCCGCGGACGCTTTTTCCAGCCGACTTGGTGAAGCTGACTGATGTGGACCACCGATGAACTGCACTAACCGCTGCTTGGGTTCCCATGCGTGTTCGTGGCGGAGTGTCACTGACTACCACAAGTAGGAAGTGGTCCGGGTTGACGAAGATGTAGATGTTCTTGGGGTGGCTATTGACGACCCCATTCATGGCAACCAGAAACAGAGTTACCGCCAGAACAGACCAATAACCAGGAAGGACCGGCGGGAGAGAAAATTGGGCACAAAAGCTATGATGTTACCAATAAAATCACAGTCCATCAGCTGCTTGAGCACTAGTGGGGTCCAAGTGCGGTTAAACGCCTTCGAATATACAGAGAAACAAGATTGACGTGTTTCGCAGCCTATGGTTAAGCAACCTCTCGACGACCTTTGATACATAGGAAGTCAGTGAGATAGTCCGCTAAACAGAGGCGTCGCTAGAGGACATACTATATTTAGGTACCAAAATAACGTGGCTGAGACGTCACTCGTCGGGAAAAGTCTGATTGGTTCAGCCTTGGTTTACCAGATCGAGGAACACTATTTTGATGATAGAGGGAAGTTTTTTCAGCATCGTATACCCTTTTCCATCCGGTCCAGAAAACTCCCCTTTGCTTCTGTCAAGAGTGAAGGAAAGCTCGGCGAATAAAAAGGGCTGGATTATTATTATTGGCTTTAACAGCACGACGCCTTTCGTCCGACCACCAACGAAGGGATTTGCGTTCTGACCGAGAGAACTGGTCTGACGGATGCCTTTCTATAGCTTCGAAGCAAATAATGTTATTCAGTAGAGATATGGGAGATTATAGATTTCTTAGATTATGGAAGATTTCTCCATATAGGGGGCCCCGTACCATAGTTGGCTACACATTCACCTTACAAGTGGATGGCCATGGGTTCGGTTCCCAGCCCTTCCCACCAAAACTCGGGGGCATTCGTCCAACATTCTTCTTCTTCTTCTTCAATGACTCTACATTCCAACTAAAACGCTTTTAAACTTAGTATTCTGTTAGCATTTCCTCAGTTATTAATTGAAAGCTTTTATATGCCCGCCATTGCATGAGTTGAGTATGGATACACTATGCCAAGAGTGTCGAAAATGTTTCCCACCAGAAAATATCCGACCGAGAATCGAACTCGCCATCTCCGGATTGGCAATCCTACGCCTTTGTTCGCAAGGCTACCGGAGACCCCTTCAACGTTACCCGGTTAAATGGCAACCGAACAATGCATCGATCATTGGATAGGTACACGACATGAACAAACGGACTCACGATGAGATGGACTGGCAACGACAACAATAATGAGTGATGGAAATCTAAATATAGATTCTGTGTGGATTCTTTACAGCAGAATATCACAGTAGATCTCGGTACATTAGCGGTTAAGTAACACAGAGTGCCTAACAAATCAACTATAGAGATTTATTATAGTCTTTGAGGATTTTTGGGATGTTTTATTTTTTTTTCTTTATGTAATTTGTAAAGAATTTCACATCACATATTTAAATATAATAAGGGCACAAGTGGGTTTGGAGAGGACAAGACTAGACCAACATTTGAAAAGAGCGTAACAGCCAAAATTTATTCCTTCTGATTCTTCGTCCACATATATAGCTATACAAGGGTTAGACAAAAAGGTTGAGATATGTAAAATTTTCTCGAAACTCAAATCAGCATAACAGCATCATTTTGCGTATCTCAACCTTTTTGTCTAACCCCTGTATATGTAGGCAAAGAATCAGATAGAATAAATTTTGGCTGTTACGCCCTTTTCAAATGTTGGTCTAGAAGGAATCTCCGAATTTTCTTCATACCTACTCAGAAAATGTCCACAAGACAAAAATTATAATATTAAATCCCAATGTCTCAGCTGTTCTGTAATCCAGAGCTCCTGCAATACATTAAACAATATAAAAAATTTCAGCATAAATCGTTTCAGAACGGCAATATATATTTGATCCCTGTAATCACTTCAGCTTATTTTGGCAACCCTCGCATAACTTCTGAGCTAATCTGATCTGCTAATAGGTTTTCCTAATCAAAGAAATCCCACCATGACTTGATGCTTTCGCATCGTTTGTTTTCTCGAAACAAAAAAAAATGTGATGGAAGCAAACGATTTTTCATGGAATCCTATGCTAAATCCTATTGAATTAAATACCAGGAATTCCCTTCGCAAGGAGAGGAGGCTGAAAACCATAATTTATTGCAGAAGGTGAATTTTCAAACACCCCCCCTGGTCGAACCACAGACGAACAGATATATCACAAGGAATCAAATCATTACACAAACATTACATATCGGCACCAGCTATTTACTCTGATTTTGTAATCTCACAAATTGGACGAATTTATGTGTGTTGTTTGCCATTTATAATTTTCAAAAATTCACAAATGATATATCTGTTTGTAGTCGACCTTTATCTTTTCATACTAAACAATCTTATCCAATTTCATTTGAATTTAACATCAATCAGATTAGATCTGACAAAAAAAGTAGGTGAACTACCGAATGGGATTTGAGGCTACATATCAATTTACGGCAATCCTCTAGGAGGATTCCTTCTCGGAACATCCGAATCATTCTAACGTAATTCCCAGGAAAGGGAGACATCCCGCCGTCGTCGGCTGGATCCTCCGCCCATTCCCCCTCTCGGATATCGATGATGACGGTGCTGATGGAAACGATGTTTCTGGTTCCCACTCCACCGCAGCACCAACAGCAGAGACGCAAGTGGTTGTTTGGTATCATCAAACAACTCGGCGGTGAACCAACTGCTGCTATCCGGTCCCGTCATGATCGGGCGTGGGCGTTTCATCTTTCCCAATCCGGAATAAATATTATGAAAAATGGACACGCTCTGACGACGGGATGGCTTGCTCTACCCGCGGCCTTCCGATGCGATGGTCTCAATCCTCTCAAAAACACGGTCCAATAGCGCGAGGCGTGAGGCCAACTTTTCCATCCATAAACTGCTGCCGGCTAAACGGATGAATCTTTAAGTAGAGTTATTGATTTTCACTTAGCCGGTTAGGAGAATTAGCATCTTTCGCGAAGCGAGATCACTTTTCTGTTTCGCGACGCTCCGTAACATGGGTGAACAATTTTGAGTGGTTCGGAAGTCACGGCTACCAGGAACGGAAACATTGTGATGAAGCACAAAAGTTTACAAGCGAGGTGAATAATCGTTTGTTTACAGATTTATTTAATATTTATTTATTGCCTGTAGCTACAGAGGATGCCGTATTTGGAATAGCTGTATACATCAAATGAGATTACCATCCGAAATCAAGCTCGAGCATCTATAATTCAAGCGAAACCTTGCACGTGTCGCTTGCCGCTATAGCAACTCATTCATACAACTTTTTGTATCTCCATCAATTTTTTTTTAGTCGGAATATTTCCGAAAAGGTTATATTTCAGGATTATCAATAAATTTTATATATTATGTAAAACTGTGTTGAGTCATTAGTTGAATAGCAGATATCATCAACATGCAACAATGTTAATGGGTGCATTGAACCGCAAATGTCAAAATATCGATGTCTCAAGATCTGCTTTCTAGAAATTGAGCTTGAGATTGATTGTAGTTGATGAAATAATCTGTTATCGCATAGTTAACCAGAAGATGCTTTTTGCTGATTAATTGTTATTGTTGAGTGATCAACTTGCCTATATATGGTTGGGGTTATGCGAAACCGCATCAAACACCTCCTGACTGTGTGCAACTATCTAGTAAGTAATGGATTACTGGTAAAAACAATCTCAACATAATCCTGTAGCTGTCATGTTTCATTCATCCGACCAGATTAACATCACACTCTCAAGAAAAGTGTCATGCAAATCTGAAGGGCCACCTACACCAACCCGTACAACAATCATTTACAACTCGCAGAACACGAACTTGCAACCCGAAACTATTATTACAGCACCGCCCAGTAATAACCGTCCACAAAATTAGTGCTGCACAGAGTGCCACTGCGCGCCTAATCCCACAATAATAAACTTTGAATTGACCTGTTCCGCCGACTCCGAGACCTGAACTGGACTTCACAGTCGACATCCTCCCGCACCCAGCCCGACCCGACCCGACCCGGCTGACTCGGGCGAGCGAAGTACCCATTCTGTACCAATTTGCAAATATTTAGGAAGCAACACACTGGAGAGTATCATTAGCAAACTTCACATGCATGTTTGCCCGCCTTCTGCCGCCGACGACGGATTCGTCGTCGTAGGTCCTACACAGAGTCCATGGATACCTACCCTACATGTGCCTCCATTATTAGCAGCGCCTCGTGTTCGAAGTCGGTTCAACCATGGCGATACATGGTGGTGGTGGTGGTGGGCCGTTTTACTTCGAGACGTTGAAAAGAAATCATACATGGCTCAGTTGGTATAATGCTCTGGATAATTGAACTTTTACTCTGCTTCGTCCTATTTGTCCGCATTGTGTTACGGTAAATATGCGGTTCGATGATGGAGAATAACAATCGAATTAAAATTGTGGAACATATTCACCACAAAGCGAATAGTACGGTGCATCTTGGCATTCAGTATACCGACCTATTCAGCAAACCAATCCTATTGCTTTCGTGCATGGGTGTAAACAGGCAGGTTAAATATTTAAGGCAGGGAAGAAATGGAGCAAGCCGGCAATATTTTGACATCATAACAGAGCAAGGTGAAGATGGGCTATTGGAAATCTTTTGCATCGCTTATCATGTTGGCAGTGTTGTATAAACTACAACATAGTCTGTGCGAGTGTTTAATATCTGAAACTGAGCTGTGAACACCATTCAGTGCTTTTTGTTCTATAGCTTCAGTCCATAATAGTTTCTCTATTAGCGGTATACAGCTTAGTTTATGCTTCACTTTATGTAAATAACCTTCGTCATCATTATCTTGTGATACATTTTCTGGGTTGTCCATGTACCCTTCAAATTTGCTAGTCATGATTGACCCAGAAACAACAAAATTGCAGAGCTTATCGATTGAATGGTTTTCTTCGGATTAGAAAACCATTTTTATTAAATGTATATGCTTCGGAATTTCTTGAAAACCAATAACAATGCCGGCAGCGACTTCAATTGAGGATTACTATAAAGGAAATTTCGACACTCATTGCTACAACTAGTGAAGAACTGAAGTTAATTTCTTTCAAAATTCACAATAAAAGAGAAAAAAAAATCCACAAAAGTCAGAAGAAGCATTTGTATCTACGTTAGCGCCACGGTGCGGCACAATGCACATTGTTTCCTTTTGAGGAAAACGTGATCAAACCCCTTCCCCCTAGTAGATTTTCGTAGACTTTTACGAACACCCTTGTCTTTTTAACACTTTTCAAAATATAATATGTGCGCACAAAGAAACAATATGGATCAATCACGAGTTAAGTAATTTAGTAGTTTCAATATTCAGTATGAAAATATTACATCAAAAATCAAATTTCAAACCGAACAAAATCAAACTAAACAAACTTCAATAAACTAATAATCAATAATCAAATTGAATCCTCTATCCACGGCTGTTGAAACCGAAATTCTCGAAGTCAACTAATGGAATATCCGGTAGATTCGAGTCCTCCAAGAAGTGTGAGCCATCGACGCCGATAGTTTTGCAACGGTGTGTCGCTGTTTAAAGTCTGTGATTCCACAGGGAAAATTCCGAAGAATATCAAGTCGAAGTAGAGGAACTGCTCCGATCTCCAGCTCACTGAATACCATCTCAAATTCATCTCATCGCGAGAGAAAGAAATACGGCACCAATTACGTCGCTTCTTTTTGTCAACATGTCTGCTCACTGCTGAAAAAAATCACATAAATGAGATATAAATCAAATACCTTTTAATTGCTTTGTTTTTGATAGGATGAAAATCGGAGCAATGATGTGAAATCCAGGAGCAAATCCCCTACGAGAGAATTTTCCTATTGATAACACTGAAACTTATCGTTGATACTTCGAAGCCCTCTTAATGAAAATTTCGATGCTTTCCTCGAAAATTTCTTGCAATATTCCGTTGATATTTCCAAGAACTTTCCGTAAAAAAAGAACTTCTCCTGAAAATTCTGAAGAATTAGGGTAACCGTACCCTTAATGGAGGAAGCATCAATAGTTGAGGTGGTGGGGGTTCAATGAGATTTATCATAATTTTACACTTTACGATGGTTTCAGTTGATGCGTCGTGCCGTCAAATGTCAAATACAAACTATCCTAAGATTTCGGCCGAAAAACTATTGAAAACAATGACTTTCCTTAATAAAATTGACTTCCTTCCCAACAAACATTGGGAGCTCATAGACCGCCTATTCAACCAAAAACAGTCTTCTTCAACTAAAAAAACAGCTTATTCAGAAAAATATATTAAGCTCGTTTAGTGGAATGTATTAAACCGTCTAAGACGAATTAATTACTGTCCATTTAATTCCACCAGTTAATTTTCGTTATCTTTGCAGATACGTATAGTCGAGTCAAGTACAAGACACTAAAGACGACCACACAGTTGTGGTCGAAATACGTATCTGCAAAGATAACGAAAATTAACTGGTGGAATTAAATGGACAGTACTTAATTCGTCTTAGACAGCTTATTCAGCTTAAATTGTTTGTTGGGTTGCACCTATAGTGGTGCAAGTGTAGCAATAGTGGCGAGTCTTATAAGAAAACAATGGATAGCACCACTATGGGAATCAAAATTAATTTTGCCGTTAAAAAACACTTTCCCGGTTCGGTTGTGGGCACCCCCACGTATCTTTTGACAGAAAGCAGTTACTGTCATTCTGACATCTGTCATTTATTTGCTATCGAAACACGATGTTTTGTGCAGAATACCAAACTAGATAGACACCTCTACTTTGAACTATGAACAAATCATTTTTTTCTACATGAAAATCAACACGAAAGTTTTGTTTGAGTTTTTCAAAGTGTCATAAAGTGGTGTGATTGAATTGAAAAAGTGAGTTCTAATGCGTATTCATACGGTAAATTTAATCTATTTTGTGCTTCAATAACGATTGCCATCAAAATTTCAGCTCTAAATTGTTTTTTCATTACTTTCCTGGAACGCTGCTAAATTCGGTTGTGGGCACCTTTATTGGTTCGGTTATGGGTACCCTCTTTTTAATGACAAATCGTTCAATATCACTGAGGTTATAAACAAACGGATCAACACACTTATCTTAATGCAGTTTTTATGCATTTTCTTAGAATTATTTAGTCATACATAGTTTATTGGAATAATAAGTTTTATTATTTTTTTTTTGTTTTTTTGTGTATCTAACCATTGTGTATGCACTTTTTGGAACTAAGCGTTGACCGATTTACACGCAACAAGTTGCCTTCGACTGGTAATTCAGTCTTATTGTTGCCATTGATAAAGCTTGAGTCATTTAATATTGGGACGTAGGGGAAATTGGGCACACGTGATCCCCGGGGACACATGATCCCCCCCCCCTATTTTCTCGAAACCTAATAACATTTTCATACCACTTATTTTTGTATACAGATCCGTTAGACAGATAATTGAACCTGAGTAACATTTGATGTTAGTTCTCTTATGTATATGGGTTTTAGAAAGGTTTTATTATTTTAGCGTTCTCAATTCTTTTTTTCTGCAAAGGTAAAAAGTTTAATAACATTGAATATATGCAACCAAAACGTATTGATTTTTTACTGGACGTAAGTTTATTATTGCAGAATTGAATAACCTCATTGAATTTATTATTGCTTATTTCACATTGAATGGAAAAATAAACCAAGATGAATACCCAACATGGACACACTTGATCCCCCACAGTTTGGACACACTTGATCCCGATATTGCATATATTAAGGCGTTTGTTGTATTCCATTGCGTTTGCATATTATCGTATTACATGCCACTTATTGATCTGTTATAATTATTTTCTGGTTTAAAAGATTAAATATATTTATTTACTTCCTTCAGTATTATCATTCAAGCACACGCGTAATTTGAATTTGCCAATAGCCTTATCTCACTACCTAGAACAAAGTGTAGTTAAACATACTTAATTTTGATTAGTTGTATTAAATACAAGTAAATTAATTAACATAATTTTCAATCTAAGATTAAATGAAGTTTTAAAAATACTCAAGAAATCACCGGGTGTAAAATAAGTAATGTTAGATCTATTATTCGGTTGTAATTTCTCTTTTAAATGGGGTAAGTTTATTTAGAATCACTATTTTCATCGTATTTTATCGCAAGTCTTCCTGTATGTCTTCCTAAAGAACTTTTAACAATAGGCTAATCCAACCGCTTCTATTCAGTATTTGAAAAGAAATCGCAATTGTGTACTAATAACATACACGTAAATATAATGTTTCAAGCATGCTTGACAGTACCACATTGATGTATGAAGTTACCAGCCTGGTAGGATCACGGTCGTGGTATTGGTAGCAGTCTGGCGACCGCGATGCACCCCAGACCTAAAAATAAATGGTTCCTAAATAGGCACTCTTGGATAAAATAATTAATCTATAAATAATTGATAAAATAATTGGCTCTAACATAATTAATCACTCTTGGATATTTACCACTGGTCATGGGTTTTGAAGTGCGGCTATTTTTTTAAATTAGACACAGGATAATTAGATTAAAAAACAAAGATATATTTAATATTTATGTAGCGATCATCCGGTTTTGGTATGATAACTGTATCAGCCACACAGAGAGATCCTCTTGGAAACACCATTGTTGTCGTAATATGACCCCTGCCTTTCAGTGGAGTGAATTGATTGCATAAATATTCATCAGCATGCCAATTTTGTTGATAATTGTGACTGTTACTCTATTCGAGAACCAAAATACTTGCTTTATTTAATACCGACAATATTTAATTTTTGCACGACTATTTTAACGTTAGACTATAACCCATTGTTACGATTTGAAAATAACCCAATTTGGCCTTTCATCAGACTCGAAAGAAGTCTCCCGCAAGTTTTGAAAATGTCAAATATTCTATCTTTTAGAAAAATCGATTTTTTGATAACTTTCATGGTAACATAATTTCTTCCAATGATGTTTTTGAATAACTAATTAAATTGTTCATCAAGTTCATCTTAAATCATATAAATTTAAGCATTTTACATCTAGAAACATTCGAAACAAAAAGTGGGGATCATGTGTATCCAGTTTCCCCTACTGTTTATTTTACTGTAGCGCCCCTAGTGGTCGTATCTGGAATGTTTTGACAGCAGTTTGCTGTGAAATGTGTCCTGTTTTAGTACTGAAAATTTCGTCGCGATTCATTTTGTTTGAAGGAAATTATACTCAATGGATGCCGTGAATCGAAAGTTAATTTTGAACACCGGCTTCGAAAATACGACGAGGTTAGGTTAAAAAATCGCAAAATCGTTGAAATTGGATTTTGTGCAGCTTCCCGGACAAAAGTTTTATAAAGCTACTGGACGAGGTGATGCCCCGAGCAAGTTTTTGCCGATAAATTCGTAAGAAAACTAATGATCTGGCAAGGTATTTGCTGCTGCTGACAAAAATCCCAGGTTTTTGTGACAAACAAGACTATGAATTCCCAAGAAGAAGTGTCTAAAAAAGCGTTTTCTTCCGTACATTAAAGCCCACAAAGGACCTGTAAAGTTTTGGCATGATTTGGCAAGCTGTCATTACAGCAGAGAAGTGCTGTAATAGATAACGAGATAACAGGGCGGATTTCTTCGAAAAGGACGTCAATGCACCAAACTGCCCTTAGTTTCGCCCAATTAAAAAATATTGGGCAATTGTCAAGCAGAAGTTGAAGGAGAGTGGAAAGGTGACTAAGGATGCGACAGAGATGAAGAGATGGTGGAACAAAATGGCCGCTCAGGTAATACCACAGAGTGTCCAAAATATGACAGGGTGTCTACTCATCTGTAAAAACAAAATTCCCTGATTTTTCCAGGTTTTTCCAGGTGTTTACATTAATTTCCAGGCAAAAACAAACGTGCCATATATAGATTTTAGCAGCAAAATGATCAATTCAAAAAAGTTATTTTAAAAATATTATTTTAAAGAATATTTTTGGTGGCTTCACAAAACAATGTTGTAAATTACTTAAGAAATTCCTCCAGGAGTTCCTCCGCAAGTTCACCCAGAAATTGCTTCAGTCATTCAATCAAAATTCCTTCAAGTATCTCATAGGAAATTCCTCCAAGTATTCCTTTGAAAATTTCTCCATAGATTCCTCCGGATTTAAAGAATTGCTTCAGAACTTCCTCCAGGATTTAATTTGAAAATGTCTTGGCTAAAACTTTAGAAACATTGACAAGACATTGTTTCAACATTTTCAAGACATTCCTTTACCATTTTTTTTTTTAATTCCTCTAGGTGTTTGTTCGCAAATGTCTCGGAAATACCTTTATAAAATTCAGATTTCTTTAGATATTCTTCTGATTTTTTTTAGGAATTTCTTTGGAAACTTAGTTAAGAATTCTTTCGGAAATTTCTTTGAATTTTATTTCGGCTGTTTTTTTTTTAAAGAAACTTAAGAAAACTTCTTAAGGAAATGTTCCTGAAATATGTTTGGGAATTTCTTCAGGAAATTCTTCAGAACTTCTTACGAAAACTCCTTCAGGAAATGTGTTGATGCAAAAATATTAGATTGCCGTTAGGCATAAGGACGTTAGGCATAATACTTTCTTTATGTCGTGGGCTATTTTTGGGGCATTTTTTGCTTAACATCCTTTATGCCTAACGTACTCATACCTAACGTCCTTATACCTGTTCGCGTGACCAACATCTAGTTTGTTTGGACCTAGCAGCCAAGGTACCGGTACTATAAGTGTCAAACGGCCAAGTTACAGCCTATTCAGATTACGCCATTTATGATCATAAATATCGTGATAAACAACAACCTGATGCCATCCCCATATATTCAATTTTCTTTCGCCGCTTTAACACGATATTTATTACGATAAATAATTTAATCGTAATCTAAATAGGCTATTAAGCTAATTGAATCATATTTTGGCAGAATAATTTCAATGGTTACAGCGCCACTAGCGTTCTATTACTGATTTACTGTAAAAACCTTCGGAAAATGCTTTGGATATTTTTTTGAAATTCTTTGGGATTTTTAGGAACTCATTCAGAAGTTTTTTAAGGAAAACTTTAGAAAACACATGGAGAAGTATTTATGGATATTTTGCTTTTAAGAATTCGTTGGAAATACTTCGAGAATACCTTTAGAAACTCCTTTGAAAAATCCATTCGGGAATCCTTCGGCTATTCTTTCAAGAATTCCTTTAGCAAAAATCCTTCACAAATCACTCCACACTTTTTTTTTTGAAAATCCATCCAGGTTCCCTTACGGGAATTTCTTAAAGAAACCATACGAAAAATCGTCCGGAAATTCGTTTTGAAATTCCTCCGGGAATTCTTTTCGATTTTAATCTTGGAAATTCCTCCAGAAATAATTTAGAAAATTGCTAATCATTCTTATGGACACACAAAAGAATTTACAAAGCAATCCCTGATTGATTTCCTGAATAAATTCCTAGATTTCACCAAGAATAGCTTCGGAAATTCTCCAGGAATTCTTAAGAAGATGGCAAAACGTTTTTTGCGGAACAACGATCAATTAACGTTCACTACATTTTCGATAGATTTGATTGGTATATTTATACGAATATTTTTAAGGATTTTTTCATCTTTTGAATTTCACTCATGATCACCGGGTATTAAAATTTCCCTGATTAAGTCAGGAATTCCCTGATAATTCCAGGTATTTTCCAGGTGGGGAGAAATTCCCTGATAATTCCAGGTTTTCCAGGTTTTTCCAGGTAGTAGACACCCTGTATGATGATTGGTGTTCGAAGAAAAGTTCAAGATTTCATAAAAACGAAATCGGAATAATTTTTTCGCTATTTTTCCTTTAAAGATCAATAAATAACCTTCATTCAATCTTCATTTCTAGTAACATTTATATTTCAATGATATGGCTCCGAAATAAATCAGTTTTTTTGTGTCCCAATATTAAATGACTCAAGCTTTAATTTGACTTTTTAGACATTGCCTTCTGAAGTTGTTGACAAATTATCGTTTATTTTCATGGGGACCCCTCATTGAGTAGAAAAACAAGAAATAAAAAAAAATTGCCTGCCATGTATAGGGACACGGCAGGTATTTTCGTCCATCGTCATAGGGGCTAAAATCAATTAAAGCAACGTCATTTTGCTAGAACTCCACTATAACAGAACGTTTCGCCTAAGCTTACGATTGAGTACGAATGAATTTGGCAAAAAAGCTTCTATTTTATTGATATTTGAGACTATGACGATAAGACGAAAATGCCTGCCTTAACCCTATGTAAATGAATGCAATATATATAAATTGATGGAAAAAATTTAATCTAACTACCTAAAGTGCTATTTTGTACCTTTCTTAAGTGATTGTTTTCGTTACACTCTTCAATGCATGAGAAAGGCATCATCACTGCTAGGTGGATTAATCTAGATTTTTTATTGTTGTGTTTTATTGTTTTATTGTTTTATTGTTATTGTGTAATGTGACCAGAAGTCGCGGGACACTGCATTTGTCAACTTCGATTTACAAATTTATTACAATTCATACAGCCTTACAAATATTTTGGGCTAAAATTTTTGCGAAATGCATTTTTTGAGGGTCCATTTTCAAGCCAGTCAGTGACGCAATCCAGATAGGCGTCCCGTGTTTCGCAGGACGCTTGCTGGTCACATTAGTTTCATGACAATTAAAACTAATAAAATACTATTTTTCTTTGATACTGGGTGGATATTATTCGTTATTCTTTATTATTAACCATTATGTGAGTGACAATTTTTCCCACCGGGGGACGGGGTACCCGTGTACCCAACCGCCTTACAATGGACATTCATGTGTCTATGGATGTTTGTACATGTGTATGTACGTGTGTATCGCTGTGCCTTTTTTTTTTTTTTTCTTCCTAAACAATGGAGGGGGAATCTGCTCAACAGACATCCTGGGTTGACCAGGAAGTGCTGGGTTAGGGGCCACCTCCAATGAGGGAGGCAGGGCTGCATCCCCGACCAGCTAAACCGTTTCCATTTCCGCCAAGCCCATCGTCCCTTCGGTACAACCAGAAAGTAATGCTTCAAAGGGGGGCCAGTGCATGACGCACCCTCGAGGTTAGCTGCGTGTCCTTGCAGCATCGAACATCGTGACTCGCTTTTTAGAAGAACACCATGGTATCGTGCCAGCGCATTGCCGGCTTTCCAGGTGGCCTTACCACGCCCTATGTCCTCGGAAGGTGGGCAGGGTCGACTTCGCGCCTGCTTCCCTCTGCACGACTGGTATCAAGAATGATGATGCCGCGTGCACCCCAAATTGACCTTTCTGCGATAGGGCCTATTCGCCAGCACACACAGAGGGACTTGCCGACGCGAGGCCTACGCCTGCCCCAGCCTTTGACGAGGACCCTTTCCGTCCTCGGGCTCGGAACCCGCCTGGTTGACCGACGCCGCAAAAGCGACGATACCATGTTGTTCTTCGCGCGGCCACTTGTTCGATAAAAGGATCGAGTTCGACCACAGAGCATGACCACCGGTATGACCCATGAAGCCGACTCCGATCCCTTGGACCACCTCTTATTTGCGCCTGAACTAGCCATCCTTGAGTCCACGCGCCACCTTCTGTGTAGCTCCGAGACGATTTGGGCGATAGCCGATAAAACGGCGTTCCAGCCAACTTCGTCTTTACACATCCTCCGAACTAGGTTGTCCGGGGTAGTGTCCAGACCACATGTGGCAAGCATGTGGTCACGCATTGCGCGAAAACGTGAGCACACGAACAACACGTGTTCCGCCGTTTCCTCTAAACCTGCGCACATCAAACACTCGGGCGAAGCCGAGCAAGCCAGCTGCTTTACCTGCACTTTGATTTTGCAGCACGCTTAAACGCCGGGCACATCGAGCCCCCCATGGGGTGCTTGCTGGAACAAATCAAACAATTGGGAGGGTTCGTGCAGCATTGTGCCTTATGTCCCTCCAATCCGCAGCGTCGGCAGAGATTGCTTCTGTCAGGGCCTTTGCAGTCCCATTGCTTGTGCCCCGGTTCCAGGCACTTGAAGCAAACTTCGGGTTGCTCGTATGTGCCCACAGGGCATACCGACCATCCCACCTTGACGCTCCCTAACTTGACTACCTTGGAGGCGTCCGCTGCAGATAGCCGAACCAATGCTACCTGCGTCCCTGCCGGACCTTTCCGTAGCCGAACGGCTGCGGTGGGCGTCTCCACTTCACACTGTCGCCGCAGTGCCGTGACGAGCTCTTCGACTTCAGTGATCTCGTCTAGGTCTTTAACCCTTAGATTCACCTCCGTCGTGAGTGCCCTCACCTTGACCGTCTCGCCTAGGACCTCCTCCGCCAACTTCTTGTAGGCGGCGCCCTTTTGCGAGACGCCCCGCTTCAGCTCGAGTATCATCTCGCCCATCCGGGTACGTCTTATTCGACGTACGTCGGCGCCGAGTTCACCGAGCTTGACGTCACTCCTCATCGCCTTCAAAACATCCGAGTACTTAGCCTCGTCCGCCGTGATGACTAGGGCATCCCCCTGGAGCGATTGGCGCCTACCCTGAACTTCTTGCTACCCTCATTCGCCTGGGCCTTCTTTTCGGCCCTTGACGTCTTCGGTTTCCTCTTGTTCTTGACCAGGGTCCAGGAGGCGTCATTCCCCTCTATTTCCCTGGTCTGGTGCGGCTGAGAACTTTCAGCCTGCCGTAACCCCTTACCACCGTCTTGCCTGAGTGGACGGACCTTTCCAGGTCCTTCCTCCCTGGTTTTGAGGTACCTGACCGGGGTTCAGCTTCCCAGCCCCACTACCCTTGTTCGGGGTAGTAACCCTCCGCGTTTTGGAGCGGCCCCAGGGAGCTCATCCCTGGAGACTGTCTCCCCTGTTTTTGTGTCTGCTCCGTTGGAGTAGTCACCCCGACGTACCCGCAAATACTTGAGCCTCAGTCTGGGTAGACTTTGGCACCACCGTCTTAGCTGGCACGCCTTCGGTCGACTCGACCTTGCCCGAGTCCGCGAATCCTTGGGCCTCAGTCTGGGTAGACCTCGACTCCACCGATTTCACGGGTTTACACTTGGCCGTCCCGACCGCCCTCTCCAGCTTGGCGTCCAGCATCGACTTTCGAAGTTTCTGCAAGCTCCTTTTGAGGTCCTTGCTGATATTATGCTTCGATGACGCAAAGTCGATGATGGCGTCCAGCTGTTCCGTCGCCACCTCGAAGGCCGAAAGCCCATCGCGTTTGCGGTTCATCGCCTTCACAAGCCATGGGCCGTCAATAACCCCTTCCGGCGTTTTTATAGCCGAGAGGAAGGTTGAGTGACCCACGCTGGCGCTGCGCACTGAGCTGCCGACTATTGCCTCTGGCCTCTGGCCTGGTATCGCTGTGCCTATGTATGCGCATTTGTGTGAGTGTGGTTTCAGAAAAGTGAGTGTATTCAGAGGCCACTGGGGTGTCCCCTAGAAAATCTGGAACATCCGTAAAAATGGTCAACTCGTAAATTCCATCGTAAAGCGACGGAATTTTTTTATAACCTTTTTCTGCCGAACCCTGAGTATGGAACTGATGTTTTGACCCGCAGACGGACCATTTTGTCCACTGGGTTTGTCCCCTGGAAGATCTGGAACATCCGTAAAAATTGTCAATTCGTATATTCCATCGTAAGGCGACGGGATTTTTTTGAAATTATTTTCTGCCTACCCTGAGTATGAAATTGATGCTTTGACCCACATTCTGACCATTATGTCCACTGGGTCCCCTGGAAGATCCGGAACATCGGTAAAAATGGTCAATTCGCAATTTCCAATGTACAGCGACGGGATTTTTTGTAGAACCATTTTTTCCGAACTCTGAGCATGGAATCGATGCTTTTGACCCACATACGGACCATTGTGTCCACTGGGTGGTCCCCTGGAAGACCCGGAACATCCGTAAAAATGGTCATTTCGAATATTCCATCGTAGAGTGACGGGATTTGTTTCAGAACCATTTTCTGCAGAACCCTGAGCATGGAATCGAAAAAATCCCGTCACTCTATGATGGAACATTCGAAATGACCACCCAGTGGACACAATGGTCAGTATGTGGGTCAAGGCATCGATTCCATGCTCATAGTTCGGCAGGAAATAATTCTAAAAGAATCCCGTCGCTTTACAATGGAATATACGAATTGACCATCACATCACAGACAGATGTCAGTTCAATCGTCGATTTATATAAAACACAAGGGGCTCATGAATTTCAATCAAAATTCGTTCTTGGATTTTACAAGAAAGACAAAAAGAGGAACAAAGGTGTCAGAGCACGAACATTAGCTGAGCAAGTAATACGAAGTACCTACTGAATCAAAAGTAACGAACCATTAAAGAGGTACTAAGTATACCCGGAGGAAATCATGCTTATGTTCAACTAATGCGACATGTTTAGTCTAAGCTGTCTGAGCGATAACTCCTTGTGAAACAAAACATTATTAACACCATCTCAAATGCTGCGGTTTTGACTAGCTCTTCCATAAACTAAGGCCAATTATTTTCAAACTTCCCCTCATATGTGCGCCTATTATTTAGATAGATATAATGTTACTAGCCCCTACAATCCAGCCCCTATAGTGAAAATATGCATATAACTGGATGCAAGAAGTTCCAAAGAAGATCTTCATGGACCGACTGAGGCAGGAAGAGGAGCGGATCGGGTGGTACCTTTATTTTTGCAACCATACCAGTAATACGACTTTTGTATGTTGTCGCTTTCGGTGTCAAATGTCGATTGAGTTAAAGAGCAATCAGGATGAATAATTTATTTGCGCTGATGATGGTTCGCCGCACGCCCGCCAACAACGGCAAGACAGAGGGTGCTTGCTAGACATGACGCATTGAAGGGTGAGGACGGGAACGGGAAGGGAGGCGCGGATGCCGTAGAAGGTCCCAGGGCAGGCACAAACAGACAATTAAGCCCGCTATTGAATAAGTGAAAGATTAACTTTTGGCGGACGTGAGAAAATGGTTTTCGCTGTGAAACGATCGATTCGAAACGCTTGCGTTGATGGGCGATGCGACGGTGACGGTGCTGGCATCGAAAGGCATCGAAAGAAGGAGGAAACGGGCGGAGCGTCGGCCGTTTACCGAGATTGGAAGGTGTTAGATGTACCGTGAACAGATGGCGTCCGAGGAGTACGTGATGATGGGTTGATTTGATTTTTATTGATAATGGATTTGGTTTGAAGCCTCAGCGCTTTGCATATTTTATGTCGCCATAAGTTCAAAGCGTTTCTCGATCTAGAGATGACCTCGTGAACGCAATGACTAGCTGTAATGAAGCAGAACAGCAGTGACATAATCGAGGACTGTTCCCTGAGGCATTTTTCCTCGATCTGAGGGCGTAGGCGTAAGAATTAAGGCAGGTTGACATTATAAGAAACTAATTTATTTTGGAAACTGAATTCTAGTGTCGTATAATGCGCAAATTGAATGGGAAATTGACGAACTGATACATGCTTTGCTGTGGAAAGTAATAAAACTAATTTAATGCTTCATAATGTAAGGTTTAATGCTGTAACAACTATAATTATTCCTTCCTCATACTTCAACGTGTAACGAAAACAACCTTAAACTATAAAGTCGGTCTGTGCTCGCTCATGTATACGTGTGAATGTATGTGCGCAAAAAAAATCTTACAGTTTTTCGAATGCATGAAACATTCTGCTCGAAAAAAAAACTGTTGAAATGCATCGTCGCTTTTAATGCAACTAATTATTGTACTGCCAAGTCAAGTATCGGTTAAAACAATCGGCGTCACGGTGTCCCAAATGAATGGAGGAAGAGGTCAACTATTGCGGCCAGAAATATGTGTACGCCCACACCCACTCTGCGGAGATTTTATACACTCGGGCTTTCCTGTTCAATAGGGTGTTCCAAGTGATCGATTTGGGGATTTTTAGTCCTTCTTACTGGGAACCTGGTTTGCACATGTTTTTGAAACACCAGATTTATAAAATGGATTTCAAAATGGTTCACAGAGCTAATAGATCGCCCTTCTGTAAATGCTCGTGTCTTGGACGATATTTATGGGAGCACTGGGGAAACTGGCAGTTTCAAATAAATGGATACTTGATGATCGAGTTGGACACATAGCGTGCGATATATCAAACTTCCTTATCGAAGAATGCTGATTACCAACAAAAAAAAATCTGATCAGTTCTGAAACCTTTTGGCACTTATACGAATCCGATCCGATTTGCTCGCTACAAGTTGCACTGATCTACCAGCTACCATCTACCAGAGCTGCGGCAACACACACGAGCTGGGAACAGCTTTCACAGTGATGGGCGACATGCAAAGGCGCGTGATCGGGTGGTGGCCAATCAACGAGAGAATGTTCAGGTTGAGGATCAAAGGCCGGTTCTTCAATTTCAGCATAATCAACGTCCATAGCCCACACTCCGGAAGCACTGATGATGATAAGGATGCATTCTACGCGTAGCTGGAACGTGAGTACGATAGCTGCCCAAGCCACGACGTCAAAATCATCATAGGAGAACGCTCAGGTTGGCCAAGAGGAAGAGTTTAGACCGACTATTGGGAAGTTCAGCGCACACCGGCTGATGAACGAAAACGGCCTACGACTAATTGATTTCGCTGCCTCCAAGAATATGGCCATTCGCAGCACCTACTTCCAACACAGCCTTCCGTATCGGTACACCTGGAGATCACCACTGCAGTAGAAATCACAAATCGACCACGTTGTGATTGATAGACGGCACTTCTCCTACATTATCGACGTCAGGACATATCGTGGCGCTAACATCGACTCTGACCACTATCTGGTGATGGTTAAACTGCGCCCAAAACTATCCGTCATCAACAATGTACCGACGACCGCCTAGAGCGACTGAAGCAACCTGAGGCAGCGTTGCCGGAAGAAAGTGAGCTTGGTGGGGCCCCTCTTGAGGACTGCTGGAATACAGTTAAAGCAGCCATTAACGACGCAGCGGAGAACAACGTCGGGTATATGGGACGAAGTCGACGGAACGATTGGTTCGACGAAGAGTGCAGACAGATTCTGGAGGAGAAGGACGCAGCGCGGGCGGTCGCGCTGCAGCGAGGTACCCGGCATAACGTGGAACGTTATAGACGGAAGCGCAGACAGCAGACCCACCTTTTTCAGGAGAAGAAATGCCGCCCGGAGTTCGAGGTGAGACGAACGTGTGGTGATCGAAAGGTGGAAGCAGCACTACAGCACTAAATACCAATAAAGCAGCTGGTAAGGATGGTATCGGAGCTGAGCTCATCAAGATGGGCCCGGAAAAGCTAGCCATTTGCCTGCACAAATTGATAGTCAGAATCTGGGAAACTGAACATCTACCGGAGGAGTGGAAGGAAGGGGTTATATGCCCCATCTACAAGAAAGGCGACAAGCTGGAGTATGAGAACTTTCGAGGGATCACCATCCTTATTTCGCCTACAAAGTGATATCCCAGATCATCTTCCGTCGTCTGTCACCAATCATGAATGAGTTCATGGGAAGTTATCAAGTCGGCTTCGTTGACGGCCGCTCGACAACGAACCAGATCTTTACTGTACGGCAAATCCTTCAAAAATGCCGACCCAACGCACTATCTGTTTGTTGATTTCAAGGCGGCATACAACAGTATAGACAGCGTAAAGCTATGGAAAATTATGGACGAGAACAGCTTCCCTGGGAAGCTTACCAGACTGATCAAAGCAAGGAAATTAGCACAATACACGATTCGAGACGGTAATCTAGATAGAAAAAAAAATTTCTAGCGATTAATCGCGAAGAAAGGCAAAATAATTTAATCGGCAATGGAAAGAAAAGTTAAACCCCTTTCATGCCATTTCAGACCATTTCAAATGCTAATAAATTCTTACCTCCTAATGATTTTCGATTAGTAAGGGTGGTAAATAATCAAACAACATGATAAAATGTACAAAATAAAAATACAAATCACTTTTTTGAAAAATTATACATAATTTCATGATTGCCCATTTGAAAGTTAAAAAAAAAATATTTGTATAATCTGTATAATTTGTATAATAAAATCATTAGAAGACGCTTCTAATTGGCATTTGTACTGGCTTTCAATAAAATTAAATTTTGAAAAAATCATCGAAATTCATGTTTATGAAAAAGTATTTGTATGAAAGGGCATGAACCCATTTCAGGTTAAAACGCCTGCCCGATTTCCGCGATTTATCACTAGAAATCATTTTTTTTTCTAACTGGATCACCGCCACGAATCGTATTTTTTGTCATAGAATAGTGAAAGTGTTGATAAAGTACAATTACTGATCAGCTCTCATTGATTGGTATTTTTTTTTTTCAAAATAAGCAAATAAATCAGTAAGTGAGACGTCTCTCTTCTCATTCCTAATTTCTCACTTTTCAGATGACCTTTTCGGCCAAATGTCTTATTCGGCCAAATAACCATTTCGGCCAAAGAACTCTTTCGATCAAACGACCTTTCAGGCCAAACGGCCCTTCCCTTTTCTCCCAAATGTCCTATTCAGTCAAATGACCCTTTGGGCCAAACGACCCTTTCGGTCAGATGGGGTTTCGATGGGGCCATTCGGCGGAATGGCTTTCAGGGCGAATGGGTTTCGGCCAAACGACCCTTCCCCCCTAAAACATATCCCGAAGAAATTCTCCAAATCAATTTCCGAACAAATACCTAAAGGAACTTCCAAAGAAATTGCTAAAGAAATTACCTAAGGATTTCTCATAAAGGTATCCCGAACACAATTTCTGTAGATATTCCTGAAGGAATATCCGAAGGATTTTCGTTACGTTTTTCCGAAGAAATTTTCAAAGGATTTTTAAAGGAATTTTCAATGGAATGTCAAAGAATTTCTTTGAATTTCCAAAAGAATTTCTGGATATATCTCCGAAGTTATTCTTGGAGGATTTTCTGGGAAAATCCATAGATGAAATTTCGAAAAAAAATCTTGGAGGAATGTACAAAGCTATATTGGTATGTCGGAAATGCCTTAAGGAATTCCTTTGGAAATTCCGTTAGGAATTCTTGCTGGAAATTCCGGAGAAATTATTGGAGAAATTTCCGAAAGAATGGAATTTCCGAAGGTATTCGAAGGAATTCCTGAAATAATTTTCGAAAGAGTTCTGACAGTATTCTTGAAACTTTTTGGGAAAATCCTGGAGGTATTTCCTAAATAATTATTTAAGATATTTACGAAAAAAATGTCAGAAGTTGATTCTTAAAGAATTCTTGAGAACATCCGAAGAATTCTGGTCAGTGGTAAAACCCGTTTTTGACTCTGAAATTACTTGCTAGAAAACCTCCCAAACATCGCCATTTCAGTTCATCCACAGAAATTGGAAACTTTTGGAAAAATATTCCAAAGGTCACATTTCAATTTCAAATGATGAAATGCACTAAAATTTTGTTATACTTGATACTGCCTTGCATTTTTTTTTATCAATTGATTCATTGCTTGACTGTTTAACACCTCCGCGGGGTGGGTAGGTGTGATAAAATCGGATTTCAATACGTAAGGGATACTAATTGTGAGGTTTGAGGAAATTACCTCCATTCAGCGTATGGTTATAAATTAACACCTCAGCACGCAAGCCAAGAGCAGCAAGCCATGACTAGGCCTCTTCTTGTCAGATTTCCGTGGCGAGCACTCGCACCCATGGAGAGCTGTTGTTATCGCATTTTTCTCCGGCCATTTGGGGTCACACATTTTGGCGATCTTGCCAGGTTATTTTTTTGGATCCTGGCGCTGTTTTTGAAAGGTGAGTTAAAATCAAGTGTTTGATGTGCTAATGTGTTAAAATATTTGATATTTGGTTGTTGTTTGGAAAATCACAAAGCGCGTCTGGAAGACAGCTGGAATATGGATTCAGCGGTCTTCCAGACGCGCTTTGTGATTTTATAAACCACAATTCATTTTTCATCGGTCTTCTAGACGCGCTTTGTGGCAATGCAAGCCACCTTGCCTTGTGTTTTTTTAAACCATCAAATATTTTAACACATTAGCACATCAAACACTTGAATTCAACTCACCTTTCAAAAACAGCGCCAGGATCCAAAAAAAATAACCTGGCAGGATCGCCAAAATGTGTGACCCCAAATGGCCGGAGAAAAATGCGATGACAACAGCTCTCCATGGGTGCGTGTGCACGCCACGGAAATCTGACAAGAAGAGGCCTAGTCATGGCTTGCTGGAAAATGGATTGTGGTTTGAAAAATCACAAAGCGCGTCTGGAAGACCGCTGAAAATGGATTGTGGTTTAGAAAATCACAAAGTGCGTCTGGAATGGATTGTGGGCTGGAGTCACAACGCGCGTTTAGGAGACCGCTGGAAAATTGTTTATAATTTGGAAAATCACAAAGCGCGTCTGGAAGACCGCTGGAAAATGGATTGTGGCTTGGCAAATCACAAAGCGCGTCTGGTGCTGGAAAATGGATTTTGGTTTGGAAAATCACAAAGCGCGTCTGAAAGAGCGCTGAAGAATGGATTGTGGTTTGGAAAATCACAAAGCGCGCCTGGAAGACCGCTGGAAAATGGATTGTGGCTTGGAAAATCACAAAGTGCGTCTGGAAGACCGCTGAAAATTGTTTATGATTTGAAAAAAAAACACAAAGCGCGTCTGGAAGACCGCTGGAAAATGGATTGTGGTTTGGCGAATCACAAAGTGCGTCTGGAAGACCGCTAATAATTAATTGAGTTCTAAAATGAAGAATCGATATTCGATTTTCTTCCAGGAAACGATGAAGCTAATCATCCTGAACGCGTCATACTTTTTTCCGACTCAGAAGTCGAAACATTGTTTATGTAGTAGTATATTTTGATTTCAAACGCACTAGCAAAACATTGCAGAGCACTTGACTCAACCTTTGACAGTTAGAGATCATTATTCGGCCACACCGGCACCATCTGTTTTAGTTGGATTCTGGAAATACCCAACAATGTCAATAGCAACAATTGGCTGGAACATTTGGATGGGACAACCAGGGGGAAGTCCCTTTTCGGCCGCTAGCAAGCTGCCTTGGGGTTTCCAGTGTAGGATTGCCAAACCGGAGATAACGGGTTCGATTCTCGGTTCGGCCTAAGATGTTTTCGGGTGGGAATAATTCTCGGCTCCCTGGGAATAGTGTATCCATTGTACTTGTCACACAAGATACATACACACCAAAAAATTATGAATAATACAGGTGACGTATGTGAATAAAAGGACACAAAACCACATGACTTAAACTGAATCGCATATTTTTCAATGTTAGATGATTTAAAATTACATGTCATGGAACCCGAAAACAGCACCCGATGTGACGCACCTAACGCTCTAGCAGTCGATGACTGATGCTGTGAAATACTTGTTCAGTGCAAATCGTGGAACATGCTTTACTTCGATCACCCCTTTTTCAAGAGACGAAGATAGCTGAGTGGTAACGTGTTGGGCTCTCACTCAGCGGGCTTATGTTCGATTCTCGTTCTAATCCTTCATTTTTTTTGTCAATAAAGTTGTGATGTAAAATTAAAGTATCATCTAATTTTCCGTCATAAGTGACGCTCGTATATGTCGTTGTCGCAGCACCTAAAATTACATAATTATTTTTAGGTGTGTACTCATGCAATAGCGTGCAAAGAAAAGCTATCAATTAATAACTGAGAAAATTCTAATATGCATACTAAGTTGAACACCAGGCTATGTTCCAGTTGCAATGTAGATCCATAGAAGTAGTAGAAGTAGCTGCCTTTGGTTATATGTTCCACCTGCTGACCATAACTGGGGAAACTGATTTATGTGCCACAGACCTCTTAACCCTCTCTTTCCCACGACTTTTTTCAAAGATTTCAATAGGAAGGAATCATCTATGGAAAAAATGCTTGAACAAAAGTTGTTTGGCATAGCTAAAATTAGTGGAAAACGAAAAAAAAAGTTTTTGATTGTAAATCAATAGTTACTTGATTGTTTTCAATAGTTTCACTATTTTTACTCAAAATTGATTATATTTGCAGTCTAATGGAACCATAAAGTTTTGCCAAATACTGCTTTTTGTGATTGAAATAATTCTATGAATGTTGGAAGGTGCAAAATTTGATGGAGCTCTACAGCTACCATGGGAAGGAAAGGGTTAAAATCGATGGCATGGTTTTCGGATCTTTGTGGAATTATGGACAATGTACCTATACTGTAGTAGTGACTCCTCCATATTTGTGTGAGCGACTCCTACCGGTAGATGACGGAATTGAAATGGGATTTTCCTCTGGCTCTTCCGGCCGGAAGCGAAATACTCTTCCTATATGGATGAATGGGATTGATGGTATAGCCTACCTTAAATAGAATTTTCCGTAAAAAAATCATTAGTTCAGGCAATTCAATTAGCCAAGACGGCTTGTGCATTGTGCGAGGCTTGTGATAGAAATCTAGATTTGAATCCGGGTTAAATCCTTTTTTCGTAGAATCAAATTGGACGCAATTAAGCTTTTCGCGTGACGGAAAACACCAATACGAGTGTGGATATGCTTTTCGAATTCTCCAAAGGACTATGTAATCAACCACAAACAAGTCTTACATGTACATATCTTGTACAGTACTATGCAGTATCCGCCCATGCATATTACAAAAAATGATTGCGAAAAAAATCTGGCATCCTCTGGTTGGGTGAACTCGGACTGCATATAATAAGACTCTCGTCGGGATTCCTGGCCTTCCTAACACTTTTCGGGCCACCCTAATGTGCCAGGTGCACATTATGTTGTCGACCCCGACCGACACAGTGGCTGCGGTAATTGTTAGTTTTAACTCCACCGGCACCGTTTTAATCGATCAACTTGGCTAGCTGTCATCATCGGTATGTTGTTGTGCAATATGCATACATTGTGCGCCGGGCCCCACCGGTGATGGTTTATGAATAAATGCTTTCAGCGCAGCGCAGCACCGTGTTATCCCCCGGAATGCACGATGAAAGCAAGGGAATTGAGGATATAAAGCGACGATACGGGAATTGAACTCTGTTGTGTGCGCTTTATCAGCATCAAAATGTGGGCTACTCGCGGTGCTGTCACTCATGTCAAATGCGTCGAATAAATGGAAAATTGGGAGGGGAAATCCGGTGCAAAATCAATTTGTATGATGATGAAAAAAATATCGGAATTTATACAGAAGCAATTGACATAATTTTCATAGTACTTCATTGAAATGATGATGCAAGTGAGTTGACGGTTTGGCCAGTGCCACTTTGCTCACGATTGGCATGCCGTCTATCACCTTTCAGTGCGGAATTGTGATTTCAGCAATGTTCAAATCAAAATTCGATTTGTCGTGTCCGTATTTGATGATTCGTTGAGAAAAGAGCTAAGTCAACAGTCGATTCGTGTCGATTTCTTTAAGTGTTGCAAAGCGGGAAAATTGCTGTAGCGGTGTCGTGCAGCGATATCAAATTGATCCTGCTGGCTGCTGCTGAGAGCCAATTAGACGATCAATTAGGAACTCAATAGCTTAAGTCCCCATACATTGAGCAGCAATTTTCCTATCAATTATCCTTGAATGGAGGAAACCTTCTTCGCTCGCTCGGTCTCTAAACTGGGTATGCTGCTATATTGTAGAAACAGGAGGGGCAGGATTTCCACCCAACCATGGTCCAGCCCAGCAAGTGCACACTTTTTCCTCTTGATGTCATCTGTTATCGTACATCCCGACACCAATCTGCTGCTGCTGTTGAACAAAATCCTTGGAACAAGCTTTTAAATGTTTTCAGTCGTTCACGATGTCGTCTTCCTGTTCCGAGCCCGAAAGACGTGTGCCATGTTTCGATATTTTTTTATTCCTTGCCCATGGGTGTAGCGATTAATTTTAAGGGTCACAGGTCATACTCGAGTTTCAACACCCAAAAAAATGAGAGCTTTTTATACAGACACTGTATAAAAAGAATACAAAAATGTAGGATTTCAATACAATGATTGTATTAAAATTATTTGAATTTGTACATATATGCCAAAATCTTATACAGTTTCTGTAAGGTTCTTACGCAGAACTTTATCTGCCATACACTGGTTGGGTAAAGTATCTTATTTTTTGTCGAATAACCGAATTTTCTATAGAACTTGTAATAGATTTATTCTTATTCTGTTAGTAGCTATATGTACCCAAAAGTTAATTATACAATGCAAATGACCAATACTGAAGCTGAATGCAGTGTCGTACTTACATAGAAAAATAAAATTATAGATACAATTTTTTGAATGAGTCTTAATACTAATACGACTGCTTTAATACTAACATCATTCAACTTAACAACGCTTGAGAAAGTGAATTAAAAATGGACCGTGGCTATGGCGTAGCATATAAGATAATATTGATAAAAAAGATTCAAATTCAGGAAACGTAGTACGCTGAAATTCCATTAGTGGTCATGATGCGGTCCTGATGACGTAGAGTGCGCTGCCCTTCAGAGATGCTTGGGTTAGCTTGAGGCAAGAAACCTGCCTCGAAATGCATTCCGCAAGTGTTTGAATTTATCTGACAACCAAAGTTATGTATTTGCTCAGACTAAGGCCGGAGTCCGCAGCCGGAGTCGACAGTCAGCTTAGTCCACCTCGCTGCACGTCGCCAACCACACAGTCTACGGAGGGTCCGCAAATCGTCCGACAGCCGATGTGATCCTCTTAATTTTCTCTATCTCTCCATGAAATTTCCCAGTTTTTCTGTTCGGTTTTTCATATCCAGGTTATGACGTCACCAAAAGGGACGGATGACGCAAAATGCTGGTCCTGATGTCCGACCCTGGCCAGGAGATCTGCCGTGATGTTGCCAGGCACTCCGCAGTGACTCGAAATCCAAGCAAAAATCGCTTTCGGGAGTATGTTTGCCAATATACTTTGGATTCACGGGTGTTTGGTCTTATCACTCTGAAAAGCAGAAATAACGCCTTGACAGGCAGGTGGCAGCGAAGAAAGCTGCGACTGCTTCGGCTGAGTAATTGCTACACATATCATGGAGGCTGTCTGAGACAGTGGAATTGGTCCCAGTTACTTCAAAGCCGACTTTACGGCAGGCGCAACAGACCTTTTTTAGTAGTTACATGACTCTCACCTACCTAACCTTCCTTGGGCACCACTCCTAATTCCCCCCGGGACAGCTTTCCAGCATTACTTCTGAAGGATAGGCTGTACTTAATATACTCATTTACACAGGCATTCACACCATTTTACTTGGATGTTCACTCTAACACTCCACAGCCATGCCTCGAGGAGTCAATAGCACACTCAAACTTCTGTCGTGCTTCGAGGAGAAAACACAAGTAAGCCCACTGTCGAACCACACCACGTCCTAGGCAGGCCCCCTAACTCGCAGAGGCCGTGGGAGGGGTCGGCAGATGGCTGCCACCGCACAGTGGCAAAATGGCCAGATGCCTCCCTGTGCACAGGCATAATCGGCTAGAACTTAGGAATTTAAGATGGACAACAGAATATTGATGAGGTTAGGGTGGGCGGTAGAGGTAAGTTCCAGACCGTAGAGTAGGCAACTATCAATGATAGCCTGCTCGGTCCTTAACCGGAGGCCTGTTGTTTGTTCGCAAGGTCCGAACCAGATTGACTCTGGTCCGACAGCTTACTTGAACTCCGCGGAAGTGCGGTAGAAATATGAGGCTCCGGTCAATGGAAACTCCGAGAGGTGGTAGAGATTTAACACTGTTGTTTACATTTTAGAACCAAATGCAGATGTCGACCATGTCGGGGTAGGGCTTCAGGTTCAGTGCTCCGCCTTCTCTCCCTGTATAAAACTAGTGCCCGTTTCGAACCAATTCTAGTGTGGATGTAGAGCCACGCAGCAGAAAGTAACTGAACACGAATATCAATTCAAGACGTTCTATT
Organism: Armigeres subalbatus; assembly: GCF_024139115.2. Classification (NCBI taxonomy): domain Eukaryota; kingdom Metazoa; phylum Arthropoda; class Insecta; order Diptera; family Culicidae; genus Armigeres; species Armigeres subalbatus. Next base: position 106,597,373 of record NC_085141.1, on the reverse strand, counting down.
GAAGGCCTCGGAAATACTCAAGGCAACTAGATCCACGTGCTTGCCGTCATTGTGGGCGTTCTGCAGTACGTCTCCTAGGTTTGCGTAATATGTACGTGTTAACGGAAATCGAATCATCCTTCGGCTTGTAATTTGTCCCTTAGCTGCTGGTTTACCAACCTCTCCACGACCTTGGAGACACAACAGGTTAGTTAAATAGGTCGGTACTTTGTGACATCCTGGAAGGAAAGGTTGCTCTGGGGGATGGGTTCCATAAGGCTTTTCCGTCACCTTTTCAAATGAATCCAAAATCATGCATTGGTGCAAAATTTAAACAACATATTAGGTTTTGTCTGGCATTTGTATGGGGGGGCGTCTCCGTGGACGAGGACGAGGAAGGTTTTGATATAGTCCGGAAGGGCTGTGAGCGTGTTTCGTTCAAAATCGCGTCGAAGGTGGTGGTCATACGCCTCTCAGTCGACAACATCGTAGCGCCATTTTGGTCTTCGGGTGATGTCCGGGGACGAGACGTAGATAGTGACCGAGATCGGATAATGATTACTCTCGAATAGATAGACACTTCTCATTTGAGAGATGCGAGTATGGACCGACTGGCTTCGGTCACGTCAATAGTGGTGACCGTGTGGGCGTTAAACCGCTGTTAAAAAGCACAAGGTTTGCAATATCGAAAGATTCGAGAAGAGCAATGCCACGGGAATAAAACCAGGCTGGATAGTGCGCGTTCATGTCCCACATGAGTAGGATAGTGGGAGTTGTTAATATCGCTCATCTATCTATCGCTTATCTTTCTTTTGATACCCGATAGTGAGCCACAGGGTAAGTTGACATTATTATTACGCTAACTGGGTAAATACCTTGGAGACGGACTCGGATAGCTGGAAGGCCTTTTTTTGAGCTTCGGCATATCCCGAAGGACCCTTATCGCCACCGAATGGCGGATGTTAGGTTCAATAATACTTTTCTCCGAGGGAGCGATCCATGTAGTCGAGTCCAACTCCATTAACCTTCTTCAGGCTAATATTCTACGGCGGGCTATCATGCGTAAACAGCTCCAGGTGGGGAAGATTGTTTCAGTAGGCGTTGATGTTCCACGTGAGACAGAGATTAACCTCCAGCGCTGAAGAGTGGTGGTCGGGAAGGGAGCAAGTGTGGTACCTTGGTCCAAACCAGTAGAAAGATGCTGGAAGTTGAAGGGCTTATAACCCAGGTTTGAGTGTCTGGCATACCTGTGACGCTGCGTCTGTTAATTTTTGACCATGGGTCAAAGGTGAAGCCACTTGGAGCACGAAGCATCCAAGAAACAGTGTAGTTCCACCAAAGCTGGTCCAGGTAGGATGACGCCCCGATTGATAAGAATTTCATTTAGAAATTTATTGTACTGGTTGATCCCAATCTAACCAAATGTCCTTTTCGTCTCACATCGTTTAGGATCCAGGATTATTCCCATGCGATCTCGTGTTGCAGGGTTTTTCTCATTCTGGGGCATTATCCACCTAAAGTGCTATTTTAGGCTCTCTAATGTGTTTTTCTTATTCTTGAGTAATGTGCGATACAGGCATCACCAACGCTAGGATTATTTTGGTATTTTTTTTTATATAAGACTAATATTCGATCATAGCCAGTGTACTTCTCTGAACTCCCCACAGGAAAATCTCTTTACATCCCCTCTTCTCTAACGAACAAGTATTCGTGATTTACAGCTTGACTAGAATCGTTCCATCAACTTTTCCAGGTTCTTGGATGTTTAGGACTCTACTCAAAAGAGCGCAAAACCTTCTCATCTTTTCAACTACCATATTAATACATTCCTAACGACAGATTTACCTTAAATCAAAATACAGGCTTCTACTCCAAAATGTACTTAACAAAATAAAGGGTGTACGGAATCAAATTGCATCACTTTGAACTACTCGCCAACAACTAGTCTATCAACCAATTGTAATGAAATTTTCAGGGACCGTAATACAATATGTAAGCTTTGACTACGTATAACTGTTTCACTTTAATTCTTAAATACATCCAAATGCTGAAGCTTTTTCCTTAAATGAACTTATAAGATTTTGTACATGTCCTTAACTAACATTTTTCATCCTGCAATCCATGCCAAATTAACTAATTTTATTGTATCAGTCGATTGTTTAACTTAAAAAAAGTCTACTATACCAAAGAAACCATTTTTTTGACGCCTCTAACTATTACAAAAATCGATAACAAAAAATCAAAAAAGTGCTGCAGTGTGAACCGGCCTGAACAATGAGATTGAGGCTCTCCCAAAATCTGACAAATATAAGTCCAAAATCGGATTTCAGCGCTTTTCTGATTTTTCTGATTTTGGTTTTTTACTATAAAAGCGACAAAACAGAAAGTTTTTTGGAAAGTTTACCTGTAATAGTCGGATGATCGAAAATGTTGACTTTGGAGTTAGAAACCAATACGAAATGTTGACGCGAAAGGCCAAATCAACACTTTATGTTCCGTAATGATCAATTTCTGAGGCTTCCGAAGCTCGTGTTTTCATTCCAGACCAGTATTTTTCGATCGGCCGCAATTCTGGTGATGTTGGGGTCAAAGGCACAAAATTGGATTACTAACATCTTTTATAAGATGTGGAATATGGAGGTGAATGCGCAAGATTTATTTGCACACATCCTGTTCCTTCGGCTGTATTTTCGAAACTACTGGAAATTTCATAATGAAATTCACGCAGTGTGAATAACACATGCTGAAGCCGTCTTTCACAAAATTTCGTTAGAATCAGCCCAGGAGGCGAAATGTTATCGACTTTTGGAAGTGATGCAATTTGATTCCGTACACCCTTTATAATAATCAACCACGAGACAGTAAATGTATTTTTTTCCTAATTGTACCCCTAGACAAATTTAAATCAAAATCATTGAAACGCTTAATATAAATGCATGCGCAATAAAGGTGAGTTCAAGACATAGTTAAGGCTTGTTCGCGACACAATTTGGATCTATGTATAATTGAGAATTGGTCAGTTCAATGCAAGATTTATTTTTTATTTATTAATTTGTGCATAATAAATCATCAACACACAAGGATGTGGCCAGGACAGATCTCGACTATTGGAGAGTGCATTGCTTACATCTAAGAGATAATGATCAGTCCCAAATCAATATCTGTTGTAACGGATGAAAATGAGTTTACTCTCATACAATAGCCCAGGCTTGTACAACCTACCAATTTGTGCGATTTGCTCAATGCTAATGAATCATCAACCCACTAATAAACATTATTTAGGTTGGCTGACCGCATCGTGCTTTCGTGCTGTGCGGTTCTTTCTCTCTTTGCGGAAGGAAGTTTTTAATACTACCCGAAGCTATTTTAATTTCAACGGTGCTTCTTAGCGCTATTTGTACCCACTGATCCCGTTACGATCTTTGCAAGGACCCGTGCCTTCGTTTTACGTTGGACCCGTTTGCGGAAGTAAAATTCCGACAAGCGGTGGTAATCCTGCAGGGACACCGTTCTGGGAAAAAACTCTTAGAAGGTCACGTCTCCACGCTCAGCAATGAGTATTAACAAAAACAAGAGGAAGGTTGAGTCTCTGAATTCTCCACTTCCTTCAAAGAAACAAGGTTTCAAGACCGTCCTGCCCAAGCGCGGAAAAAATAGAAGGAAGCTGGAGAATTCAGATATTCCTTCTAACTCTAATATCGGAAATAATTCTTCTCCAATCGAACTGAGCAATCAGTTCGATTTGATTAATGATGAAATTGAGCAAATCGAATCTACCTCTAGCCCAGGTGATTCGATTCATGCGAAAAAGCAAAGGATTCCAATTGTGGTATCTGTTGCCGAGTTTTCTGGCTTCCGGAATGAGATTTTGAGTAACCTTCAGGGGATCAAGGTTTCATTTCAGATTGCTAGGAAGGGTGACTGCCGCGTTTTGCCGGGATCCTTTGACGATCGCAAACGTCTTCTTCACTATTTAACTGAGAAGCGCCATAAATTCTTCACATACGACGACAAAACTGAGCGATTGTTCAAAGTCGTCTTGAAAGGTCTCCCCAGTGAAGACAAATCACTGGATGAGATTAAAATTGAAATTTCTCAATTACTTGGATTTTCACCAGTCCAAGAAATTAAGATGAAAAAGAAATCCCACTCTGGTACTTAACAAAAGTGAACTAAATAATATGAAAAGTTTGGAAAAGGCCTGTATTATGTCCCATGTCCGTGTTACATGGGAACATTTCCGCAGGCCTGGGGGAAATTTCCAAAACCCCACCCAGTGCCGTAAGTGCCAAAAGTGGGGTCATGGAACCAAACATTGTCACATGGATGCTAAATGCATGATTTGTGGTGGAACCTCTCACGCCAAGGACGCATGTTCTGTGAGAGAAGATTCCAATAAATTTAAGTGCGCAAATTGTGTGGGCAATCATAAATCAATTTCTGGGAATGCCCTTCACGCAAAAGTTTTGAATTCCGTGCAAATTGATGACGGGAAATTCCAATCGGATCCCAGATTCGACGGGTAGAAATTTTCAAACGCTCAAATTTCGAAACTGGTTACCGGTCGAGCAATTCATACCCACCACAATTCACAAACAAATTTTGCCGCTCGTCAACGGGTAGCAAGCACTTCAGTAAATTCCAATTTTTCCAATGTACCTACGTATGCAAACATCGCTGCTGGTAGACAAAATTTCTCTTCTCAAAATGAGGTTTATACCCATGTCCCAACGGAAAATAACGGTCATGTTGTTGATTCAGGTAGCATGACTGCTTCCGATTTTGATTTTTAACTGAGCAATTGCATCACATGATTGATGCAATGTTCAAAGCAAATACCATTCCTGAAGCTGTTCAGGTTGGTATAAAGTACACACAAAAAATTGTTATCGGACTCCGTTTCAATGGATCCAAATAATTGTGTGAAAGTTCTAAATTGGAATGCCCGCTCTCTAAAGGGTAAGGAAGATGAATTATTCAACTTCCTTTCAGTTCATAATGTGCATATTGTCATTATAACTGAAACGTATTTAAAACCAGGACTCTCCATTAAAAGAGATCCAAACTATTTTATCTACAGAAATGATCGTCTTGACAGCGCCTGTGGTGGGGTCGCCATTGTCATTAATAGACGTATCAAACATAAATTATTTTCTTCGTTTGAAACCAAAGGGGAGTTTCTGTTAAAACAAATTTTGGACAATTATCCTTCATTGCAGCCTACTTGCCTTTTCAATGCAATGGGCAGCAAAATAATTTCTTGAAAGCTGATCTTCAAATTCTGACTCGCAACAAATCAAAATTCTTCGTAATTGGTGTTTTCAATTCCAAACACCGTTCATGGAATAATGGTCAAAGCAATTCCAACGGCAAAATTTTATTTGAAGATTGTTCTGTGAGATATTAAACTATTCAATATCCCAATACCAACTTGTTTTCTTCCAGTCGAAATCCTTCTACAATTGATTTAGTTTTAACGGATTCAAGTCAGCTGTGTGGCCAATTGGTAACTCATGCTAACTTTGACTCTGATCACCTTCCTGTGACATTTGAAATCTCACAAGAAGCCATTTATAATCCAATCAGCTCTACTTTTAATTATCATAGAGCTGATTGGGATTTATAGGAGAAACGTATATCGATAGGAATTTTGATGTTGATATTCCTCTCGATACCAAAAGTGATATTGATAATGCTCTCGTATCTTTGACAAATTTAATTGTCGAAGCCAGAGGCATTGCAATTCCGAAATGTGAAGTTAAATTCAACTCCATTATTATTGACGACGATCTTCAGCTACTGATCCGTCTTAAAAATGTGAGAAGAAGGCAATACCAAAGAACTCGCGATCCCGCGTTGAAAGTTATTTGGCGAGATTTGCAAAATGAAATTAAAAAACGTTTCGCTATTCTGAGAAATACCAACTTTGAGAATAATGTCTCGAAGTTGGATCCCAGTTCGAAACCCTTTTGAAATTAACAAAATTCTTAAAAACCTCAAAAGCCAATTCCAGCGCTTAAAGAGGGAAATAAAATTTTATTAACAAATGGCGAAAAGGCTCAAAAACTTGCTCAGCAGTTCGAGAGTGCCCATAATTTTAGTCTAGGTCTCACTAGTCCAATTGAGGATCAGGTTACACGGAGCTTCGAAGACATTCTCAATCAAGAGAATGTTTTTGACCCTTCGTTGGGAACCAATTTGGATGAAGTGAGATCTATTACTAGAAAATTTAAAAATATGAAAGCCCCGGGTGATGATGGTATTTTCTACATACTTATCAAAAAACTTCCTGAGAGCTCTTTATCCTTTTTGGTTAATTCAGTGATCCCCAAAGTGCGGCCCGCGGGCCGCATGCGGCCCTCGAAGCGTTTTCCTGCGGCCCGCGAAGGTTTTCAGAATATACACTACATGTGGCCCATTGACAAATATCACATCCAGGAAAAGCTTTCATAGTGTCCAGTTTTTCGTTGTACTCGGGCTGGGCATACACACTTAATTTTTTTACCGGGATCTCAGCAATTTGTTCAACTTTTACTTGGATTCACACAGCCGAGCCCCAGCAAATATGTTTTTGCCGAGATATCGGTCAAAGTTGCTTTAAATCAGCAAATAATTTGCCGAAACCCAGCGAACAAACCTCATTTTCGACGAGAGATCTGTTTTTTTATTTTGCTGGGTACACGGCTGTGCGGATTTTGCCGAGCTACGGAAATAAAAACTGAGTGTGTATGTCTAGTTCACATTATTTTGATGTTCAAGAAACATATTAAACCAAGAATCTTTTTATCATCAATATTAGATAAATTTTTCACTTCATATGCTATGTAGGCTAACGGCTACATACTTTGATGGTATTTTTTGGCGCTTTAACCAAGCTGAATATATAACGTTCTTAGGTAAACATAATGTTGTCATACATTGCACCCTAATTTGAATTCTTTCATTCTTCAAAATAAGTTAAGTTGTGGTAAAATTCGATTGAAAATTTCTTGATTTATAATTCCTGAAAATGCGTTATGTTAAGGTACTTCACACTAAGAATAATTGTTCTTATTTTCTGAATTTGTTAGTTTGAGATATTCATACGGGTTTACATTTGCAGTGTCCGACGTTTCAGCACGTTATTGAGTCTTTTCCTGATGAGCATTTTCCTTGAAAAAGATCAAATAAACAAGTCGACACGTCGGGCAATGCAGGTATAATCCCGTTTGAATATCTCAGATCGAAAAGTCAGAAAATAAGTACTGCTGGTAAGTTCACTTGGCTTCAAAAACACGTTTCTAACATGCTGTCGTTATTTGCAACGACTTTCATTGAACAATAATCTTCGAGGATAAAAAAACTCTTAGAATCGGTCGACTGATGTTTATTTGGTAAAGTAGTTTTGCCAACTAAGCCGAGTAGATGTTGTTGCGAAAAAGAAAATTTCACGTCCGCTATCGCAGAAGTGTGTAACAATATGAACTAAAACTCGTAGTATGTAATGCCCTTACAAGTATGTTTTTAAACAGATTTATGATTACTTTGTATTATACTTCGAATTCGAATTCAATTCGAAATGATAAACAAATATTGCAAATATACCGCGGCCCGCTCCAACTGTTAAAAATTGCTATGTGGCCCTCGATAGTAAGCAGGCTGGGGACCACTGGGTTAATTTATTTAACAAATGTTTTCAATTGGCATACTTTCCAGATAAATGGAAAACCCCAAAGTTGTTCCAATTTTGAAGCCGGACAAAATCCAGCTGAGGCTTCTAGTTATCGCCCAATCAGTTTGCTTTCCTCAATAAGCAAACTGTTTGAAAAGATTATTTTAAATAGAATGATGGTTCATATTAATGACAATTCTATTTTTGCTGATGAGCAATTTGGTTTTCGCCATGGGCATTCAACCACTCATCAGTTATTAAGAGTTACGAACTTAATTCGGCTCAACAAATCTGAAGGATATTCGACTGGAGTTGCTCTTCTTGATATAGAGAAAGCATTTGACAGTGTTTGGCATGAAGGTTTGATTGTAAAATTGATGAATTTTAATTTTCCTCTGTACATCATTAAACTGATCCAAAATTATTTATCAGATCACTCACTGCAGGCATACTATCAGAACTATCTAAATATGATAGATTACCTGTAAGGGCTGGTGTCCCCAAAGGCAGCATACTGGGGCCCATATTGTATAACATTTTTACTTCTGACTTACCTGATTTACCACCAGGGTGTCAAAAATCTTTGTTTGCAGATGACACGGGCCTCTCAGCCAAAGGGCGAAGCCTTCGTGTCATTTGTAGTAGATTGCAAAATTTTTGGATACTTTCTCCATTTACTTGCAAAAATGGAAAATTTCCCCGAATGCTTCCAAAACTCAGCTTATAATTTTCCCACATAAGCCGAGAGCTTCTTATTTGAAACCTTCTAGCAGACATATTGTCACTATGAATGGGGTTCCAATTAATTGGTTTAGCGAAGCTAAATATTTAGGACTTCTGCTAGATCAAAAATTAACTTTTAAAAATCACATTGAAGGCCTACAAGCCAAATGTAACAAATATATTAAGTGCCTATATCCACTTATAAACAGAAAATCAAAACTTTGTCTTAAGAACAAACTTTTGATTTACAAACAAATTTTTAGACCTGCCATGTTGTATGCTGTGCCAATATGGACTAGTTGCTGCAATACCAGAAAGAAGGCACTCCAGAGGATTCAAAATAAAATTTTGAAAATGATTCTGAAGTTGCCTCCGTGGTATAGTACCAATGAACTTCATAGAATTTCTAATATTGAGACATTGCAACAAATGTCCAACAAAATAATTTCCAATTTTAGATAAAAATCGTTGCAATCTTCTATTGCAACGATTAACTCCTTGTACCCTTAGTATAAAATAGGTTAAGTTTAGTTTAAGTTGAAAACATTGTAATTCCTACATGGTTCAAATCAACCAGAGGAAAAATTCTAACTGCCAGAGGCAATTGAAATGTATTAATAATAACTAAAAGCGTAACATAGCAAATAAGGATGATAGTGTTAAGAAAACACGGAACACCTAGTCTAAGAGATGAATGCATGTATTAGATAATTAGCAACTAAAATTAGTTAAAAAAAAAATAAATAAAAATAAAAAAAAAAATAAAAAATAAAAATAAAAAAAAAATTTAGGTTGGCTGCAGATAAAGTTGATGAACTTTTGAGTTTACAGTCAGTGCAGACTTCTTTGAGACAGATTTGGTCGCTTATATCAAAAATTTTCATTTTTTTTCTATAGTTGTTGCTTCCTGTTGTACTGGGAGAGCTCTCTCTCTTTACAGGAACCCAATAATGGTCAATAGGACGTAATTCCAGGCAGTTGGGTCGATTCGTCTTTTTAGGTACAACATGATCGTCATTCGCTTTATACCATTTCATTACGTCCTTGGCGTAAGTAATGGCAGGATGCCAAATTAGGCCAGAGAAGCGACAGTGCATTATAGCTACGTAAGAACAGCAGTAATCGTTTCTGAAGGCATTCTTAGCGGTAACATTATTGAATTTATTAATTTCCTTATTTACTGTGCCAGTTGTTATAAAACTATTGCTTGTACGACCGCAACTGCAAATGGCCTGCCAAACCAATTTCTTTTTGTAAAACTTGGACTTTTTCTTAGTCCTGAAGTGCTTTGCAACGTGATTCCTTTGCATACGGCCCAGGCCGTATCCCATCGTATGTTATTAATCGTTGCGCGGAGTCACTTGCCAGACCGCTTACTGCAGTATTCAACTTCTCGTTGACTCCCGGGGTGTTTCCGACTTGCTGGAAGCTGTGCGCCGTTTCCAAGCTATTTGAGTTGATTGTTCTTGGCGAGTTGACTTCAAGCTACGCTCATTACATTTCAAACGACCAGCACGGATTTATGCCCAAACGTTCAAAGACCACTAACCTAACGTCACATTTCCTCACCGTTTCCAGTCCAGTCCGGTGTTCCACAGGGTAGCGACCTAGGACCGTTTCTGTTTCTGCTATAATGAATGACGTTATCGTGCGCTGATGACTTGAAACTGATACTATCAAGCTACATCAAAACGCAACGATTCTGCAACAACAGATTCAATCTTTTGCAGATTTCAGAATGGTGCCGCATCAACCGAATGACGCTCAATGTCGTTAAATGCCCTGTCATATCTTTCGGACGCAAACACTTTCTTCTCCAGATCTGGTAATTTTTTTTTGAAAATCTTCAAGGCATCGATTAGGCTTTTTGGCTCTCCCTGAAAGCATTCCTTTAAATAATGAAGCTTCTCTACTGAGCAAAGAGTACAAGTCTCGGAAGCTCAACCATTCATGTCACACTGATTGTTTGAAGATTGATTGATTTGCGGTAACCTCACATGGTCTTAAACACCTACCCCTACTTTTCAAGGACGACTAGTTTTCAGGGCTTCCAATAACTTCTTATAGACATTATTTCCTAAACTTTCTCCGCAACATATTTATTAAGTTGACTTGATCGTCTTTTAACCCAGCAGTTTTCTGTTTCTTAGCCTAGTCCCGGTGTTCGCAGAAGAATCCTGCTGTCTGGTGAGCCTGTGCACAATCAAACATTTTAAATATGAAATAATAATTTTGATACCTACCTTTCAAAAACTACATACATAAGGTGTCTCCAGAAGGAGGTGAGAATGCTCGTCATAAAAGCTGTTTCAGCTGTTCTACATTGCGTACATCACCATTGACTTTGTGACGGATATTCAAATAATGATTTTCAATGCTGATGTAAAAAAAAAGTAGGGGCGTTGTAGCATATGTTCCAATTGAGTGATGGATTTCGTTACCCATCTGCAGGAGTGAGCCGATGCGATATTAAGCAAACAGCGTGTTGGATGAGATTGGTTCATCGAAGTTGCTTATCTACAATGTTTGATTGATCACAATCATATGATTGCCCAAGTTCTGATAAAAAAAATGCAAATATTTACGGTAGATTGTAATAAATCAAACAAACTAATTTAGGTTTTTGGGTTGTATGTTTCGGGAATAGAACTCACCAGCCAGTAAACATATATTTCTGTCGCAAACAGCACCTTACAGCGCCTGTGTTTAAATTGTCCCTTTCCTCTCTCTCGCATAAAAAACTTTAGCACATTCCCCTGCTAGTATCGATTGGCCATGATTTAACAAGTGCTTTTCGTTTCTTTTCCCAACAGATAATTCGCAATCATCGGAACGGCATGCAGAGGATTCATTCGATCCCGAATAATTGGATTAGCAGCAGCACTGAGTGTGAATGATATGCACCAGCAATCGTTGAAACCCATCACCAGAAAACGCAGCAGAAGAAAACGAAGAAGAACGTAGGCTACCCATTGATGAGGTCCTGTCGCACGGACACCACCACCACCACCACCACCATGGTCCATGACAGCAGCAGCAGGTGCAGTTTAAGGCGCCGTAGGAGAAGGTTCCGGGCATCGGAGGCCAGCTGTTCCAACTGGAGGAGCGTTTGGAGCAGTGTGGCGTTATTGCTCATGACGCTCCCGACGCTCAATTTTGCAATAGCGCCCAAGTACGAAACGGCGTACGCTTGCGAGGGCAAGACGCTCATGATCGAGTGCGAGAACGGTGATTTAATCAACTTGATCCGCGCCAACTATGGACGGTTTTCGATTACTATTTGCAACGACCACGGTAACGTGGACTGGAGCGTCAACTGCATGTCACCGAAGAGCTTACGGGTGTTGCACTCCAAGTGCGCTCAAAAGCAGAACTGTTCGGTGCTGGCGTCGACAAATATGTTCGGCGATCCATGCCCTGGAACGCACAAATACTTGGAGGCACATTACCAGTGCGTTTCGGCAGCACAATCATCTACGACAACAAACAGACCCAGCCCACCTTGGTTGAAAACTTCGCAGCCGATAGTTTGGAGTACCTCGACGGTGCGGAATCCGGTGTTAAGTAAGCTGAACTTTTCCGATCCACTGGCAGGGTTCGGAGTAACGTCTTCGGTGACAAGCAGCAGCATCGGTACAACGGCCGTTGGAAAGGTGAAGCCGACAACGCCATACAAGCAGCAGACCCTGATGGTGAATCAACAGTCGCCGCCTTCGTTTCGTAACAAGGGATTTGATAATAAAAGCGTGAACGATGATTTGGCAATTATTAAGACAATTAGTGGTGATGAAGCGAAGAAACGGGGGAAGGGAGATAGTTCAGGAAGTGCCCCGGAAGACGATGAAGACTTTGGCGACGATGAAGACTATTTTCCAACGCAAACGGCAGTATTATCCAACGCTAATAGAGATAGGGATAGCAACAGTGATGGTAGCAAAAGCTACGACGAAAGCAATGTTTCATTAGGTGGAAACCATCCTAGCAGTAAGAAAAATGATGATAATCACAGCGATAGTAGCAGTAGTAGCAACAACTATAATAGTGGTAGTAATAGTAATAGCATTAGTGGAAATAGCAACAGCAGTGGTGTTGTGAACAATGTGCTAGATGTGAGTCACGCGTGTGGTCCAACGACGGCGAGAAATTTGTTCTGGAATGTGACTCGTGTCGGGGAGGCAAACGTGCAGCCTTGTCCGGGTGGGGCCACCGGCATTGCCAAGTGGCGGTGCGTAGCAATAGGATCGCTGACGCACGAGCAGCGTATGCATTTGCAGCAACAATCATTACTAGATGATAATAACAAAAGTGATATTAGTTTTAATAATAACCTTAGTGGTAGAAACGGAGGTGCGGTAGGTGCGACTGGTGGTGCTGTAGCCACGTGGTACTCATATCAACCGGATCTGACACAGTGTCGATCGCTGTGGCTCAACAATCTTGAGATCCGGGTCAACCAGCAAGACTCGTCGCTCATTTCAATAGCAAACGACCTGTCGCAGGTAACGAGCAGTAAAACGCTCTACGGAGGAGATATGCTAGTCGCAACGAAAATCATGCAAACCATGTCACAGAAGATGCACTTCGATATAGAAACCCTGCCGGACCAGCGACAGCGGGAAGCGCTGGTGTACGAATTGTTAAATAGTGTAGTAAAAACTGGAAGCAATCTGTTGGACCAATCCCAACACGCCAGCTGGCTGGATTTGAGTGTGGAGGACCAGATGCGGGTAGCGACGTCACTGTTGACCGGACTGGAGGATAACGCGTTCCTACTAGCGGACACCATTCTTCGGGAGCGGCACGTAGTACAGAAGGTGAAAAACATCCTACTCTCGATACGGGTCTTAGAGACACGCAACTTTGTCAAAAATGAAGTGTTTCCAGACTCTAGCCAGGAACGGTGGCAGGTCAGTAATGATCAGATTGAACTGCCAAAAGCAGCCCTTATAGAAAACAGCGAAGGTGGTTTAGTGAGGATAGTTTTCGTGGCGTTTGATCGATTGGAGCAAATTTTAAGACCACAATTCTCCAACATTCAACAGCCACGTGTGGATCAGAATAAATTGGAGCAAGATGATTCCAACTCGGCGAAGAATGAAGCATCCCCTGCACCTCGACAGCGATTGCTCAACAGTAAAGTTATTTCCGCTAGTCTTGGTAAAGGTCGCCACATCCAGCTCTCACAACCAATTCGTATGATTCTGAAACATCTTAGAACGAAAAACGTATCGAATCCAACCTGCGTTTTCTGGAACTACATCGACCACGCATGGTCCGAGGATGGATGCTACGTGGAGTACACAAACGCCACCCATACCGTTTGCATGTGCAACCATTTGACCAATTTTGCCCTTCTAATCGATGCCATAGACGAAACGCAGCTCTCGCTCCTATCCATCATTGATGACGATATCAAAATCCTCATCTACATCAGCATAGCCATCTGCGTCGTGATAGTCATAATCGCACTATTTGCGCTGAAACTCTTCAATGGAGTGTTCTCCAAGGTACGCCGGCGAAACCACCAGATGGCCAATAATGCAGCCGCGGATTTGCATTTGCCAAACCATTTGCAGCATCACCATGGCCTGATCGGTGCCGGCGCTGATATGGACGTAAACATCCACCCGCACCAGCAGTATAACAGCTCGGCCGTGTCCGGACTGATGCCCGGACCGGATGGTGGCCACCTAATGCGTCCCGGCATTGGCCACAATCATCACAACAACAATAACCTGGTTACGACAACGTTCAACAATCTGGGTCCAGCGCCGGGTGGGCCCGGGCTCGGAGGATACGAAACGGCACCACATCATCGGCTTGCAGCGCAGGAGCGTATCAATAACAATGTAAATGCCACTAATAATCACGCCTTGACATATCGCGCTAATAATAATCAAATCAATTTATTACGTTCAGCAAATCAGCAGCCGCAGCAAGCTACTGTTACTACCTTACAAACCACATCATCAGCATCTATAATCGCCACCGCCGGTGGTCACCATGGGGGGATCGGCGGCGGGGGCGGTGCGAGCATAGGTGGTGGCAGTAGCAGCAGTGGCGGCAGCAGCGGTGGTGCCGAGATGGCCGTGTACAATCTGACCGAAACGGGCACCGCCACATCCACGTCGTCCAGTGCGGCGGCCATCAGTGCCAGTAGCATACCGCTGCTGCATCATCACCATCACCACCATCTGCATCATCATTTGCACCAGCATCACCATCTGGCTGGCGGCAGCGGAGGCGGTGGTGGTGTCATCGGGATCGGCGACGTCGGAGTTGCCGGTGGTCGGGGCAGCATCAGTGGCGTCAGCATCGGAAGTAGCGGTAAGCGGAATCTGTAGCAAAAGCGTGTGCTAGGATATGTTAGGTGTTGTATTATGAAAGGACGTATTTTTTCTCGACCCTGTTGGTTAAACAATAATATTGTACAGTTACACTGCTTTTAAAAGCTCAAAAGAGAAAGAAAGAATGATGATAGGTATGGACAGTGTGTGCTCGCGTTGTTATTTTTGTATGATACGTAGCTACAGAGCGAATCACTCGGTTATAAGAAAAGACTGGAGTTTCCGGTTGGCGTGTTGTGGCGTGGTCCATATTCTTGTGTATCGGCGGCAGCGAGATTTCGAGAGGAGCGGCGTGGGGTGGAGTATAAATTGCTCGCAATTTCCTTCTTGCTGGCACAAAGTTCTCAACGTGTATGTGTGCATGGGGAAATCTATTTCCTTGTAGGTATCGTGTGTATTGCTTTTGGGAATATGTGAATCGGGTGGATTGTTGGAATACCTATGGATTTTTTCTGCCCTCGCGGCCGCGCCATCACACACGTGAATTATTCCATTTCGGCTGCTGTGCCGGGTGCGAGGGACAGGGTCGGATTTATACCCAAGAAGACCAGTCCCGAATATTTCTTGACGATTTTGGAAAACGTGATAATCAGAAAAAATGTTTTTAATTAGTATTAGGTATGGCAGATTTTTTGTTCTTTGCAGGGTTTGTTCTTTTATTGCCAGGTTTTTTTTCCTTTTGTCAAATTCTTGTCAAGTTTGAGCTCTCGTCGTTGGCGTTTCACCCCCACAACGACACTTCCGCCTTGCAGCTTAATATTTATTAAGCACTTTTACAGTTATTAACTGCAAGGTTTTTGAGAAAATGCTCCATTTTTGATACTTTTATGCCCAGGGTAGTCGAGAAAGTTTTCAACCAGGAATCGTACCCCGCGACCATCATAATGGTGTTACTTTGTAGTCGTGCATCTATCGCTAGGCAAAGAAAAGCCAAATTTGCGGGTAAATGATATAAGGAAACGCTTCCTGACGTTAATAGAACAACACTTGCTCGATATGAGTTTGTACAACTATAAAAGAATCAAGAAAATCTTTATTGCCACAGGTTCAATTTTCGTATTTCGATGGGCAATTCTGGATCGGAAAAACTGAATGTTTATTTGTAATTTGTATCATCAATCATAGATATGATAAATTACATCATTTCAGGCCATTTATTTTTTTGTATACATACGATTAATATCTTACTAAGCTAATCTACAGCTAAACACCCGTGGACACAATTTAAAAAATGAAAGATTATAGAAATAAAATACAATGTAGTCGATACATTTTATTCGAAAATAAATTGTGTTTGATATCTTAGAGAACCATCCCATTTTCTATTGGCAAGGTGCCCATGGACTTATTCCTTTTTTTTAGCTTCTTTTGATCTTGCACAATATTTGAAGACTTATAACATGTGTACTTGGTCAACATTTTCATTTGAAATATTTTTGCTGATTACTTATAAAAAAATCCAAATTTTGCCCAACTTTTGCTAAGGTATTCTAAGGTCTCGAATAGAACTCGCGTAATTTACACAATATAAATTAAATTTGGAGTCTTCTATTCGTATGACAAACTGCGGAAAGTTATCTCGCGGAGTTCCAGCTGGGACATTTCGTGGAAATCATCAATTTGGTATAATCACTGATTTAGGGATTAGTTAGGATTTCTATCGCCTCATCTGCCCAAAACTGTGCCGCATCTCATTTTTATTAGGAATGGGACAACTCAAAATTTGACTCAAAGACTTAAACTTTGAAACTTTGAAACTTTGACTACTTTATTAAAATGGTGATTGCACTAAAATTAAAAATCTGTTAGTATAAAAAATGGTGGAATTTAATTCTTAACTTTTGGACGCGTGTTATAAAAGAACATGTACTTCGCATATTTACCTTTTTCTGGGCAAATGTGTGCTTTTAAAAAAAGGAGTTATCTAATCTTTCCTATTCTTCTTCTTCTTATTGGCATTACATCCCCACACTGGGACAGAGCCGCCTCGCAGCTTAGTGTTCAAGAAGCACTTCCACAGTTATTCACTACCAGGTTTCTAATCCAAGTTACCACTTTTGCATTCTTATATCATGAGGCTAACACGATGATACGTTTATGCCCAGGGAAGTCGAGATAATTTCCAATCCGAAAATTGCCTAGACCGGCACGGGGAATCGAACCCAGCCACCCTCAGCATGGTCTTGCTTTGTAGCCGCGCGTCATACCGCACGGCTAAGGGGGGCCCCAATCTTTCCTCTTACAATGGATAAATTTATGGTTTTCGTTTTCGTTTTTGCGGTGTAGCTACACTGGTGCTACACTTTTGCACCGAAAATGTTCGTTTTTGATTTTCGTGCTACACCAGTGTAGCATTTTTCTTGCACTGAAACAAGCAGTGTAGCACCAGAAAAAATCAGAGTGTGC
Organism: Armigeres subalbatus; assembly: GCF_024139115.2. Taxonomy (NCBI): domain Eukaryota; kingdom Metazoa; phylum Arthropoda; class Insecta; order Diptera; family Culicidae; genus Armigeres; species Armigeres subalbatus. The sequence goes on along the minus strand of NC_085141.1, from coordinate 106,580,267 downwards.
CGTGTAGTGTAGTTTGTTGTCAAGTTTCTCCCGTTATTATTGTTTTCTTTTTATGGTATCCAACAGGTATCCATAACAAACAAACCCAACTGCACTCGAAACGTTCGTTTTGCCGTGCAAAATGCTGCACTAAACGGTGTTGCTACACCTCAAAACGAAAACGACATAAGAAATTATGACTTTTTAGCGGATCATAAATGAACATAGAATGAACTTTTGTTCGAGTGAATACCCTGCTCAAGTGTCAAAATCCATTAGGTGAGTGAATTTGATGAACTCCTGCACAGGTCTATTGACAGAAACCTTGGAAACCACGTGCTTTTTCTAGTGATTTTTTCAAGAGCACGAATTGCTTTTTCTAGTGATTTTTTCAAGAGCACGAATTGAAAGAATCACATCGCCCATGGGGATGAAACATCCGTAGATCGTTTGCTTACTTATGCTAAACAATCGACTTTAATTTCAGCATTGTACGAAAATTATTACGCACAGTGGCGTAGCCAGAAAATTGGTCCGGGGGGGTTTTCTGAACAATTTTCCTTTCGAAAAAAAATGTCTTCTAAAAATGTTGTTTCTGGGGGGGGGGGGGGGTTATGCCCAAAACCACCTCCGTGGCTACGCCACTGATTACGCAAGATTTGAACTTTTGATAATAGGAGTAGAAAACCTTAACGGATCGCTTGGAACGTGCCTCGAGAGAAAAGCGAAGTGAATTTACTATATCGACAATTTCGTGCAATACTGGTACAACTAAAAAAAATCGTTTTTGGCATTTTGATGGTAAAGCACCAAAAATAGTATGAAGTTTCACCTGGCGAAGAAATTCACAATATATCAAAAGTTATGTTTATTTTGATATTTGCAGATTTTTTCAAAGTTTTTTGTTAAAACTAATCCTTTTGTAATCACATATGCAAAAATATCCATAGAATTCGAAATCGTCATAAAAATATGAAACTTTCCCTTGATATGCAAACAATGGAACGTAACCAACCTCCACCTTAAAAGAAGGATTTATCATTTATCAATCTTTTCATCTTATCTCGGGTAAATGAGTGCTTTGCAAGAAGAAGTGACCCGTTAACTCTATTCATTATGCCTTGACAGCTTGGGTGCTGAATTGTTTACAAGGAAATATCTAGAAACGATTACAAGAATAGATTTACGCTCAAGGAAAGGGTAGAAAAATCAAATTTTGAATCACTCTAATGCGCATCCTGAGATCTTATCAAAACGTTCTGCCGAACATTGGACTGTGTGAAGCACGACAGATTTTAGCCGACATTAGACAATCAAAATCAACTGTCAAGTTCCTGAAGAAAGTACTTCAAAGAATAGCAAATATCATGCATAGTATCTGGAGAAATGAAGAAATCAAGCCCAATCAAAAAGATCTCAAACACGAATCTTTGATACTAAAATGTCCGCAAAGATGTTAGATGAAC